>NC_083314.1:110390674-110713174 GCF_963455315.2 Globicephala melas
GAGGACAGCCAGACAGAGAGCAAAAATTCTTTCTTAGCCTTTTACTCTATCCAGGTCTTCAACAGATTAGATGAGGCCCACCCACATTGGGGAGGGCAGTCTGCTTTACGTCTATTGATTAAAATGTTTATCTCACCTAGAAACACCTTCACAGACACACCAGAAATAATGTTTAACCAGATATCTGGACACCCCATGGTCCAGTCAAGTTGACACATAAATTAACTCTTACAAGTCCACCCATTTTCAACTTGGCATCCATATACATCTTCTTAAACCATACTTAATCTCCAAATAAAGACAATAACAAGGTCATAATTCCACCCAACACTATACAACTATGCTGTGTACAGCTGGAAATGAACTAATTCCTTCGCCAGAAAAGGAGGTAAAATCCTTAAACAATGTTTGCTCTTCTCCTTGATATCCTGTAACTTAAATACGATGATGTAAAATTAACAATATTTAAATGCTAAAGGCAATACATCTTAAGTTACAATAGAATATCATTTATTTATATTATAGACAGTGTAGACATGGGAATGAATATAAAAAACTGGGGGAGGGAAAATGATACTCAAAACGCTTGTTGAGCCATAATTTCTGCCCAAGACTGATTAATGCAAGAGAAGATAATTTATTTAGTTGCTTATTTACAGTATACATTCTTCCAGAAAGCATTTCTTTTACCTCTACGGGTATGTAAAATATGACAAATTGGCAAAATAGAAAAAAGGTTGAGGTTAAATGAAGCTAGCAATAAGGTTCTAATCAATAACATGGCAGACCAAAGGGACAGGGTGGGTGAGCACGTATTTATTTCTAAGCCTTCTACAACAAAAACTGGTTCACAGTTTTCATTGAAACAGACATTCTTGGCATCGGATCAGATATGAGTTTCTTCTGAGTAAAAAATGAGTTAAAATAAGTTAAATTGGTTATTTGATGGTCTAAGTAATTTGATTAAAATTTTCACTTTTCAAACAATTTTTCTGATGTTCTGGTATAGTGGGAAAAAGCTTGGGTTCTGGAGCCAAATCTATTTGGTTTGAAATTCTGGCTCTTTTTTAAATTGTTTCTGGTTGTGTGATATTGGGCCAATTGCTTAATCTTTCTGGGTCTTACTTTCCTCATTTGTAATGTAGATGCAGTAATACTTCTGTCATGAGGTGGCTGTAAGAATAAAATGTATATAAAGCTCCTTGTACTATACTTAATCCCCCTTTCCTTTCCTTCCCTCTTAGAGAATGTGGTATTTAGTCATAATGCACACAAATTTATTCTCTGTGAAAACCTGCAAGTGGGGCACAGATTGCAGAATTGTTGGTACAGGTAATATTAACACCAGCTGACTTCTGCTGAATACACGCTTAGGGTAAAATAACTATTTCTTTAAAAATACACACACTCAAACGAAGACCAAAAATGTGCAATTGCAGGTGTGCACATGTACACACACACACATGCACACACACACAGAACCACCCCACAATATCTTATGTTAAGGTTGATCTCATGTATTTGATTCTTTAACATTCTTCAGACAGTCCCATTTTCTGAAGCATGAGTCTTTAGACACATATGTCTTAGATATTGTAGTCTCAAGAAAGTAACTGTGCAGCACTGCAATTAGGTACAGAGCATTCTCTTTCTGTAGTGCAATTTGTGACCAGTAAGTCAAGCTTCAGAGAGCCCTTCCTCTAGAATTGTTGTGAAATAATTTTCACATGGAGTAGAAAATGAATAGGCTATTTATTTAAAAAGGTTTATCTGTTGTAAGACCTGTGTTAAATCCACTGCATCTCTTCACACTCATCCTTTCACCTCCCTTCACATTTTTATCCAGGTGAAATCAGGTCCAAATTAGCATCCTGAGGACATCTGGGGGACAAGAGGTCACAAAAGCATTCACATGGATGCTCTTGACATGGTTGTGGGTGCAAGTAAGTGTTTTCTGATTACATGAATAAAACCTTGAGGTCTCTTCCAGTCCAAAGTGGTGAAACTCCAGCTTTCCACTCTATGATGGCCTTTCTGAGTACCTGCCCTTCCCCTTGGGGATAATTGGCCAAATTTGCTCTACTGTGGGAATGACCCTGTAACCATTATAGGATGTACCTGCTACAGTCAACTTGAAACACCTGTAGTTTGTTGCACTCTGTTCACTGACACAATAGCTTAACTTAAGCCTGCTCTGATTATTCTGTGATACTTGAGCTCATGTTTTGGCTTATTTTTCTCTAGATTTCAAGACACTGTGACATTGATGAATTGCCTCAAAAAGGTAAAAAGGAATATTAGATGCTGTGTTAACGGTATCAGTTTGAAAATATCTCAATATTCCCATAATTTATAAAAACCAGCAAAAGAGTAAACTACAAAAGAAGTGATTCAAAAAAATGTCTTTTAATAAAAGTTTAAAGTCTTCAAAATATATTTTCCCCTGGAGCAAACTTTTTTCATTTAATATTGTGTCTGTTAATTAGTGCTTCAAATTTGCAAATTCTTTATTGGTTTATATCAAAGTAATACCCAAAGCTCATCTCATTGCCAGATTTGAATGAAATATGATCCTGTTTATTCTATTAAAATGAGGGCCTGAAATTGTTACCCAAATGCCACAGGAATTCTTGCCATTTTCTCATCAAATTCCTCATCAGATTTTTTGTTAAAGTCACATTGTTTTAGATTTTGTGCCTTGGCATTTAAATGAAATTCAATGTGCCCCACTGGAGGAAACATCTGTAGGGACATATTATGTACAATATCCATTCCAATCAAGCAGGAGTGTACTGAGAGCCTGAATGAGGAGCTTATTCTTGCTTCACTCTCCTCTGATGTGGCTATTGAGATGATCTATAAGAGGGGGAACATTTATAAAAATTAAACCAGCAGTGGAGCACAGTATTTTAAATGCTCAAATCAAATACTTTTTAAAGACACAATATCAGTTTCAGTGAATGGATTCCTGCATCTTTCTTTTGATGTAACAGACTTTATATATATATATAGCATCTGATCCAGACTTTAGACAGCTTAGAGAGTCATTTGGTGATGAGAATTTTCAAGGTCCATGTGCCCCAGTAAGCTCTTGTTTACTTGATTTTAACAACCTACCATGTCCTTCAATAGTCAGCCTCAGTTCATACACTCTGTGTAACCTTTGATATTTGCAATGTGACACAAAACTCTTACAACTAGTGCTGTGCTGAAATGGTCAAGGGATGAGAACAATTCCTGTCCTATTTTAGAGCTACACATAATGGAAATTTTCCAAAATGGTCCTTGGGAAATGACTAGAGTATGATGGCTAGGACTCATATAAAACGGGGATAATTGTTAAACTGACCCCATAGAGCTTTCATATACATGGGGATCAAACAAATAATGTGTGCAAAACACTTAGACCATGGCACATGGTAAGTGCCTAGTAAATATTAGTTATTACTGTTATTGTCAGGAATGACTTCCCAGAGGAGGTGGGATTGGTATTGGATGGTTTTCCATCAGCTTCAGAACAAGGCATTCATGTAGCAGGAATAGCTTGCACAATGGTTTGAACGTAGGGAAGCAGAAAGTGTACTGAGAGGGTCACTAGATCAGTTTAGTTGTTGCTGAACGCTCATAGTTATTGTCACCATCAAGTATACAGAGAGCCTATTAATGTATAAGCCAGTGAGCAACATGCCAGAATACAAAGAGAGCCATGCAGTTTCAATCTAGACAACGCTCTCCTAGGCATGGTGTACATAAAAGAGATATTTCATTTCTAGGTACTTCAGTGTACAATTAAGTAACTGAAACACTGTATCGTAAACAACATGAACCATACAGCATTATCCTGTCAAAATGCATTTAGATTCCTGTTGGAAGACAAAGCTGCTTCTAAAAGAAATAATTCAATCTCCCAGTTCATACTAAAGTGAACCATTCTCTTGTCTTTTCATTGCTTTGCTTCCTGCTTACTTTTGCTATAGTTACGATGTGTATCATGGCATGAACATGGAATTATGTCTTTATAAGTAAGAGGAAGATAATGTGACACATTATAAAATGTAGATTATACATTCTCATTTCTGCCTTTCAAACTTTCTTTCAAATCCAAGGGCTGGCTTTGTAGGGCTAAATTTCATTCACTCAACTCAAAAAATTATTGTGTTTGGTAAAGTTTGGACAATTCTGGATTATATAAAAGTATTCAGGTTTCCTAACTTTAGGAACTTTAAAATGTTAATGGACATTTTAAATATATAGGAATAAGATGTAGTAAGCATGGTTTCTGACACTGATTTGGCATGGAAACCCTTTTCTATATAACATGACAGAATTTCTGCTTTTGGGAATACCCTTGGGATATCATGCTCAGTCTTATGGTCTTAGAGATGAAGGGATATTTATGTAACAATGATGGATGGTAATACAGACTAGAGACGAACAATAGTTTTTAAAAAGTATTTCAAATTAGTGAGAGTATAATATTTTACTTTCACATAGCTTGATTCATCCAAGAAAATTAAAGCATCTCCTCTAGACTTGTGAACTCCTTAAGTATTAGGATCATTTTTTATTCCTCTTTGGAACCTCAATACCATATGTAATCACTCTTTCCACTGGCAATGCTAAATGTACAGGATGTGGATGGCCAGCAGCCATTTTATTTTGCTACATAGAGAAATCTTGTCTGAGAGGAAGAGGAGGAAGAAGAGAAAAAAGAGGTAGAGGGGAAGGACTTTGATGACACTGTTTCAGCTCCTGGATTTAGCTGTACCTGAAGTCAATATGCCCCAGAATTTTAATTTATGTAAACTTATTAAATTTCCCTTTACAGGTAAGCTTCTTTGCGTTCTTTTACTTATAACTAAAAGTGTCCTTACGTATCAAAATTGCAGTCAACAGATTCCAAACGTTGGAATTGGTTAAGCAGAGGTAAGATACATCAGTGTAAGGATTCTCCCATGCATGACTAATGTCAGTGTGGCAGACTGAGAGTTGACAACCCAATTCTAGTCTCTCTTTTATTACTATCATAATCAGTGATTTTCCTAGGTAACAAAGTACCCAGCTGAAAAACACATTACCCAGACTTCTTTGCTGCTTGGGGATGGCAAGATGCTGCAGTTTTGGATATGAGATATAAACAAAAGTCTTAGCATAGGACTCTCAGTGAAGTTCCTTTGATGACAGCCATGCCCAGCTGGCATATGCCTTTCACCTTGTTCTTCCCGCTTCCTCCTATCTGTGCCAGCATTATAGTGTCTGAGATTATGCAGACTGGGTCCACACCTCAAGCATGTGGTGAAGCAGATATAGAAGAAGGCGTTGTACCAATGACATTATGGTACTGCTTGGGGTTTTCAACTTTCTGATCTCTTAACGTGTGAAAACAAACCAACCAACCTCTATTTAGTTAAGTCATCATAAATTCAATTTTCTGTTGTGTGTAGCTGAATATGCTTCTGAAATGACACAGCAAGACAGCTGCTTAAACTGTTGGCAATGAGTCCTGGGACTCCATCCAAAGCCTACCACATCTGAGGCATCAGAGGAAGGATGAGTGGACAATGTCAGTGTGCTGGGAGGTGCCGATGCCTTCTTGCAGTTGTTAGTAAGTCTTTTAGTAAGTCCTTTAAGAAAGAGATGAGCTTCAGTCCTTCAGTTCTCAAGCTGATCTTCAAAGACAGTCTGAACAGAAAAATTCAGATAATTATGTGTTCTGTGGATGAAATCCAATGATGTAATTGGCACAATGCCAGCCGACCATAAAAATTATTTTGATAAAAAATGAGCGTTTAGAGTGAGCACTAAAGACAAACTTCGGTGAATTCAGAAAATTTAATTGACTCAGCCTTGGGCTTGCAAGAAGGGTATTCTGATAAGTTGATTAAATAGCTCTATCACAATATTGCTCAACTAGATGTTATGCTCATTATTGAGTCTATTATTTCATACCATTTAAAGATAATGTCTATTGTTTTTGTCCTTTTTTGATAGTATGATTGTTCAAAAATTCTATTCATAATGTAGTGATAAAAAGCATAGACTCTGAAGGGAAACACCTTGAATTTGAATCTCAGTTTTAGCCATTTGATCTTGATCAAACTACTAACTTCTCTGCACCTTAGTTCCCTCATCTCTAGAATGGAAATAGTAGTAGTACCAATGTCACAGAGTCATCATGAGGATTTAAAGTGTTAACACATGTAAAACACTTGGAATGGTGCCTGACTTTAGTAAACACAAAGTGTTAGCTATTATTATTTTATTTTTATTACTATAAGAGTTGAAAACTATTAGACTACATTGAATTTTATTGAAATTTTTTTTAACATCTTTATTGGACTATAATTGCATTACAGTGATGTGTTAGCTTCTGCTTTATAACGAAGTAAATCAGCTATGTATACATATAACCCCATATCTCCTCCCTCTTGCATCTCGCTCCCACCCTCCCAATCCCACCCCTCTAGGTGGTCACAAAGCACCCAGCTGATTTCCCTGGGCTCTGTGGCTGCTTCCCACTAGCAATCTATCTTACATTTGGTAGTGTATATATGTCCATGCCATTCCCTCACTTCATCCCAGCTTACTCTTCCGCCTCCCTGTGTCCTCAAGTCCATTCTCTACATCTGCATCTTTATTCCTGTGCTGCCCCTAGGTTCTTCAGAACCAATTTTTTTATATTCCATATATATATGTTAGCATATGGTATTTGTTTTTCTCTTTCTGACTTCACTCTGTATGACAGACTCTAGATCCATCGACGTCACTACAAAAAACTCAATTTCATTTCTTTTTATGGCTGAGTAATATTCCATTGTATATATATGCCACATCTTCTTTATCCATTCATTTGTCGATGGACACTTAGGTTGCTTCCATGTCCTGGCTATTGTATATAGAGCTGCAATAAACATTGTGGTACTTGACTCTTTTTGAATTATGGTTTTCTCAGGGTATATGTCCAAGAGTGGGATTGCTGGGTCATATGGTAGTTCTATTTTTAGTTTTTTAAGGAACCTCCATACTGTTCTCCATGGTGGTTGTATCAACTTACATTCCCACCAACAGTGCAAGAGGGTTTCCTTTTCTCCACACCCTGTCCAGCATTTATTTTTTGTAGATATTTTGATGATGGCCATTCTGACTGGTGTGAGATGATATCTTATTGTAGTTTTGATTTGCATTTCTCTAATGATTAATGATGTTGAGCATTCTTTCATGTGTTTGTTGACACTCTGCATATCTTCTTTGGAGAAACGTCTATTTAGGTCTTCTGCCCATTTTTGGATTGGGTTGTTTGTTTTTTTTGATATTGAGCTGCATGAGCTGCTTGTAAATATTGTAGATTAATCCTTTAATGCTTCATTTGCAAATATTTTCTCCCATTCTGAGGGATGTCTTTTCGTCTTGTTTATGGTTTCCTTTGCTGTGCAAAAGCTTTTAAGTTTCATTAGGTCCCATTTGTTTATTTTTGTTTTTATTTCCGTTTCTCTAGGAGGTGGGTCGAAAAGAATCTTGCTGTGATTTATGTCATAAAATGTTCTGCCTGTGTTTTCCTCTAAGAGTTTTATAGTGTTTGGCCTTACAATTAGGTTTTTAATAAATTTTAGTTTATTTTTGTGTGTGGTATTAGGGAGTGTTCTAATTTCATTCTTTCACATGTAGCTGCCCAGTTTTCCCAGCTCCATTTATTGAAGAGGCTGTCTTTTCTCCATTGTATATTCTTGCCTCCTTTGTCAAAGATCAGGTGGCCAGAGGTGCGTGGGTTATCTCTGGGCTTTCTATCCTGTACCATTGATGTATATTTCTGTTTTTGTGCCAGTACCATACTGTCTTGATTACTGTAGCTTTGGAGAATAGACTGAAGTCTGGGAGCTTGATTCCTCCAGCTCCAGTTTTCTTTCTCAAGATTAGTTTGGCTACTCGGGGACTTTTGTGTTTCCATACAAATTGTGAAATATTTTATTCTAGTTCTGTGAAAAATGCCATTGGTAGTTTGATAGTGATTACACTGAATGTGTAGATTGCTTTGGGTAGTAGAGTCATTTTCACAATGTTGATTCTTCCAATCCAAGAACATGGTGTATCCCTACATCTGTTTGTATCATCTTTAATTTTTCTCATCAGTGTCTTATAGTTTTCTGCATACAGGTCTTTTGTCTCCTTAGGTATGTTTATTCCTAGGTATTTTATTCTTTTTGTTGCAATGGTAAAAGGAACTGTTTCCTTAATTTCTCTTTCAGATGTTTCATTGTTAGTGTATAGGAATGCAAGAGATTTCTGTGCATTAATTTTGTATCTTGCTACTTTAGCAAATTCATTCTTTAGCTTTAGTAATTTTCTGGTAGCATCTTTAGGGTTCTCTATGTAGAGTATCATGTCATCTGCAAACAGTGACAGCTTTACTTCTTCTTTTCCAATTTGGGTTCCTTTTATTTCTTTTTCTTTTCTGATTGCTGGTGCTAAAACTTCCAAAACTATGTTGAGTAATAGTGGTGAGAGTGGACAACCTTGTCTTGTTCCTGATCTTAGAGGAAGTGGTTCCAATTTTTCACCATTGAGAATGATGTTGGCTTCAGGTTTGTCATATATGGCCTTTGTTATATTGAGGTAAGTTCCCTCTATGCCTACTTTCTGGAGAGTTTTTATCTTAAATGCATGTTGAATTTTGTTGAAAACTTTTTCTGCATCTATTGAGATGATCATATGGTTTTTATCTTTCAGTTTGTTAATATGGTGTATCACATTGATTGATTTGCGTATATTGAAGAATCCTTGCATTCCTGGCATAAACCCCACTTGATCATGGTGTATGATCCTTTTAATGTGCTGTTGGATTCTGTTTGCTAGTATTTTGTTGAGGATTTTTGCATCTATGTTCATCAGTGACATTGGCCTGTAGTTTTCTTTCTTTGTGACATCCTTGTCTGGTTTTGGTATCAGGTTGATGGTGGTCTCGTAGAATGAGTTTGGGAGTGTTCCTCCCTCTGCTATATTTTGGAAGAGTTTGCGAAGGATAGGTGTTAGCTCTTCTCTAAATGTTTGATAGAATTCGCCTGTGAAGCCATCTGGTCCTGGGCTTTTGTTTGTTGGAAGATGTTTAATCACAAGTTCAATTTCGTTGCTTGTGATTGGTCTGTTTATAGTTACTATTTCTCCCTGGTTCAGTCTCGGAAGCTTGTGCATTTCTAAGAATTTGTCCATTTCTTCCAGGTTGTCCGTTTTATTGACATAGAGTTGCTTGTCGTAATCTCTCATGATCCTTTCTATTTCTGCAGTGTCAGTTGTTATTTCTCCTTTTTCATTTCTAATTCTATTGATTTGAGTCTTCTCCCTTTTTTTCTTGATGAGTTAAGCTAATGGCTTATCAATTTTGTTTATCCTCTCAAGGAACCAGCTTTTAGTTTTATTGATATTTGCTATTGTTTCCTTCATTTCTTTTTCATTTATTTCTGATCTGATCTTTATGATTTCTTTACTTCTGCTAACTTTGGGACTTTTTTGTTTTTCTTTCTCTAATTGCTTTAGGTGTAAGGTTAGGTTGTTTATTTGAGATGTTTCTTATTTCTTGAGGTAGGATTGTGTTGCTCTAAACTTCCCTCTTAGAACTGCTTTTGATGCATCCCAAAGGTTTTTTTTCATCATGTTTTCATTTTCATTTCTTTCTATGTACTTTTTTACTTCCTCTTTGATTTCTTCAGTGATTTCGTGGTTATTTAGTGGTGTGTTGTTTAGCCTCCATGTGTTTGTATTTTTTACAGATTTTTTCCTGTAATTGGTATCTAGTCTCATAGCATTGTGGTTGGAAAAGATACTTGATAAAACTTCAATTTTCTTAAATTTACCAAGGCTTGAATTGTGACCCTAGATATGATATATCCTGCAGAATGTTCCATGAGCACTTGAGAAGAAAGTGTATTCTGTTGTTTTTCGTTGGAATGTCCTATACATATCAATTAAGTGCATAGTGTCTAATGTATCACTTAAAGCTTGTGTTTCCTTATTTATTTTCATTTTGGATGATCTGTCCGTTGGTGAAAGTGGTGTGTTAAAGTCCCCTACTATGTATGTTTTATTGTCGATTTCCCCTTTTATGGCTGTTAGCATTTACCTTATGTATTGAGGTGCTCCTAGGTTGGGTGCATAAATATTTACAATTATTATATATTCCTCTTGGATTGATCCCTTGATTATTATGTAGTGTCCTTCTTTGTCTCTTATAATAGTCTTTATTTTAATGTCTATTTTGTCTGGTATGAGAGTTGCTACTCCAGTTTTCTTTTGATTTCCATTTGCATGGAATATCTTTCTCCATCCTCTCATTTTGTTTGTATGTGTCCCTAGGTGTGAAGTGGGTCCCTTGTAGACAGCATATGTATGGTCTTGTTTTTGTATCCATTCAGCCAGTCTATGTCTTTTGGTTGGAGCATTTAATCCGTTTCCATTTAAGGTAGTTATCAATATGTATGTTTCTATTACGATTTTCTTAAATGTTTTGGGTTTGTTATTGTAGGTGTTTCCCTTCTCTTGTGTTTCCTGCCTAGAGAAGTTACTTTAGCATTTGTTGTAAAGCTGGTTTTGTGGTGCTGAATTCTCCTAGCTTTTGGTTGTCTGTAAAGGTTTTAATTTCTCTGTCGAAACTGAATAGGATCCTTGCT
Source organism: Globicephala melas (assembly GCF_963455315.2). Classification (NCBI taxonomy): domain Eukaryota; kingdom Metazoa; phylum Chordata; class Mammalia; order Artiodactyla; family Delphinidae; genus Globicephala; species Globicephala melas. Next base: position 110,401,333 of record NC_083314.1, read on the forward strand.
GAGTAGAGTAATCTCAATTGTAGGTTTTCCCTTTCATCACTTTAAATATGTCCTGCCAGTCCCTTCTGGCAGAATTTTCTGATGAAAGTTCAGCTGTCAACATTATGGGGGTTCCCTTGTGTGTTATTTGTTGTTTTTCCCTTGCTGCTTTTAATATTTTTTCTTTATATTTAATTTTTGATAGTTTGGTTAATATGTGTCTTGGTGTTTTTTTCCTTGGATTTATCCTGTATGGGCCTCTCTGCACTTCCTGGCCTTGACTGACTATTTCCTTTTCCATATTTGGGAAGTTTTCAACTATAATCTCATCAAATATTTTCTCAGTCCCTTTCTTTTTCTCTTATTCTTCTGGGACCCCTATAATTCGAATGTTGGTGCGTTTTATGTTGTCCCAGATGTCTCTAAGAGTGTCCTCAGTTCTTTTCATTCCTTTTTATTTATTCTGCTCTGTGATAGTTATTTCCACTATTTAGTCTTCCAGGTCACTTATCCGTTCTTCTGCCACAGTTATTCTGGTATTGATACCTTCTAGAGAATTTTTAGTATCATTTATTGTGTTGTTCATCATTGTTTGTTTGCTCTTTAGTTCTTCTAGGTCCTTGTTAACGTTTCTTGTATTTTCTCCATTCTATTTCCAAGATTTTGTATCATCTTTACTATTATTACTCTGAATTCTTTTTCAGGTAGACTGCCTATTTCCTCTTCATTTGTTTGGTCTGGTGGGTTTTTACCTTGCTACTTCATCTGCTGTGTGTTTCTCTGTCTTCTCATTTTGCTTAACTTACTGTGTTTGGGGTCTCCATTTCGCAGGCTGCAGGTTTGTAGTTCCCATTGTTTTTGGTGTCTGCCCGCAGTGGCTAAGGTTGGTTCAGTGGGTTGTGTAGGCTTCCTCGTGGAGGGGACTGATGCCTGTGTTGTGGTGTCTGAGGCTGAATCTTGTCTTTTTGGTGGGCAGGACTGCATTTGGTGGTGTGTTTTAGGGTGTCTGTGACCTTATTATGATTTTAGGTAGCCTCTCCACTAATGGGTGGGGTTGTGTTCCTGTCTTTCTAGTTGTTTGGTGTAGGGTGTCCAGCACTGTAGCTTTCTGGTCTTTGAGTGGAGCTGGGTCTTAGCATTGAGATGGAGATCTTTGGGAGAGCTTTTGCTGTTTGATATGATGTGGAGCCGGTAGGTCTCTGGTGGACCAATGTCCTGAACTTGGCTCTCCCACCTCAGGGGTACAGGCCTAACACCCAGCTGGAACACCAAAACCCTGTCAGCCACATGGCTCAGAAGAAAGGGGAGTAAAAAAGAAAAAGAAAGAAAGAAAGAAGAAGGAAGGAAGGATGGCAAGAAAGAAAAAAAGAAAGAAAAAAGAAAGAAGGAAGGAAAGAAGGAAAAGAAAGTTATTACAATAAAAAATTATTAAAAATAAAAAAATTAAGAAGTAATTTGGAAAAAAAGAAAGATGAGAGCAACCAAATCAAAAAACAAATCCACCAATGAAAGCAAGCCCTAAAAACTGTGCTAAAGAAACAAACACACACAAAAAACAGATAGCCAGAACCCAAGGACAAATGGTAAAAGCAAAGCTATACAGACAAAATCACACAAAGAAGGGTAAGCTGGGACAAAGTGAGATAGTGGTAGTGTATATATGGACATATATATACTACCAAATGTAAAATAGATAGCTAGTGGGAAGCAGTCGCATAGCACAGGGAGATCAGCTCGGTGCTTCGTGAAAAAAAAGCACACAAAGAAGCATACACATACACACCAAAAAAAGAGAAAAAGGAAAAAAATATATATATCTATTATAAAATAAAAGGAAGAGAACAGTCAAATCAATAAACAAATCTACCAATGATAATAAGGTCTAAATACTAAACTAAGATAAACATAAAACCAGAAACAGATGTAGAAAGCAAACCCCAAGTCTACAGTTGCTCCCAAAGTCCACTGCCTCAATTTTGGGATGATTCATTGTCTATTCAGCTATTCTAGAGATGCAGGTACACCAAGTTGATTGTGGATATTTAATCTGATGCTCCTGAGGATGCTGGGAGAGATTTCCCTTTCTCTTTTTTGTTCGCACAGTTCCTGGGGTTCAGCTTTGGATTTGGACCCGCCTCTGATTGTAGGTTGCCTGAGGGCATCTGTTCTTCGCTCAGACAGTTCGGGGTTAAAGTAGCAGCTGATTAGGGGGTTCTGGCTCACTCAGGCTGGGGGGAGGGAGGGGTACAGAATGTGGGAAGAGCCTGCAGTGGCAGAGGCCAGTGTGACGTTGCAGCAGCCTGAGGCGCACTGTGTGTTCTCCCAGGGAAGTTTTCCCTGGATCCCGGGACCCTGGCAGTGGCGGGCTACACAGGCTCCCGGGAGGGGAGGTGTGTATAGTGACCTGTGCTTGCACACAGGCTTCTTGCTGCCTGCAATAGCAGCCTTAGTGTCTCATGCCCGTCGCTGGTGTCCGCGCTGATAGCCGCGGCTCGCGCCCGTCTCTGGAGCTTGCTTAGGCGGTGCTCTGAATCCCCTCCTCGCACACCCTGAAACAATGGTCTCTTGCCTCTTAGGCAGTTCCAGACTTTTTCCCAGACCCCTCCTATCTAGCTCTGGTGCACTAGCCCCCTTCAGGCTGTGTTCATGCAGCCAACCCCAGTCCTCTACCTGGGATCCGACTTCCTCCGAAGCCCAAGCCTCAGCTCCCAGCCCCACCCGCCCCGGTGGGTGAGCAGACAAGCCTCTCGGGCTGGTGAGTGCTGGTCGGCACCGATCCTCTGTGCAGAAATCTCTCCGCTTTGCCCGCTGCACCCCTGTTGCTGCGTTCTCCTCCATGACTCTGAAGCTTGCCCCCGCCATCCCCTATCTCCACCAGTGAAGAGGCCTCCTAGTGTGTGGAAACCTTTCCTCCTTCACAGCTACCTCCCAGAGGTACAGGTCCTGTCCCTATTCTTTTGTCTCTGTTTTTTTCTTTTGCCCTACCCAGGTATGTGGGGAGTTTCTTGCCTTTTGGGAAGTCTGAGGTCTTCTGCCAATGTTCAGTAGGTGTTCTGTAGGAGTTGTTCCACATGTAGATGTTTGTTTGATGTATTTGTGGGGAGGAAGGTGATGTCCACGTTACTCTTCCACCATCTTGAAGGTCTCCGCGGCATGTTAATTAAATCTGTTTCCTGGATGAAAAAAGCTGGGAGGTTTGGAGTTTGCAAGAAATGTCCCTCTGTTTAAGCAGATCCAGGCTTACCTCTATACTTTTGTAAACATACCTCTATATGCCAACACCTACAGTGTGTGCACTGAAGGAAAGCTTGGCTTTGGCTGCCATAGCAGGCCATTTCCAGTTAAAGTTAAGAAGCACTTCGACCAGTAACAGAAAACCATCTGGATAAAACACATCCCAGGACTGATGAGGGTCAGAGATGAGAAATCACCCTGTTCTCCTATGATGAACCCCTTAAGCTTCCATTTCTCCTCCTGCTTAAAGATGTATTGATATTAAATCCGGTTTTTCTTCTGCTCTCTCTAGTCTGGGTTGATGGGGTTTAGATATTTTATATGTCTGCTAAGAGTTGTCTTTCTTCATCTAATAATAATATACCTATTAGGATTAATCAATAATATATCCAGTCATGGAGCAGTGATGTGAAGAGACTAATGAACCTAGGTTTCCTTTGGACCATAATGCTAAGATTGCTTATAGTACTGCCTATTTTCCTTGCCTATCTATTCAGTTTACACTATTTAGATTTTCTTTCTTGGGCAGAATAGTCAAATAGATCTTAAATATTGGTCTCTAAAGTACTCAGGTAATTTTGACCAGAAATTAGTAGTCAGAATCATATTGAAGTATTACCTAAATGTACATGTATGCATATATACATGTGTACATATTTGAATGCATGTGATTGAAATTAGGTCTACCTTTGACACCTCTTGTGGCAGCACAGATGGTGGCGTGGGTTATCACACATCAGGGGGTAAGATCCCAGAACTGTGTCTCCAGGCAGGACAGCTCTCAGCTCTGGGCTGGACACGCTTCTAGTTGAGCCATATGAAATACCTGCCAAGGGCTTCGTTAGATGGTATTAGATACTTGGAAAAAATAACCTCTTTTGTAACCCCTGGATGGATATAAAGATATGAGAGTAAGTAAAAATATGATTGGGAGGAAAAATCAAACAGCTAAGATCATTTCATAGTAGGGGTAAGGTAGCATTGGTCCTTGTTTACTATGAGATCATGGCTTTTATAATGTATCTCATCTTTTTCTGATGAAGATTCTCTGTCTGATATGGGTTTCAAAATATTTCCAACTTTGAAGATTAGTGGCTTTAGAGGCATGAGACTGTTTCTGTTTTGTTTTTTTTTAAGGAAGCACAGGTAGTGCTATCTTCTTAGACACAGTTTTCCAGATCAAAAGTATTTCCTACGCTATTGTTTCTTACTGTGGAAAGCAATAATTTAAACAGCATCTACCAATGAATATGGATCAAGGATAAACAAGCCTATAGCATTTGGGTAGGCTTAAGACCATTTATGCAAAAATCAAATTATGGCTGGGCTGTTTTTTTTTCTTTTTTAAAAATTTCTTTCTTTGTTTTATTCTTTTCCTTCTCCTGGAAACAATTGATAACATCACTTCAAAAGAAATTAATACAAAGAATTAATTAGCAGAATCTAATATCCAATAAATGTAGTCTGGAAAAAAATTTTCATGGATGGGTGATTGTAACATTAAATGGAGGCAGAGAGGTAAAGGAGCAAATTATGTTTCTGAGTCAGATTTTTTTTCCTCCTTTTATTCATACATTCATTGAAAGAACAATCGAGGAGAGCAATAAACTAGGAAGAGTTAGGTCCTCATGAGAAACAAATCGGAGCCATTAGGTAACATCATAAAGTAGCCATTTAGTACATTGACCTCATGTATTTAAAGATTATGAGATTTTACAGTAGTTGGGTTATAAAATATCAATTTAGAGCAACAGCAAATTTCCTGATTTTCATTTCAGTTTATAGGCAATTCCTGTTCTGACACAAATGTATAGCCTGGGTGACCAAGTTCTCTAGGCCATTGCTGCATTTTCCTTGAGGTGGGGGAAGTCTCAATGGCTTTTACGCAGAAAATCTGTGGGCTAAAAACTCCCCCTTAGTCAAGCCATTTGTATTATAGGAGGCTTTAAAACAGTTCTGTAATTTATTAGAGCTCTCACAGTTTTTCCCTTTTTAGCTTCTATGCCAGCAAGGGAAAGGGAGAATATTAAGGATGTTGGGTTTACATGATCCTACTTTGAGGGTTTATATAGCCTCTGAATCCTATACATCACTAATTGCGACAACTAAAAATAAAGTATGACTAAAAGAATACTGCCATTATGAACTACTTGCTATGTTAATATTCAGATGAAGAGTCTCTTTCATTCGTACTTCATTGCAAAATTAGAGAGTTTTTTTTGCTTCCTTAAAGATGTATGCTTATTGAATGTATTTAAATTACTAGCTAATTTTTTCAGGGGGAAAAACCCTGAGGCAAGTGTAAAACTAGTAGCTACAGAAAGATGGAGAATCAGATGTCTGCTGGGCAAATTGACAGAACTCATTAATCTTCGATGCAGTGTGCTATAGAGTCTGTCCTTTCATGCACCTGCCCAAGCCGAAAGTAATTACACGATGGCACTATTAATACTGAAGAGCTTGAGTGGGGAGAGGGTTATCTCCTCTTCTTAGTAACTGATTGTCAGCTGATTAGTGGACAACATTTTTCTTGCAGCATAATTGCCTTTGTGCTATTCTAGCCTCTCTGACCTGGGTTTAGGCCATTGCACTGATTTTGAGGCCCTGACAATAGCATGGCAGCCCTGAAAGTAATGAACTGGAGCTCAATCACTGCAAATTCCCCAAACAGTAAATGCCTAGTTAAATAAATGTATTTCAACGATATCCTGGATAACAGAAATCATACCAAAGATCACATTTTTTTCTTTCTAGGAAGACCATAATATTCCATTTGGAAAAGTGTATATTTGGAAGGAATAAATGGATACCATGATATATGCCATTCGTCTTTACTGGCTGTGATGAACTTATCAGAAGCAACTTTTGTGGGATTTTTAAGGAGCCTAAGTAGAGAATTCGAAGATTTTAATGCCATTTTATTGTGTGGTAGCCACAAATATCAAATAATAATCTCTTTCTTATCATAAAAATATTTGATGACGTACCTTTATGCCCTGTATAAGGTGCTGGAGTAAGAAGGGGAAAAGTGGGAAATACATGTTTTAAATCTACGAGCTTAATAGTTCACCAAATTGGAAGTGAATGAATATTATAGGCTTTCCATCTAAATGTCAATGATGCCAACAGAGTTTCCTTAAGTTCCCATGAGCAACCTTCACAGTTTTGCAGTTAGAAGTAAGACTATTACAGTCCATTGCCTAACTTTAAGAGCACTAAACAGAAAGTCTCTAAAACTTCAAAGGAGAAAATGCTACCATATGAAAGAGAATCTGGTAATCATTAAAACAAGCTCTGTGTCCTCAGATTAGGAGGTCAAATTTTTCCTCATTTGAAAACTGAGATACAGAGAAGATCCTGGTAATGCTAATTGTCTCCATTTCTTAGCCAAATATTCTAATGCTTTTAGGAGCATATTCAGCAATATTTACCCATATTTCTAATTGAGGCCACTGACCCAGAAAAGCAACATTACTAAATTAGCTAGTAATTTAGCCACATTACTAAATTTGACTTGCAAGGCTCAATGCAGTATAGTTGCACAAATATTTGAACAAGAAGAAGGCTACTTGTTAGAGCACACTATCCTAAACCAACAGGTGTGATACTGGCTACAACAGCTGATTTATCTCAGCCATCATCATTTGTGTAAGCTTACATTTATTTTTAACAAATTTATTTATTTTTATTTTTGGCTGCATTGGGTCTTCATTGCTGTGCGCGGGCTTTCTCTAGTTGTGGTGAGTGGGGGCTACTCTTCGTTGCAGTGCGTGAGCTTCTCATTGTGGGGTCTTCTCTTGTTGCGGAGCATGGGCTCTAGGAGCGCGAACTTCAGTAGTTGTGGCACACAGCTCTCAGGCTCTAGAGTGCAGGCTCAGTAGTTGTGGCACATGGGCTTAGTTGCTCCACGGCATGTGGGATCTTCCCAGACCAGGGCTCAAACCCGTGTCCCCTGTATTGGCAGGTGGATTCTTAACCACTGCACCACCAGGGAAGCCCTAAGCTTACGTGTTGACTGTGCTCTTGTTTAGTTTTGAGGAATTATAGGAGTATTATTAATCCCAACATAATAATAATAGCAATGTTGCAAATGCTAGTAAGGAGAAGTGTAGGTTATGATGCAGAGTTGAGATAATTAAAAAATGGAAAGGGATGAGACAATGATAAGTAAGTATCATAATTTATTGTGAATTAGTCATTTGACAGTGAGAAAATTCTGAAATACAGAGTGAGTCAGCCATAATGTGAAAAGTACAGCATGTATATATTCAACTATAATTGTCAAGAGATGAAAAAATGTGATTGATGGAAAATCTTTTGAGTGTGGCTGGAGGATCAAAGTAAATTCTCAGTGAGGATTAGCTTAATGTAAATTCAGTGGAAGGTTAAGAATTTGAGAACCTAAAAGCTAAGCATAGTGTACCACTGATGAAACTTTCATCAAGCCCCAGATGGAACTTATTCCAATCTGTACAACATCAAAGTGAGTGGTCAGCACATTGAAAGTGAAACTGTAACTGCTGAGGAGTTCCCTCTGACTCTTGCTGTGATTATCACAAAGAGGGTTATTTGTTTTAATGGGTTGTCAACAGAGATGAAATTCATCTATTTTAGAAAAAGATGCCTCATAATATGATGTAGACAAAGTTTAAAGCTATGATGGGCCAACTCACACACCTATTTGATGGAATTGATCTGAAATTTCAGTTGAAACCCCTCATGCTTTTTGTGCAGAACATCCAAGACCTCTTCAGAATACTGCTGAACATCTATCTGTTGTTTAAAAAGCTAACCCAAGAGCCTAAATTATACTCCATTTTTGAAGATTTTTTTTTCTATCACATCGTTCCCAGTTAAAAAATGTAACCTGAACATGTTGCCTTTTAAAATCTTCTTTATCATGATAATGATAAACGCCCATGAACATCAACTTTCCCCCCATTTTTCATTTAATCATTATCATTCTGATGTCTGAGTTGTTTACCTATGTCCAAATTTTACCTCAATTCCATAACCAATTGGCTAGGGTTTTATTAATTTTGATATAGGAAAGATTATCTGAGATTCATGGTTAAAAATGACTAAGTATGAACATTTTTTCTGCTTCTTTCCCTCAAAATTCACCAGTAAAAACTATAAAAATCTAAACTAGAAAAATAAACACTCTATGTAAAAAAACAAAGTATCAGCTACAGCTGAACACTTTTATAAATAAGCATACTTACGTAGTGTGAAGTCTGAATGGGAGTTGACAAGGAGCCTACCCATGAATGCCATCTTGAAACCAAAGCAGAACCCATACTTCCCTAAAAAGTATCTTTGGTGTGAAAGGATATTATCTAAGGGTCTTTTCATTGGAGGTAAAATCTAGGGATGTGTGTGGGCCAAGAAAGAAGTGGGAAGTAGCTCTGTAGAAATGTTAATACTATAGAGCTTCAAGTTAGTACTGAAGGAGACAACTTGTCCACAAATCGTCTTACTCTTTTACTTTAAAATTATCTACCCTAGGGCTTCCCTGGTGGCGCAGTGGTTGAGAGTCCGCCTGCTGATGCAGGGGACACGGGTTTGTGCCCCGGTCCGGGAAGATCCCACATGCCGCAGAGCTGCTAGGCCTGTGAGCCATGCCTGCACGTCCGGAGCCTGTGCTCCGCAACGGGAGAGGCCACAACAGTGAGAGACCCACGTATGGGAAAAAAAAAAAAAAAACTACCCTAAGGAGGTATTGCTATAGGTGAACGAGGAGTGGTACAAGGTGTGGTTAAAGGGGATGCTTTGTAGTTTAAGAAGTCAGCACAGTCTGAACATTGACATTTCAATTGTACAGTGAGCAGACCAACCCTAATGTCTTTTCATTACAGGCATCATTTCAACATATTCCTTAAAATATTGTTGAAAAGGTGCTATTTTTTGGGAAATGTGTTCAGGAGGAGCAAGAACTTCCTTTGCTTATCTCTAGCCATACCATTTTTCCCAGACGATAACAGACTTCTTAAGAGAGTGTTTAAGACACATATCCCATAGAAGCTATTGACTGCTTTGATTTAACCCTCTTTTCATCTCTTCACATTTTATTCCATAAAGAGCCAGCTACATTTCAAGATGAGTAATAATCACGGCAGAATTAGCATGGGGCCTACAAGCATAAACTATAAAATAAAAGAGAACAATAACGTAATCAGAAGGTAAATGAAAAAACATATTGCAGGTTTAATTAAATAGGAAAATGCAAACTTTTCAGGCTTAAGAAAATGCAGGCCACTGATCTTTCTTTAAAAGGAGCTCGAGGAAAATATGCTAGTCTTCAAAGAAAAAAATAATAAAAAAACTGAAGGAAGTAAAAAGAGAGTTTGTAGTGATCTGAAAAGCAATGGAAGATAAAATAAAAACATTGCAGGGATGAGTAAATGAGTAAACATGACTGAAAATACTACTCCAGTTATTGAAGAAAGGACTACAAAAACTTGAACAGGGGAAAAAGCAGGAAAAAATGATGTAATAGCAGATAAATTCTCTGAAATAAATATCTGAATATATAGGTAAACAGGTTTATCCTGTCCTAGAAAACAACTGATATAGAACTATCCACAAAAACAAATTTCCTAGAGGATGGCAGGGGTAAAGATAGCGTCCTTTTCTATCTGGAGAAGAAAAATTAAAAAACAAAAATATACGTGAACATAATATTAGCCTCAGTCTTTCCACAGCAACATCCAGTGCCAGAGAAGAGTGGTGCAATAGCTAAAAATTTCTGAAGGAAATAAAATATAATCAATGATTTTTATACCCAGCTGTATTCTCCTTCAAGCTTAAAGTTTAAAGCATTCCTCATATGCAAGAACTCAGAACACAGCACTCATGAATAATTCTTGAAAACATATTAGGTAATTTTTGCCAACCAAAAGATGAATCAAAATTAAAAACTCATGAATAAAGAAGCCACGGTAAAAGGGACTGGTTTTAAGCATTGAAACATAAGAAATAATAACTAGAAAATTATTGGAATTATTGATTGGAGAACAAACTGTAAATATGATAAACTCTGATATAGTAAAATGAATAATATAAGTAATAAAATTTGATGATATGGGAGAGGAATGGCAAGAAGTGGAATATACTAATTTATTTATTTATTTATTTATTTATTTATTTATTTATTTATTGCGGTACACGGGTCTCTCACTGTTGTGGCCTCTCCCGCCGTGGAGCACAGGCTCCGGACGCGCAGGCTCAGTGGCCATGGCTCACGGGCCTAGCAGCTCCGCGGCATGTTGGATCTTCCCGGACTGGGGCACGAACCTGTGTCCCCTGCATCAACAGGCAGACTCTCAACCACTATGCCACCAGGGAAGGCCCTACTAATTTATTTTTATAGCAAGGACAATAGACATTGCCTAAATCAGGAACATAGTTTTTAAAAAACTTATTCCATTTCCAACTTTTCACTATTTTTCATAATCTTTTTTTTTTAATATTAGTTGAATTTCTTTTTAGAAACACATCTCTTATGGTAAGGAAATATTTTAATTTTTAGTTTCTTTTAAATGCATGTATAATTTAATAAAGTATTTTTTATTCTAAAATGGGATATATAGAATGATTCAATTTTGGAAAGTCCTGCATCTATCTACTTATATGTATTAATTACATTAAATTTCTATCATTACCAAAACTACAGTTGTTGAGGTCAGAGGTCTAACATGGATCTCACTGAGCTAAAATCAAGATGCCCCTTTCTGTATGCTCTAGGGGAGAATATTTTCCTGCTCTTTTGAGTTGTTGATAGAATTCAGTTTTTTGAGTTTATAGGACTGAGGTTCTTGTTTTCTTGCTGGCTATAACTGGCCATGCCCAGCTTCCAGAGGCCACGCCATTCCTTGGCTCATGTCCTTCTTTCTTCACTGTCAGAGCCAGAAATGGCAGATTGGATTCTCATGCTTTCTCTCTGATTCTTCTTCCATGGTTTCATCACTCTGAATGCAACCTGAAAAAGTTCTCTGCTTTTAAGGACTCCTGATTAGATTTGGGTCACCCAGATAATCCAGAGTTATCTCCCCATATCAAAGTCCATAACTTTAATTATATCTCAGAAGTCCCTCTGCTATGTAAGATAACATGGCAATGAGGGTTAAGATGTGGACACCTTTCAGGTCCACTATTCTGCCTATCACACTATCCATCAATCCATCTATTTTAATATTTTAGGAATATTAAGGATAATTATTACTAACTGGTAGACTTCAAGTGAGTTTTAAATTTTAAAAAGTTCCATATTGCTTAAAATTGTTACATAATGATTTTGTATTATTTCTACCTAAATAGTACATTTAGTATTCTTTAAATATATTATCCAAGAAGATGTTTAAATCAAGTAACAAGTGGGAGTAGTAGACTAGAGATAGTTTTAAAAGGAGTGATAGCTACAAAGTAAAAAACTCTTGATGCTTTTCTTGGTGTGAGATTACAAACACAAATATGAATAGTGTATAGATCTTGTTACCTCAGTTCATAAATGACTATCATAGTTTTGAGGAGTTGGGAGATAAGACTAGTCTTAAAGTACTTTCTGGAACTAAGCAAGGAAGTTAAACTTGATCCACAGGAAAATAATTTAACAAGATTAATTGGTTCTATCTTGGAACTGACAGAGGGGTTGATGGAACTAAAATCATAGAGACTTAAAGAATAACAGGCTGAAGGACCCTAAAGATGTTGATGTTTGATCAGTGCCTATGTTTCATTATTCTGTGTTAATTTCTTTGTGGCTTGTTGTTTTAATGCCATTTAATTTGCTGATACTAGATACTTTCCAATAATAGTAAGAATGTTAAAGTTGAAGACCATGTCTTTTGGCTCTTGACTAAATATTTGCTTTGTCAATATTTACAGTGTGCAATGCACAGAATAAGATGCTGTATTCAAGCTCAGAAGTTGTTTTTGAACCTCTCAGTCCTTTGTAACTTAAGATTCAGCAAGCACCTCAAATGCACAAGCTGTGCAGACTTGTGCAGAAAGTTCCCTTTTCTCTGAGATTTTGGTCTCTCAAGTCCTGACTGTCTCAGGGGCCTTGCACTTGCCACTCCAAGTCTGTGTGAATGCCAAATCTCTATGCTGCTTCCTTCCGTTCAGTCTCTATGCACTGTGCTGTGAATTGGAAAATGAACTGAGGGAATACTTGAAGGAGCAGGTGCAGCTCACTTCACTCAACGTGCTTCCTTTCTCTTTAAGGTCATAGCTTCTTAAGTCTTGGGTACCTTGGTCCCTGTCTCTTAACTTCAAACAACTGTGTTCTACAACTTATTTTGTTTCTATAGATATTCTCAGCAGGGAAGATGGTCTGATACAATTTGCTCTGTCGTGATCAGAACTGGAATTTGTCAGTAAAAGTTTTTAAGCAGTACTGTGATATGGTCATATTTGTGCTTTAAAACAGAGTAAAAGTAGTAGATAGGGTATGTGGAAGAAGAGAGTAAGAGAATGGAGATGATGAATATTTACTTAGTATAGAGCATGGGTCAGCAAATTATGGCTTGGAGGCCAAATCAAACAACATGGTTTTATAAATAAAGTTTTATTGCAACACAACCATATCAGTTCATTTACTTATTGTCTATGGCTGTCTCTAAGCAGCAACGTCAGGGTTGAGTAGTCCTTACAGAGATAATACAGCCCACTGATCCTAAACTATTTGTTTGGCTCTTTACAGAGAAAGTTTCTCAACCCCCAGCATAGACGAACAAGAGTGATCATAGACACATGCTACACACTTGTTTAAAAAATACATCTCTTGCTCCAAATACGATTTTTGTAATCCTTCTTTGGAATTATCTTTAGAGTCACATAGGAAAACTGGTTGTATCATTATAGTTGTTTATTTTATTTTATTGTTTTTAAAATTTGTTCACCTATTTATTTTTAAATTTTTATTGGAATATAGTTGATTTCAAATGTTGTGTTAGTTTCAGGTGTAGAGAAAAGTGAACCAGTTATACATATACATATATCCACTCTTTTCTTTTTTTTAGATCCTTTTCCCATATAGGCCATTACAGAGTATTGAGTAGAGTTCCCTGTACTATACAGCAGGTTCTTCTTAGGTACCTATCTTATATATAGCAGTGTGTATATATCAGTCCCAATCTCCCAAGTTATCCCCCACCCCCCTTATCTCCTGATAACCATAAGTTTGTTTCCTACATCTGTGACTCTACTTCTGTTTTGTAAATAAGTTCATTTGTACCCTTTTTTTTAGATTCCACATATAAGCGATATCATATGATATTTGTCTTTCTGTGTCTGACTTACTTGACTTAGTGTGACAATCTGTAGGTCCTTCCACGTTGCTGCAAATGGCATTATTTTGTTTTTTTATGGCCGAGTAATATTCCATTGTATACATGTATCAATTGGTACAGCCACTATGGAGAACAGTATGGAGGTTCTTTAAAAAACTAAAAATACAACTAACATATGACCCCACAATCCCACTCCTGGGGCTATATCCAGAGAAAACCATAATTCGAAAAGATACATGCACCCCAGTGTTCACTGCAGCACTATTTACAATAGCCAGGACATGGAAGCAACTTAAATGTCCATCAGCAGAGGAATGGATAAAGAAGATGTGGTACATATATTATTTTTTATTGATAAAAACTAACACGTTTTGAAATCAAAATCTTTAGCCTGAATATCTTTCTTATTTATCCTCACACATATATCTAATTAAGTTTTAGCTGTTTTAAAACTACATATACATCCTAAGAACAAAATCTTGCCAGCTTTAAGAGATTCAAATGAAATTATTTTAGGGAAGTTGTGGGCAAAAGTTAGATAATCTTTAAGATGATAAATAATCATTTTTCTTCTCATTTATGGACCTTTTTGAAAGATTAAGTTGAATTAATGCTTTAACTATTGTTTTTCAAGAGCAAAGCCCCATTGCTGTGAAAACTATCTTTTTTCACAATTATTAGGCACCAGGTAATTTCTTTGAAATAGTTTTATTTCCTATATAGCAAGCACTTATTATTTTACCTTTCTAGTACACCTATCATTCAATCCCACTCATTGGAATCACATTTCTCTTCTTTTAAGAGTTTCTTTCCCCTGTTCTAACCATACAGTTCCAGCAGGAGCTGTCTGTTCTCACATGAACCTGTGTCCCTGACAACAGCTGATTGGTCAGTGGAGGTGAGGGCACATGGCACACAACTCAACCTGTCCAGTTATAGTATTTCCTGATCATAGCTAATTCATCCAGAGTTGGGCATCTGACCCAAGAGTTCTTCCCTAGGAGTTTTGAAACTTGACCTGGGGAAGTCGCTCTCAGATGGTAAGTTTGAATGCTGTAAGCACTGAGAGCTGCCGCTGTCATGCTTGCCTCATATTTGTGGATGACTCTAGTCTTCAGTGAGGGAGATAAGGTTGGTATGCAGAGAGAAATCAAATGACGATGGAGATGGGAAATCCTGGCAGTGCTTAAGTTCCTGGTTCCATTTTTTTGAGGCCTACTTGGACCCTTACTCCTGCAATTTGGTCATTTAAACTATTCTTTGGAGTCCTGGAGTCAATATGTCATCTTTGTCTTGTTAACTAGTTTGAATTTAGTTTCTATTACTGGCAATCAAAAGAGTTCAGACTGATTTATGCTAGTGAGAGAATATTCTATCATCGCTTAAAGCACCAAGACATTTTGCCTCTAAAAACTGCGTGAGTCATTCTATCACATTCATAGTCACATTCTGTTGAATGTGAAAGGAAGAGGTGCAGAATGTTAGAAAAAGTCAGGGAAGTCGCAGTGACATTCCAAGCTTCCCAATTAGAAGTAATTTCTGAGTCCAAGAAGAAAGAGAAATGAGAGGAGGCACTAAAGAGCTGTGGAGCTAGGTGGTGCACATGCTGACCAAGGGAAAGGTGGAAACAGAGATGGGCTACCTTGGGAGAAAGCAAGAGTTCTGCTCTTCAAGATACATACCTCTCTTCCTTTGGAATTTAACACTTGTGTTCATTTTTTAAATATTTGTATCAAATATATACATGTGGCAATAAATAATACAAATATGTCTTTCAAAAGACCAGAGAATGTATTTCTGCTTCTGTTTCAGGATTCATACACTTGGCAATATCTATTAGCTCTTTGAAACAAAAGACGAAGATCTGGTTCATTTATACCACCTCTCCTCCAAATATATGACATTTATATAATTTTTAGTTCTTACATTTTTTATCTCTGTAACTTTAAATAATATACTTACACAGTATTTCTTGCTTCATGAATTTCCTTTATTATCTCTTGACTTCCAAATTTGTAAGAAGAAAATATTATTATTCCTACCCTTGTCCCCCTCTTCTACCTTTCACATGCCATTCTCTGTCAGCTTCACTTTTATTTTTACGTTATTAAGACTGTTAATGACATAGTCCTACACTTAAACAAGCGAATATTCCACTCTTTGTTGAAAAACAGTGAACAGTATTTGCTTGATTATGGCCATTGTTTAATATTGGTCCAACTAGGGTGTTAAATTCCCTTCCCCAGATTGCCAAGTTGATACGAGAAGTACCTGGGCCACAAGAAGAAAATTATTCTTTGCATTAATTATAAATTGAATCTTTTCTTTTGAGTACCATTAATTGTTTCAATTATCACCTTACTTTGTTTCATATTTTGAAGATTACTAGTTGGCACATGCCCTGAATTCTTAAATTATCTTTTTTTTCATTCTTTATTTGATTTTTCTCCTCCAGTCCCCTTAAATTACCCTCTCTCTTCTATCAAGCTTCCTTCTTTTTCTAAGATACTTTACAGAGCCTTCTGTCTTACTTTTTTAAGCTGGATGGGTGAATGTACAGCCATCATCCTCAGACTTCTTTTGCCTGCTCTCCTTAGTTGGACCTCTGTTTCTGGATTTCCTGTTTTCTTCATGTATTTTATCATTTTTCTTGCATATATCCTTAAGTAATTTTCTTGAAAAAGAACGTATGTGAGAGATAAACTTTCTGAATGCTTATATATTGAAAAGTGGGCTTTTTTTTTTTTTTTTTTTTTTTGTGGTACGCGGGCCTCTCACTGTTGTAGCCTCTCCCATTGCGGAGCACAGGCTCCGGACGCACAGGCCCAGCAGCCATGGCTCACGGGCCCAGCCGCTCCGCTGCAAGTGGGATCTTCCCGGACTGGGGCACGAACCCGTGTCCCCTGCATCGGCAGGCAGACTCTCAACCACTGCACCACCAGGGAAGCCCTGAGAAGTGTTTTTATTCTTCTTTCTAATTTGATGATAGCTTGAGTATAGAATTTAAAATTGAAAAGATTTTCCCTCAGAATTTGTTTTCTTATACCCATTCAGGAGACTTTTTCAATCTGAAGACATTTTTTTCCCTTCAATTCTAGTATTATAAACTAAAAGAAGCTGTACAAATGACCTATAAGAAGTTAAAAATAATTTACTTTAATAGCAGTATAAGCCCTTTGTATTTAAGTTTGTTCAGCAAAACACTTTCAGTTTATGGTTTTAATGAGAATGTCAAGTTAATTTTTACATAAATAATCCTACAAGTTTATATGTAATAAAAGCATAAGCATGATATATCTTGGAATTTCATATCAACCAGATCAAAATAGCAGATATATTTTAAGATTTTAATGCCTATAAGATATTGTTCTAAACTCAGGATATAAAATCACGTATATGGCATTCTGACTCTCAAGGTACTTATTGACTTAATTTTGAACAAACATGTAATAATAAAGATGTACCTGTTTAATAAATGTTTACAGCACATGTAAGAAATGTGTACACGCTTCCTGTTGTTGCAGACTTCAGATCAGCAGAGAGCTCAATGTAGTATTTGTAAAATACAGTGTTTGTAAAACTGCTACGTAAATTGCTATTGAAATGTAAGTTAGTATTATTTTGTAAGGAAGGATAATAGAGTGAGAGAAAGCATAGTTACAGGAGGCACAAATTGTTCCAGGCCAGTTTTGCTTTGGTGAGCACTGACACAGGTAAGAGTTGAGGCTGGAAGGTTATCCAGACTTGTTTGATGGCCCCAATGAGGTGACAGTTGCCAGAGCCAGGGTGGAGGTGCTGGGAACAATTAAAATACCTCTCTAGTATTTTCCCAAAACACCAGCTCTTTTTTAAGGGACAGAAATGTCAGCTGTCAAGTTATTTTTAAAAACGTTTGCCGGATTTTGAACTGGACCAGTATCTTTGATTCCAAAGATGCCATCAAATTTAATTCCGGAAGGTGGAAAAGCCAAGTTGTCCTATAAACTGATGGAAATTTGGGATTCTAAGATGTTAGGTAATCTTCTTGTTGATTCTTGTCTTAATTCAGGCTGCTCTAACAAAAATATCATACTCTGGGTGGCTTAAACAGCAAACATTTATTTCTCATGGGTTTGGAGGCTGGGAAGTCCAAGATCAATGTGCTGACAGATTGGGTGTCTGGTGAGAGCCCACTTCCTGGTTCATAAATGGCTGTCTTCTCACTGTGTCTTCACATGGCAGAAGGGGCAGGGGAGCTCTTTGGGGTCTCTTTTTTTAATAAAGACACCAATCTCATTTATGAGGGCTCTGTCCTCATGACCTAACCGCCTCTCAAAGGCACTACCTCCTAATATCATTGCAATGGGAATTAGGTTTCAACATATGAATTTTGGGAGGCCTCAAAAATTCAGTCTTATAGCAGCTGCTTTTTGGGTAAGTAATCTAATTTTGGTTTCCTCTTCTATAAAGTTGACTAACATTACTGACTTGCTTCACAAAGACATTATGACATTTGTTTAATTTGATGGGAAAAAATGTCCAGGTGACTAAGTGTCTAGATCAAACTATAAGAGATTCTGACTGCTATCCTGGTGGGTTTACAACATACTTTTTCCTTCCATAATTTGTACAAGAGTATTTGCAGATTGATCATGTGATAACATTAGTAAAGGGAATATAATCTTTCATTTTCATGTAGGTAGAATTCATAAATCTAAGTGTTAAGCTTTCTTCAGCAGTATGAAGGTAACAAGGTTGCTTAAATATCAGACCATGGATATATGCACTTGAAATTTGCATTAATTTTGTACCATTCTCCTCTGCCGACAAATGCTGGCCATGTAGTGTGTGTTGAAATGTGAAAGTTCTCATGATGTTCCAACTAGTCAAATGAAGATTTCCCTGAGGATTGGTCCTTTAAAAATATGGGGCATCTATTACTTCTTTTGGTGGGACTGGGTGGGAAAGATATTCTTTCATATCTATATTCTTTCCATTTATTAAGCAACAAAGAAAAGTTTACCTTAATTTAATTTAACTAATTAAATTTATTAAATTCCTCAGTCTTCACAACTTTTCTGCATTTTACAAACTATTCAGTAATTTTTCCCCTTTATAGTTGTCATGGAAATGACGAATCTCAAGAGGGCAGGTTTAAATGATTTGAAGAAGAAGGCTTGACATTCCTGAATTCTTTCCAGTTGACTTCAGGAGTAGGCCTTATTGGGGATATTGAGTGGGATTTTTGATGCTTAAACTTTATTGCCCACTTCTAATCTGCTCCAATGACATGTAGATTTTGACATGATGGCAATATCCAAAAAGGAAATGAAATACAATTTTTATTAATAGCTAGAATGTGCTCATTACATCCAAGTGAGGGACTTCTCTGGTAAATGAAGGTGCAGCAGGACTCTTAGACCTGGAAACTAAAACAGAGAGTCCCACTTTATGGAATCTAGAATGTTAAGAATGGAGATCAGAACCTTACTGTCTCAGATTGCATTCTCCAGGAAGCAGCCTCTGAGTCAAAGTTTAGTTTCCAGAATGTTTATTAATAAGTGCACATGGATCCACACCTGTGGAGGGAGAGCAAAGAAGCAGGTGTGGAGAGAGGATGAAGCTGAGCTGTGATGCAGGTATAAGGACAGTCTAGGCTGACTCCTTGGGAGTTCTAGAACTAGAATGAACCTTCAGAATTTTCCTGGGGTGGGCTGAGATGGCCAGGTTTCACACTACTCTATTAATAAGTTACTTGATGTAGGCTGCCCTGGGAAGATGAGTGACCTTGGGGAGGGGGTGGTGGCTCTCTATGACTATGGCAGTCCCCAGAGGAGCTAACAGTAATCCCAGAAGTTGGTGTAACAAGTCCTTCCTGCAAGGAGCATCTGGGCTGTGCATCACAGTGTCTACCTTATCAACCAAACACTCTTACCAACAGTCCGCATGGGTAAAGCTGCTGCTCTGCCTCTTAGAGGCTGCACTTACAACCTGGAAGTCACATGCAGAGACATCCCATTGCCTGAGTGAGGAAGAGGAAAAGAAAGGGGCGGAGTCTGACTCTACCTTTAAATTACACAACTATGACTGCTAATGAAATGTGGCTGATCTGTACCCCAAATTATTAACAATGTGATTAGCCACTTTTGTACCCTTGGGAGGAGCTTTTAGGGAGTGAGCAGATTAGCCACAAGTGTTCAGCTTCGAGTGCCTTCTCTTATGAATTGAGGCATATGATGTGTAGTGAGAAGAAAATACCCTATCCTACAATGCTGTCTGCATGCCTGACTGAAAACCTATTATTTTGAAACTTAAAATGAGTTTTATACACAAATAGTTTGTGGGCTTTCCTGAATATGGCATCCATAGAATGATAGTGTCTTCATGGGTGGCACCCAATTTTGGTAAATTTAGATTGGGATTACAATGGAGGTCTTGGCTGGGGCTTACTATTGGATTTGTTACTATTTTCCATTATTTGTTTTATTTTTTTAACTTTTATGTCTTTTAGTTAGTGAATATCCCAACCCTGGTGCTAAAAAAAATATAACATCTCAGTTTTTGAGTAATGAATGCAAAAATAGAGGCCACACACTTCTTTTTGAAGTTAGCCCTTGTCCTTTGTTGCAGGGATTATTGTTTCCATTTAAGTAGACTCTGCAATAATGGAAAAAGATATTGAAAGAATTTTAAAGGTGTCTTTATATGCATCCAGCCAAATATAGCCTTCAAATACTAGCCAAAAGGGATGTGGGCTTTACTGTCTTCAGGCGGAATCTGGCCTGTTGAGTGTCCTTAAGAGTAATTGTGCAAAAAAAGCAGAAGCCTTTTTTTAAAAAAAGTGTTAAGAGTTCTGATATTTGTCGGCACTGGTATAAATAACCATCAAGTACTTACAAGCTACTTTGATTCTCAGCAACTCTTAATGATATAATGAAATATCATTATAATATATATGTATATACACATATATAATCTTTCTATATAGTAATATAAACACATAATCTATAAATGCCTGCACATATCATTTTTATAATTGTTTAAGAGCTATAACTTGGTCAGGTTGTCCTTTTCTGTCATGATTCAAATGTTGAATCTTGAGCAACGAGGTTGAGAATAACAAAGTGAGCTTGTCGTTAGTTGCTGCTACAAAGGCTTGTGTTCAGGATGAGTTCTTTTTTACTTGCCTGAAAAGTGTTTTTCTTGGAGAGCAATTACATCTGATTGACATGTTTTCATGTGCCTGCAGCCCTGATGCATTTTTTTTCTTTGGTACACTAAACAGGTCTAGATAAAGAACTGTTGTTTTATATTTTTGCTCTTGTTGTTTTCTGCTATTAACTAAAATCAGGATACCAGAGAAAAGCTTAGACACCTTGTAAAGTACAACTTAAAACAAATGATAAAATATGTACAAAAAGATGTGCATTTTGTTGTGGGGCGTCATAGACTATAGCTGACCTAGAATTGCTAAAAGTCAATTGAAAGACAAGAGCATGCGTAGTTGGGCATGTTAATATTAGAAGCAATTTGTATTTTCTGTATAAACGTAATAGCTTATTTCTCTTAAAGATAGCTCATTGTAGTGTTAGTAGAAAAATGAAAGGGCTGCAAATGTATGTTTTTGTCTAAGATTTGTTGCTTTGTTATGTGTAATTTTGAACAATGCACTTAACTGTTATGGAATTTCTTTTTTAATATGTAAAAACAGGAGAGGAACTACATGACTTCTATGGATTCTTCAAACTGTAACACTTCGTGACTGTATGAAGCATTAGTCGTTTTTCTGACATGACCTTCTAACACAGAGAAGTAGAGAAGCAAATGTGGATAGTACCTTGTAAATACCTCCAAGTCAGCAACTTTATATGCAACTCTGGCTAACAAGAGGAGCTGATACTCCAATTATATCTATCTTTTCTCCTCCTTCAGACTAGAGGCTTTTGGGGATAGCAACAATGTCTGATGTATGTTCTTAGTGATGACTCTTCATCTTCCTACACTATTGACTCTCAGAAACATTTTATAAATGAATGATTGAATAATGTCTATTACAAATGATTATCGCTTCCAACAATGAGCCAGTTCCTGTCTTTGAATGATTGTATTTAAGGACGATTTATTGCATTGAGTCAATATCTTAGCATAAATAACTTGGATATTTTTGTGGCCTTGGGTGATTCTAGTATTCACTATGAGATATCTTGAGGCATATCATTCTTAATCTTGCATTGGTGATCTGTAAACAGACTCTAGCCTAAGGGAGGAACCCACTTACTGGCTTTCTCACTGTTTGATTAGGTCCTCTGTCTTCTCTCTTCCACTCATCTTCTATATTTTGTACTGGGGTTTGTAAATAGGATGCAGATGATTTAAAAGTCAAACGTTGGAAACATGGTAATGTTGGCATTGCATACTCTCAAATACACAGTGTTCATATTCCATGTTAGATGATAAAATATAATACATATTCAAATAGTGAAAAAACCTTCACTGCACATCTACCAAATGCAAGTCATTGTCCAAGGCACTAAAAGGTACATGTTCTGTGTCTTCTCACTTTCAGAGGACTTTCAGTCCACAGAGGAAGTTAGCCCCAGGAAGAGTCATATAACACCGCCTACAAAGTACTCTGGGGAGCTGAAAGCCAGAGGAGCATTGAATATATTCTAAACTCTACCTCTCATTTCTTATCTTGATAGTGAACACTTTCCTTTTTTCTAGCCAAAACTGTGGACCTTAGACATGGCGACTCAGGATAACCCTGTGATAGAAATCTTTGTGACTTGATATCAAGAAGAAATAATTTTGCAGTTGCTTTAAGAGGACATGACCAAATACTTGTGTTTTGGATGTAGTTACTGCACAGAACTCCAGATGTCAGAATGAATTTGCATTGTGTTTCTATGCTAATATGTCTCTGCAGGGTTAATTTAAGAATACTGACTTCCTTTCTCCATTGCTCAAATTAACTGATTAGCAGATATCTGGATTGATTAATGTTTCAGTGTTTTTGTCACTTTTTTAGGGAAAGTAGAATGTAGCAATGTGGCACTGAGTACTAGGGAACTGTGATGAATAGTTTTGACTTCTAAATTACTTTAAAAATTTACCCTAGTTTGAGTTACCTTCCCACAGAAAGTTTAAGTCTTCATAGTCATGGTGGTCTTTTATAACAGGCTAGTTCACCTCTCAGGATAGCATGTACTGAATGTTTATTATATACCCAAACAATTTACAAACCCTGAAATTGTAGGGAGTAAAAGGTATGCACTATTGGAGAAGCTGGTTTTATGGGGAGACACAGTCATTCTTTGAAGGAGCTTACAGTCTGCAGGGGAAGTAAGCAATCTCCAATTATTCTAATAATTATAAATATAAACATGTTAAGGGCCATAACACAGGAGCTAAGTGCTGTGGGAAAGCAGAGTATAAGCTCCATGAAGGCAGAAATTATTCTGTCTTTTTTGTTGCTATAGTTCCCACTGTCTGGCATGGAGCAGGTACTCAACAGATGTGTTGTGTTGATTTTATGCTTAATTCTGCCTTGGGTTTTACAGTGGACTAACGTTTGAACTAAGCTTTAAAGAGTAAATAAGATTTCCTTTATCAAGAATAGGGAACATTCCAGGAAGAAGCAACAGCAGGAACAAAAGACTGCAAGTGTTTGGGTAACTGCATGTAATCCAGGGTAGCTGCAGTGTAGGAATGTTCATGGCTGGGCACAGGGTGGGTCCCATGATGAGATGCTGAGACAATGAGTATTAGAAATGAACAGCAAGATGATGCTTTAACTGCTTCTTGCTTTTTGGAAGTTTCTTATATCCTGAAGAGTCCCTATATAGATGAGATCTATACGACCAACTCACAATCAAGATGAGTGGTGGATCCTCAACACACTGTTCATGTAGTTTTGCTAATAGTGTTTCCTCATTAACTAATTGTTCATGCCAGTTAGTGGTTGTAAACTGGTGGATCACATGGCATGTAGCTCACTGTGCATGCTTTGCTTTGTCAGCATATTGTTTAAAATTTTGGCCAGCATTAAAAAAGATCTAAATTCTTGGTTTCTCCTGAGAAAAGCAGATCTGAGGATACTGGGCCCACATTCCATTCCAGCATGAGAACCCTCTGCTAGAATGCCTCCCCAAAACCACCAAAACTGGGTTGCCATCTCCCATTTGTTGCTCATGTGCACTTTATGGCTGCCTGCCCTCTTCACTTGCCTCCATTGTTCACCTGGGGCCCTTTCAGCATTTGAGTCTAGCCTCAGCAGTGTGGTGCCTATCTAGCCTAGGGGATGTGTTTCACTCTGTATGAACTTTGTGTAATATAAAGACTGTATCCCTTTGAATTGATGCCTTCTCTACAAATATTTTCCCCTAACATATTGTTTATCTTTTGATCCTGCTTTTAATTTTTCTGGTACAGTTTTTACTTTTTATGTAGTCAAAGCTTTTCTTTTACTTTGCTATAGTTTTCTATTTCTTTCTTTCTTTTTTTTTAATAATTCTTTTAGTTAATAAAAGCTTCCATTGGTTTTTTCCTCTCCTTTCTTTTCTTTTTCTCTCTTCCAATTGACTTTTGGTTTAGGAATTCTTTCTCTCTAGAGGCTTAAAATAGATTAAATTATAAATACCTCTTGTAGACAAGTTATGATTATTTTTGGTTGAAATCTTTCTTCTCTTCTGATTTGTTGTACAAGCCTACTCAAATGCTGAGTACATATGGATAATGGGGTGTATTTTGAGTGGTCTATTTTCTCTCATTTGCCTTTTTCTTATATTTGTCATTAAGTTCTAATTAGTTTAGCTTTATGTGTTTTAATATTTTGTTAAAAGTAATCCCTCCCTCTTTAAAACAATTATTACTCTTCTGTTTATAATTTCAAATCAATATTAGAATTATTTGGTCAAATTCCAGAAAAATTCAATTGGGATTTGAAGTAGAATTTTAATGAATGCACTAAAAATTTTAATAAAAACTTTTATTTTGTAAAAATTAGTATTTCTATTTAGAAACATGTTAGGCTCTTCCTTTATTCAGTTTTTTTTTTTGCCTTTTATATCTCTCTCTAAAACATTGTGCTTATTGTCACATAAGATATTTTCTGTTATATTTAAATTTTGCTTTGTGATTATGAACGGGATCTTTTTGGTTTATATTTTTTCTATTATATTGTTATTTGGTATATGAGAATATTTATATCTTTTCTGGCTATTATGCCAATCTTTAATTCCAATAGCTTTTCATTTGATTTCTTTCTATTTTTATGTTCTAAAATGGTCACCTGTAAATAAACACATTTTGTCTCTTCCCCTCTAATGTTTGTAGTGTGGTTTGTTTTATATCTTAAAAACATTTGAAATGATATTAAATAAAAAACATGTATGTATATCCTTTAGCCAGTGCCTGACATATTATAAGAACTCATCCTGTCAGATGATATTGATAGTAATAATAGTATTAAATAATAAGAGTTATTTCATATATATGTATTTTAATGAGAATTGTTTTATTATTTCACTGTTAAGTAAAATGTTGGCCGATGGTTTGTATTGGACATCTTAAAGATATATTAAGAAGATGTACTACTATTTGAGATGATTATCTTTTAAAATGTATTTGATTTGAATTTAAATCTCCTAATGCTGTATATTAATAGATTTTCTAACTTTAGACTATTTGTGGATTTCTATAATAAATACTGTTTGGCTATAAGTAAAAGATTACCTTTTCCTATATTATTGAGTTCTAGTTGCTAGCATTTTTTTTAAGTTTAAATAAATCTTTATTAAATGACATTCAGCTATATTTTTTTCTGGAATTTGTTAGAATTGTAAAAATTAGGGTATATTTTTTCTTAAAATGATCTGAAATACTTTTAATATTTTTTTATTCTCTGAAATAGCTTATATAACATGGCAAAGATCTGTTCCTTGAAAGTGAAGGAATTTACTAGTAAACATATTATGACACTGAGTTTCTTTTCTAGGGGCTCAGATAATGGCTTTCAGACAAATTTTTCAAATTATTTTAATTTTTAACCAATTGTGCTAATTTTGATATATCTTAGTTCACATAAAGCATTCTATTTTAGTTTACGTAAAGCAAAATAATGCATCAAGATTTTTTCTCTCCATTTATTAACATCTTATTCACTAGTTTCAGAATCTTCCAAATATTCAGGTATACTGGTTATTTTGGAATGAAATTAACTCATTCCTATTAGTACTGCCTTGGTATTTCTGAACTGGCAAGTTTAGCACATACCCAATCAGATCTTTATGACACAATTAGCCTGTAATTCTCTAGTTCTTATGACTAACGTGTAGGCCTAGACCTCATAAAACTCTATATTTTAATTCATCTTAACATAACTTCCCTAACAAGCACTTGGTATGCCTTAAGATATCTTTGCTAATAAGCATGTGCTTTTAGATGCTATTCTCATCCTTTAAAAAGTAATGAATACAGCAGTTAATTAACTTATTATAATGTCATAAATCCCAGCTCTAGCCATGACCACTGACTCCTCCCCCACCTTTACCAAGAGCATTTTCATTTATGATGAATTATCCCCTGGGTATTCAATGCAGCAGAGGTTGACCATGCAGAACTCAGGGTCAGACACAATAACATAATCTATACTGCTGGGTAATGACAAGACTTCTACTCCTACTACTTACCTTCCTGTGCTTGGGTGCCTTTATGCTTCGTTGAAATCAGCAGACATTTATGACAGAATGAGGGGACTTCTCTCCTCCAGATTTCAATTCTCTGCAAAGTAATCTTCAGGATGATTTGTATGTGGGTAGATGTATGGGGTTAGATCTCTGTCTCATATAGTAATTAAACTGCTTATTTGAATTTAACACTGAGGTCTAGTAACTTTACAGGTTTTTTTCTTTGTTTTTTTTTTTTTGAGGTGCTTTTTACATAGAGTGAATACAATTAGGAGCTGTTCTGGATGCCTTTTAAAAAAATCATCTTAATTTTCTTCTTAACTTTTCCTCTATTGGATTTTAAATATTTACTTTTGCTGAACAATGGCTTCTGACAGAAGTTTGGACCTCTACATGTTCTTCTTCTTATGACTCTACTTATAAAATTGCTCATTTTATAACATGTGGTTCACTTGATTCATTTTCAATAACCTGAAATTTTGAGGATATGCATTTATTATGGGCTGAATTGTGTCCCCCCCCTCAAAAGGTATGTTAAAGTCTTAGCCTCCAGTACCTCAGAATGTGACCTTATATAGAGTTGTTGCAGATGTAATTAGTTAAGATGAGGCCGTACTGGAGGAGGGTGGCCCTTTAATCCAATATGACTGGTGTCTTTATAAGAAGATGTTGTGAAGACACAAGGAAGAATTCTATGTGAAAATAGAGACAGAGATTAATGTATCTAAAATGCAAGGGATACCAGCAATTGCTGGCAACTACCAAAAGCTAGCAGAGAAGCATGGAATAGATTCTCCCTCAGACCCTCTAGGGGGAACCAACTCTGCTGACACTTTGATCTCATACTTCCAGCCTCCAGAACTATAAGAGAATGAATTTCTTTTTCAAGCAACCCTGTTTGTGGAATTTGTTACAGCAGCCCTAGGAAACTAATACACCATCCAATGTACATGGTAAAGAAATGCATTTTAGTACTAATTGAACCACTTCACCAGTTACAGCTTGTGTAGCATTGAGCAAGTCTTTGTACCTCTCTGAACATCAATTCTTCATCTCTAAAATTAGGATACTATTTATACATCAGAGTAAAGAGATAATGTTTATAATGTGCTTAATAGAAAGCAACAGCTTGATTTTTTTTCCACCACTCAATTTTCAAGGTCTTTATTGAGCCAAATATAATGGATGTAAAGTTGTCTCCGAAATCCCTTTCTATATCAAAATATCTCTTAGTTAGAATTTTAAAGTTACAGTATATGTGAGCTAGTTTGAATATCAAAGTAGTCACATGAGTAGGGCAGATGTTATTATTATCCTCATTTCAAAGATGAGGTAACTGCAGCAAACAAGAGTAAATAATTCACTGATTCAAGATCATAGTGTTGTGTTGATCCAGAATTCAAACACTTGATTTGCAATTCCAAACTTTCTAACTCCATCCTGCCCAGCATCATAGAATGCTTAAAGTGGTAGGGCCCTTCAATGTCATTACCTCTCAGCATCAAATATAAGTGACTTTTCAATTATTCACACGTTATGTCTTTATTGTCCAAATATATTTTGGACAATATATTTCACCAGAATCATTATTTCTGATTTCTCTGATTTGATTATTTGGACAAAATTAAACCAATTGCATATTTCTTTCTAAAATTCATTAATAAAAATTCATAATATAAACATTTATTGAACACCTACTATGTTCCTAACATTATTCCAGTCACTAAAGATATAGTAGTGAAGTATAAGTGCCTTTTTATGTGGTATAAGTAATAATAAAACAAGTGCTATATATACTTGTCACATTTTAAGATAATTAAAATAAAAGTAGGAATTTCCTAAATATCTTGCTTTCTTTTTGTT
This sequence comes from Globicephala melas, assembly GCF_963455315.2. Taxonomy (NCBI): domain Eukaryota; kingdom Metazoa; phylum Chordata; class Mammalia; order Artiodactyla; family Delphinidae; genus Globicephala; species Globicephala melas. Next base: position 110,429,366 of record NC_083314.1, read on the forward strand.
TCTGAGTGAGAACTATAAACATGCATTTTTTCCAGTTTATCAGTCATATTTTTAAATTTGAGAAATATATTTTTTATCATGTCTTCCCTCACTATTTGTATTTCAGCTATGCCTTAAGAACTGGTGGGTCTTCTCTTGCATATGAGCTATAACAGAGCTGGGATAGATCCAGTTTAAGACTTGAATTTATTTTTGTCTTTGTAGACTCTCACTGGCCTCTGAAGAGTTGATGTTAATGCACTGTGACAAATCTGATCTCATTTTCTGACTGTCTACAATTATTGAAGTTTTATACAACCATTGCTGGGTTGTGAAGGTCTCCTTCCCAACATGATCATTCAATTCGATCATGCCCTCTTTTGGACTGTCCTTCTCTTTCCTTCCTGTCCTTCCTTTCCTGCCTTTGCCTATAGTGACTACTTTTTTTTTATTCAGTACTCTTACCAGGTTTCAGTTAGACCTGTAATTCCAAATTCATGATTATTATTCTTCAAGTAGAATACTATTTTCTTGCTAAGCTTCTTGCAACACTATTCAGGCATTTAGGAACAATGAAGTAAATTGACCTCAAGTAAAGATGACCATGAAAGGTAGATATAGATATTTATGACCTAAAAGAGTCAGAGACACAGAAACAAAGAGAAAGATGAAGTAAGTCTTATTTGGTAAGTAAACTTAGCAATAAAATTAACTTTCTTAAAAAGCTTCTGCTTTTTCTGATTATAAAAATAATACGTGTACATTGTAAAAAAACTATATATGTGTGTGTGTATGTGAATATATATACATATATATTTTATATATATGTATATATATATAACAAGGAAGTAAAAATTTTCTATAATCACACTATCCATAAATAACCATTGCTAACACTTTGGTATAGATTCTTTTCTATTCACATATCACCTAAAACAAAAGAGAACAAAACAAAAATGAGATCATGATCTGCATATTTTGTAGCCTCCTTTTCCCCCAATACAGTGTGGATATTTTTCCATATCAATAAATAAATATCTTCATCATCATTTTTTTTTTTTTTTTTTTTTTGGTACTTGGCCTCTTACTGTCGTGGCCTCTCCCGTTGCGGAGCAGAGGCTCCGGACGCGCAGGCCCAGCGGTCATGGCGCACGGGCCCAGCCGCTCCGCGGCATGCGGGATCCTCCCGGACCGGGCCACAAACCCGCGTCCCCTGCATCGGCAGGCGGACCCCCAACCAATGCGCCACCAGGGAAGCCCTTCATCATCATTTTTAGTGGTTACATTTTATGGGTGGACCATCATTCATTTAACTTTCAAATCCCTTTAATGGTCATTTATGTTACTTAGACATTTAAATATTGTAATAAATTTTGTGATAAACATTCCTGAACAAATATCTTTATACACTTGTTTGATATTAAAAATAAGTGTTTAAAAGTATAATAGCTGTGTCTAAGCGACCCTTTTCCTCTCCCTATCTCTCTTTCTTGTAAGCTTAGCATGGCTACAAGATTTTTCAAAACCTAGTCTTAGCCTATTACTCTTCTAGAATTACATCATTACCTCAAAATGCACACTGACTCACATTTTTTCAAAAGCCAATGTACTTCTACATTTTAATTCTTACTCCTACTGTTCTTCCTATCTGAAATATTTGCCTCCACATTTTCCTGTTCTATTAAGTTTCTAATTATCCTTTAAAGTACAGCTCAAATGTTAGTTCTTCTCTGTATCTTTCTCTAATTCCTCATAAGTAAAATTAATTTTTGCTCACCTGTGGTCCTTTACATGTATAACGTTGGATTTCAATGTTTCTTGATGGTCTTTCTCTCTATCCATTAGTCAATCATCAAATCCTAAGTATCTACTAAGCGCCAGGCTTTGTGTTAGATGAGCAGAACAGGCTCATCTAACATCTTATGCAGCTTATATTCTTGTATATTTTAGTAACTTTATCTTTTATTGCAAGGTTGCTTATAAGGTTAAGAAAACTAGGAGGTACTGGGTGTTTAACAGAGAATTTGTTAGCTAAATTATGATCCATTCCTATGACAGTGTAATTTTCAATCTTTACCACTAGCGGGTATGGGCAATGGAAGCTGGCATGACCCTAGATTGGGCCAGAGTGAAAATCACAAATTCGTAACTTTCATCTCATCGGTCAATTTGTGGCTACTTGGAGTGTGTGGAGAATGATTATGAAATACATTCTGCTTAGAGGTCCATTATGGGCCTGAAAATGAAGGTTTTTGTCATATCTGGGCTTGAAGGATGTGTCTGCTGCAATTGCTTAGGGTTTGGGAACCTCAGAGGGGATGAGGAGACTGGGTGGGAAGAGAAGATGGGGATAGGGAAGGGCCGGCGGGGGGGCCTCAGGGCCTTGAATAGAGTACAGAGCACACTGAATTCTTCCAAGTTAGGGAAGAAGACAGCAGTAACCTCTTCTCTCTTCTCTGTTGGCCATTGTTTCTAGGCATCTTCCTCAACACACTCCATTTGACTTAGGGACCTAATGACTTCAGGCTCTTCAGTTGCCGGTTTTCTTCTACCATGATGTCCTAGTAGATGGTGTCCTGTCCCTCATTCTAGATTCTCCTCTCCTGGGCAAGAATTGCTGGCCTTTCATTCTCTCTGCTAGGTTACTAATATATCCAAGTTACTAATAATCCAAATTATGTGGAGGTATTCAGGGGCCCTAACGTGGGCCTGGGATGCACATTAATTGGCCTTTTCTAGACATCATAAGCAATGTTGTTAAAAACATTCTTGGGCTTCCCTGGTGGCGCAGTGGTTGAGAGTCCGCCTGCCTATGCAGGGGACACGGGTTCGTGCCCTGGTCTGGGAAGATCCCACATGCCGCGGCACGGCTGGTCCTGTGAGCCATGGCCGCTGAGCCTGCACGTCCGGAGCCTGTGCTCTGCAACGGGAGAGGCCACAGCAATGAGAGGCCCGCATACTACAAAAAAAAAATTCCTGAATCTATTAATGTTTGTGTTTGTTTCTTTTTGCCTAAAAGGATGCCTTTAGATTGGATGACTATACTTCCTGGTTTGCTGGGGACAGCCTTGGGTGAAGACTGTTGTCCTGCATACTGAATAATAGAACCCTCTTTCATCCTCCCATAGAAGTTTTGTTTGCTCATAGTCTAAATTTTTGATGGTAATAACTAGAGATATTTGGGAGTAGGGAGCTTTTTTAGATTGGCTTGAATAACAAAAGGAAAACAAAACCTCTCCAATATAACCATTAAGTCAAAAGAAAGAGTAAAATAATTGGCATGGGTTGGGTAGCTTTTATTCCAGGGTGGAGAGGGGGAGCTATAGAACAGGAGGGGATACCAAGTATTTTTAATATGGAAATACATCTTATTAAAACAGCACATTTAATCATTTAAATTAAATCATACTGCGTTATAATGGCACAGTAACTACTTTGTTCTTTGGAGAAATACTCAGTTTTGATTCAAGATTATTAAGAAAAAGACTAGGAAGATCATGAATGTTTTTGACGTTCCCTGTCACATACTAGCATAAAACAATAATTACCAAATTATGTGATATTCTCTGAAACAACTCTTAAGAGCCTTGGAATCAAAACAACTCCATCAGTATCAATAGATTCAATGTGTGGCTTAGCTTTAATTGCACTTAGGAGAACCTATTTGTTTTTAGCATTTGAAAGCAAGTCTAAATTGTGTCCAGTGGGGGCACTTAGACTAGCAGGCTTTGGCACCTGCCTCAGGTAAGGACAGTTTTTGTTTATTTCATTAGCACTTGATGCTTTGACAGACTATGGCTTTCCACTTACTGCAAGAAGAGCTGCCAGCCATCTCTGCTGGGAGAAGCTAGTATGGGACTAGCAATGAACTTTTGAAAGAAGTTATTATGCCTTATATGGTTGATCTCCCATGCAAATAAAAGAAGCATTTCATACTGTAGCTAAGTGGAATTGGTATTTCATCCAATGTAAATGTATGCCAGCATGCTTTCTGGCTTTTATCAAACACTGCATTTCTCTCCAAAGAAGGTTCCAAGTTCATCCATCTATGGGGCAGCTGCAAGGCAGGACTGGAGTAAAGCAGACTCATGGATCTGTATAGAAATAAAAAGGAATCAATCAGACCAGCATGTGTTTACCAATAATACCTGAATGCAGATCCCAGGGAGCTGACCTCAAAGTTTCTGTAGATCTGACATGGGGGCTGCTTTTTTGCTTTTTTTTTTTAACAAATGCTGTCATTCTGATACAGAGTCAGTAGTTTACTATAAGAAACACCCTCTGCTCTCCACTCAGCACTGAACCAAGCCTTATGATGGATGAAAAGAAGTAATAAGTATGTTCTCTACTCTTAAAGGAGCTGAGGAATGCAAACACAACCAAAATACTAATAGCTAATATTTATTGTGCTATGTCTAGAACACATCAGGCATCAGATGAGATGTGCTCTGGATCAGAGCTTTTGTACTTGCTGTTTCCCCTGCACAAACCACTCTTCCTCCAGGAATTTTTTTGTCCACTGCTTTGTCTCCTTTAGGTCTACAGTAAGATGTCACCTTCTTAGTAAAGCCTCCTCTTTCTACATTCAAGATTACAACTTCATCATTTTTTATGTTCCTACTATCTTAATTCTTTTCTAAAGCACTTAAACCATTTGGTATAATATCATTTTAATACTTTATATTTCACTTATTGGTCTATTGTTTGAAATAGACCCTAAGAAAGCAGAAATTTTCATATGTTTTTCTCACTGCTAAATCTCCAGTGCCTACATAATGTCTAAAACATAGTGTGCACTCAATAAGTATCTGTCCACTGAATGAGTAATGAGTAACATTTGGTGAACACTTCTTACTTGCTGTTCTAAAGGCTTCACATGCAATAATTCATTTAATTCCTCCGAGAAGTCTAAGAGGTAGGAACTATGATTATGTCCTTTATAGATAAAAAAGCTGAAGCAAAACATTGCAAGAGGTCATTCATCTTGGTGGTACATGGTAGAGCCAGAATTTGAATCTGGGTGATCTGATTTCAGATCTCATTCTCTTAACCCTATGCTCTACTAACATACATAATATCTTTCACATTCTTCATGGAAAATTTAGAGGCAGAGCTCTTATGTTGCAACATTTGCAAAAAGCTGAAGGCAAAGGTTAATGAAGGAAATACTACAGGATCTCCCTCCCTTGATTTCTGTCCTTTTTTCCTTCTCAGCAGGCTCATGTTGTTTTTAAAGAGCCTTACTTTTTAGAATAAAGCCAATCTGACATTTGTATCTACAGGGTTCACCACGCTCTTGATGGGCATGAGAGTGTTATAGGTAGTAGTGAGAGGAGCTCTTCATCACCCATTTTCAAACCAGACTGACCTGGAACCTTAACGATAATAGGATGAATCCATCCATTTGATTCCTGTGGGACAAGATTGGATCACTGGCTTGGATAACTGTACTGGCTGATTTAGCTAATATGGCTCCTCTAGGTTAATGCCGACCTAATCTTTTACAACCCCATCTGTGTCACTCCCAAAGCAGAGTGTTCAACCAAAGAGAACTTTACCTCTGGTTTTCAACTCCTGTAAATATTTTAAACTTATCTGAGTTATGACCTATAACATTATCTCAAGGATCCTAGAAAAATCAAATACTTATTGGAATATATGTTGGGAGAAATTTACTGATGGTTGATGATAATTCTTCCAAATTCCTGCCACAGGTGAACAAGCTACCACTAAGCTACCACTCCTACATTGTCCATATTGTTGATTGATCCTTATGTATGGCCCTTGATACATATTGTTTTGAATCATTGAAGAATTTGTAATTGGTTGTTAATAATGAAATCCATTCTATTTTTTAAATTTATTACTCTGCTCAAATTTATTCAGAAACCATAAGGCTGTTCTTTTTTTTTTTTTTTCATTGATAAGAACTTTATTGCAAAGGAAGAGGAGAATGCTCACTAGCCAGTGCCTGGTGAAGCCCATGCCCTGGTTCCTTGACACATCAAAATTAGGGGCTGTGTCTTAGAGCCAAGACATCACCACAGCCCCCATCCCCTTAAGAATGACTTTGGATTCATAAACAAGCTTCAAAAGAAGAAGGTGATACTTTTCAATGAAAACAAAGCGAATCAGAGATGTCTGCCCAGAAAAACAGAGGGAAATGTGCCAATTACTAAGCTAGTGTCTCTTAGCCCCAACCTCACTCTTCTACATCCTTGCTTTGCCAGTGGCTCCCTGTTAGGTTCTGCCATGAGGGGACACCAGAGGGACACGGCAAGACTGAAGGAGGCACTACTATATATAAAATAGATAACTAATAAGGATCCACTGCACAGCACAGGGACCTCTACTCGATACTCTGTAATGACCTATAAGGGAAAAGAATCTAAAGAAGAGTGGATATATGTATATGTATAACTGATTCACTTTGCCGCACACCTGAAACCAACACAACACTGCAAATCAACCATACTCCAATAAAAATTAAAAAAAAAAAAAAATTGGAGGAGGGAGAAGCCTGTGCTCTTTCTTGTTTACTGCAGATCCTGTTAGTGTCTCCCCAGCAGTGTTTTTTTTTTGTTTTCAACATCTCTATTGGAGTATAATTGCTCCACACTGCTGTGCCACTTTCTGCTGCACAACAAAGCTAATCAGCCATACATATACAAACATCCCCATATCCCCTCCCTCTTTCGTCTCCCTCTCGCCCTTCTTATTCCACCCCTCTAGGTGGTCACAAAGCACTGAGCTAGTCGCCCTGTGCTATGCGGCTGCTTCCCACTAGCCATCTATTCTACATTTGGTAGTGTATATATGTCCATGCCAGTCTCTCACTTTGTCCCAGCTTACCCTTCCCTCACTGTGTCCTGAAATCCGTTCTCTATGTCTGTGTCTTTATTCCTGTCCTGACCCTAGGTTCTTCAGAACCATTTTTTTTTTTTTTTTTTTTTAGATTCCATATATATGCTATGTGTTAGCATACGGTATTTGTTTTTCTCTTTCTGACTAACTTCACTCTGTATAACAGTCTCTAGGTCCATCCACCTCACTACACCTCACTACAAATAAATCAATTTCCTTTCTTTTTATGGCTGGTAACATTCATCTTCTTTATCCATTCGTCTATCAATGGACACTTAGGTTGCTTCCATGTCCTGGCTATTGTAAATAGAGCGGCAATGAACATTGTGGTACATTACTCTTTTTGAATTATGGTTTTCTCTGGGTATAGGCCCAGTAGTGGGATTGCTGGGTCATATGGTAGCACAGTATGGAGGTTCCTTAATAAACTAAAAATAGAACTACAATTTTCTGAAATTTACCAAGGCTTGATTTGTGAACCAAGATATGATATATCCTGGAGAATGTTCCATGAGCACTTGAGAAGAAAGTGTATTCTGTTGTTTTTGGATGGAATGTCCTGTAAATATCAATTAAGTCCATCTTGTTTAATGTATCATTTAAAGCTTGTGTTTCCTTATTTATTTTCAATTTGGTCGATCTGTCCTTTGGTGAAAGTGGGGTTTTAAAGTCCCCTACTCTTATTGTGTTACTGTCGATTTCCTGTTTTATGGCTGTTAGCATTTGCCTTATGTATATAGGTGCTCCTATGTTGGGTGCACAAATATTTACAATTGTTATATCTTGTTCTTGGATTGATCCCTTTATCATTAGGTAATGTCCTTCTTTGTCTCTTGTAACAGTCTTTATTTTAAGTCTATTTTGTCTGATATGAGAATTGCTACTGCAGCCTTCTTTCGAGTTCCATGGAATATCTTCTTCCACCCACTCACTTTCAGTCTGTATGTGTCCCTAGGTCTGAAATGGGTCTCTTGTACACAGCATGTATATGGGTCTGTTTTTATATCCATTCAGCCAGTCTATGTCTTTTGGTTGGACCATTTAATCCATTTACATTTAAGGTAATTATCGATATGTATGTTCCTATTATCATTTTCTTAATTGTTTTGGGTTTGTTTTTGTAGGTTTTTTTCCTTCTCTTGTGTTTCCTGCCTAGAGAAGTTCCTTTAGCATTTGTTGTACAGCTGGTTTGGTGGTGCTGAATTCTCTTAGCTTTTGCTTGTCCATAAAGGTTGTAATTTCTCCATCGAATCTGAATGAGATCCTTGCTGGGTAGAGTAATCTGGGTTGTAGGTTTTTCACTTTCATTACGTTAAATACGTCCTGCCAGTCCCTTCTGGCTTGCAGAGTTTCTGCTGAAAGATCAGCTGTTAACCTTAACTTTATGGGGATTCCCTTGTGTGTTATTTGTTGCTTTTCTCTTGCTGCTTTTAATATTTTTTCTTTGTATTTAATTTTTGATAGTTTGATTAATATGTGTCTTTTGTTTTTCTCCTTGAATTTATCCTGTATGGGAGTCTCTGAGCTTCCTGGACTTGACTGTTTCCTTTCCCATATTAGGGAAGTTTTCATCTATAATCTCTTCAAATATTTTCTCATTCCCTTTTTTCTTTCTCGTCTTCTTATGGGACCCCTATAATTTGAATATTGGTGCATTTAATTTTGTCCCAGGGGTCTCTGAGACTGTCCCCAATTCTCTTCATTCTTTTTTCTTTATTCTGCTCTGCAGTAGTTATTTCCACTGTGTTATTTTCCGGGTCACTTATCTATTCTTCTGCCTCAGTTATTCTGCTGTTGATTCCTTACAGAGAATTTTTAATTTCATTTATTGTGTTATTCATCGTTTGTTTGCTCTTTAGTTCTTCTAGGTCCTTGTTAAACGTTTCTTGTGCTTTCTCCATTTTATTTCCAAGATTTTGGATCATCTTTACTATCATTACTCTGAATTCTTTTTCAGTTAGACTGCCTATTTCCTCTTCATTTGTTTGCTCTGGTGGGTTTTTAGCTTGCTCCTTCATCTGCTGAGTATTTCTCTGTCTTCTCATTTTGCTTAACATACTCTGTTTGGGGTCTCCTTTTTGCAGGCTGCAGGTGTGTAGTTCCAGTTGTTTTTGGTGTCTGCCCCCAGTGGCTAAGGTTGGTTCAGTGGATTGTGTAGTCTTCCTGGTGGAGGGGACTGGTGCCTGTGTTCTAGTATATGAGGCTGGATCTTGTCCTTCTCGGTGGCAGGACCGTGTCTGGTGGTGTGTTTTGGGGTGTCTGTGTACTTATTATGATTTTAGGCAGCCTCTCTGCTAATGGGTGGGGTTCTGTGCCTGTCTTTCTCATTTTTTGGCATGGGGCGTCCAGCACTAGAGCTTGCTGGTCCTTGAGTGGAGCTAAATCTTAGAGTTGAGGTGGAAATCTCTGGGAGAGCTCTTTCTGATTGATATTATGTGGGGCCAGGAGGTCTCTCATGGTTCAATATCCTGAACTCAGCTCTCCCACCTGAGAGGCTGAGGCCTGGCACCCGCCCGGAGCACCAGGACCCTGTCAGCCACATGGTAGATAACTGGTTGATTATAAGATGATGTAACTCACAAACAGCCAGTTGAAAGACAAGCAGAGGGCAGTATGGGGAAAGGACATGGAGCTTCCATGTCATCTGCAAGTGCCCCACTTTTCCCAAATCTCCCTGTGTTCACCAACCAGAAGCTCCCATAAGTCTGTTCTGATTTCACCTAGATTGAAAGCCATCTGGTGTGATTGTCGTATTCTAGAATATCCAATAGGAAATGAGGAACTTGGGTCTTGAGATTTTAAATGCCTAACCCAAAGTCCAATATATCAGTTTCAAATATCACCTAAAATTTAACAATCACCTAACACATACAGAAAGAAGTCTGTGGAAACTTTGTCCTCCACTGAGCAACATTGCATTTGTAAAGATAATATTAATACAAAATTTTAATGCTCTGTGGATAATTATCTGGCAGCAGACCAACAGCAGAGTGTAAAACATTAACAACTAAAAGGGGGTTGTGAGTCCTTTAACTGTTGTTGTTCATTACAAAAGCCACCAAAATCATCTTGAGCCAATTCATAGAGAATTAAATAGATTCAGTTTAATAAAATCTTTAGGTCTCTGAATAAATTATGAATGCATCTTGACTGTTAGAAGGATACATTGACATTAGGAAATGGTAATGAACAGATATTAAAGAGAGGGGAAAATATACCCCTTCTGCATACCATCCCATTTGAAACTGATTAAAAGCTGATGAAATTTAAGATTTTTCATGGGTAGATGTGCAACAAGTCATGAGTTGTGGACTTTAATAATATATTTTCTTCACAAGCAATAACACAGCAATTAGGAGATGCTCATTGAGGTAGAAATAATGGTAACTGCTGTGCAGATTATGTTTGCTGAAGGGAACTCTCATACATACACAAAAACAACGTATTCCGGGTTCTTGTTGTGTGTAATTTCTACTTTATTTACTTATCATCTCAGTTAAAGAGGACTCCTGGCAGTAATGAGGCTACATAGAATAGTTTAAGATGCTACATATTCTGTAAAAGATAAATCTAATGATTACCTATTCTAATGACAGTGCAATCTTGTCTTTCCTCATGGGGAAATTGTATGGTTGTAAGAATCTCATAGCTGGGGAGAGTGCCATGGTACAAATGTATTCATTATTTTTCTGCCTGCTTTGCTTCTGCATGGCTGTTCATGAAAGCTAGGTAATTCATTCGAACAGGAACCACTTACTGAATGGTTCACAAACCTTTCACTGGTTCCACAGTGCCTGTGAGCAACCTGGCAAATACATAAAAATGATACGCTGGAAAACAGGATGGAAAATCTTTCAGCAAGGGGAGAATGACCTACAATGGTGTTACCAAAATAAGGGAAAAGAGGGTTGGGTGAAAATAGCCTATTGCCACCTCAATTCTATTTACTATAATTGTCTTAAAAGTAAATACTCATGGAAGACAAATAATGAAACTTCAGAACAGACCATATTTTTGAGGATTTTTTCATTCACTGGGGGAGAAAGCCTGAGAAAACATGGAAGACATGAACAGAGTTTTAAGATCCGTGGTTTGTTTGAGCAGTAACTTCAAGTTTCAGGAGACCTAAAGATAATTTGATTTTCTTTTTCGTAATTGCATCTTGTTCCAGATCAAACGGAATTTTTTTTTTTTCATGAGAATCTTCCTTCCAAGACTCTGCCAACTAAATGCTGAAAAGCTTAGGAAAGTAAATAATAAGAATAGTAATGATAATAACCCCTCCTGCTTATGAGGGAAGATGGTTATGAAGTCTCTGCCTATGCGGCAAATCAGCGGCTTGGGTGAACCATGTGACTTGGAATGTACTTTGTCATTTTCCATGAAAGAAAGAAGCAATCAAACTTCTGGTATGAAGCCTAGTATATCTTAAGTAGTGAAATTCAGTTTATGAGGTCTTTTTTAATTTTAATTTTTCAATTATCTAAGTTAAACAGCTCCCCTTCCTTCCCCCTGCCCCCATACCAAGTCATTTGAAATTGGTATTTAGGATATGCTTCTAGTTGTGTTCATTAGTAGTAGCATATCTGTGTGACTCAGACTGAAAGCTATCCCTTTCATATCCTTAAAGTTAGAATAGGCTTCCTCATCATTCAGGTGTCTTTCAGAGGTGTGCATGGAAAATCCCTGATTGTCTTACCTCTCCCTACTCTTGAGTCCATGATAGATGTTGCTAATTGGCCTACCACTACTTCTATGGAGCCTGGAGTTGGTCTAAGAATCTTTGTCAATAAGTCACTGCCCACATGAGATGAAACCCTTCAGCCACATGAGCTCTAAGGCAACTCTGCCTGAAAGTCAGGGTGATGCTGCCTAGCTCCAGATCTTGTTCTTTATTTGTTATTCCTTCTCATTTCTGGCCACTTTGATGGTTCAAGAAGGGGAACTGTTCTGGATTTAGATCTAAAAAAACACAAGTTTCTCTTTCCTCTTAGTCATGATAAATTAATTGTTATAAAAACTCCCAAATCTTAGTGGCTTGATACAACAAGTAAGAAGGAAATGTTTCTCAAGCAGGTCCTAGATTGATGGTGTACTACAGGGTAGATGTGCTCTAAGCCACTCTATCCTCTCTTCCATCCAGTGGCTCTGCCTTTCCCTGAAGCCTTGGAATCATCCATTACATCCTCTGCATTCAGCCCCAGAGGAAGGAAGAGAGAACTCCTGGACTGTGAGAGAAATCTCAGGGAAATGTAGTTTAGCTGTATGTCTAGGACACTGACAGCACACTTTTTCCTGTAAAGGGCCAGATAGTAAATATTTTAGGCTCGTGGGCCATATGGTGTCTGTTTCACTTACTCGACTCTGCTGTTGTAGGACTAAAGCAGTCCCTAACAATACGTAAATGAGTAGGTGCAGCTGTTTTCCAGCAAAACTTTATTTACCGAAATAGGCTGGTTTTGGCCAGTGAGCCATAGTTTGCAAATCATTGGTCTAGGAGATAAAATAAATTGGTTTGGTCAGCCCATGGCAGAGTCTCTTCCGCCATGATCCTACTAGCTGTGTGACTGTGGGGAAGTAACTTATCCTTGCTGAGCTTTTGTTTTCTCATCAGTTTAAAAAAAAAAAGTATATACCATCTGCCTTGATTTATATCAGTGTTGTTTTAAAGACCAAATGGGATAGTTGACTATCTGTACTTTGTAAGCTATAAGACAGTGTACACATATATTCTTTTAAGAGTATACAGAAATGCTTATTGAATACAGCTGCAACCCTCTGCTTCTCATAGACATAAGACTTCCCATATACTGGAACAAAAGAAGGTAAAAACACTTTTTGTTTAAAGACACTTGAGTATTAGTTAAAATTATTCCTGAAAATCCAATGAGCTTAAAATAATCCAATTCTTGATTTATTCTTTCAATGAAAACCCTAGCTTGGATCTAATTTGAGGATTCAGTATAGTTAGAAAAATAAATCAATGATTGATTACATCAGTCAACCTGGAAAAAACTTGTATTTAGAGGACTTGCTCCAGATATAACTAGAATTTCTTTGGAAAGGAGTCTTGTAATAATAAAGCAAGTTTGACACTATATGAAAAGTGTATTAGTTTGCCGGGCTGCCGTAACAAAGCACCACAGGCTTGAACAACAGAGATTTATTTACTCACAGTTCTAGAGTCTCGGAGTGCAAAATTTAGGTGTCGGCGTGGCTGGTTTCCTCCGAGGGCCTCTCTCCTTGGTCTGTGATGGTTGTCTTTTTTTTTCTGTGTCTTCACATGGTCTTCCCTCTGTGCTTGTGTCCTAATCTCCTTTTCTTATAAGGGCACCCGTCATACTGGATTCAGGCCTACCCATATGACCTCACTTTACCTTAATTACGACCTTTAAAAGGCTCTATCTCCAAATACAGTCACATTTTGAGGTACTGGGGATTAGGACTTCAACATGTGAATTTTGGGGGAACACAGTTCAGTCCACAACACAAAGATCCTGCTTCCACCCTAAAACGATAAGGTTATGTCTTAGGATCCTAAACAGGTCTTTTTCTCTTAGAGATATGTCTTCAAGTTGCTCCTTTTCCCTTAAATACCAATCTATATTGCCTCCCCGCCCACTTCATATTATTAAAAATTGTTTTCCTAAACCCACATGTGTTCCAAAAATGGAGTTTGGAAAAGAGAGAACAAAGAGAACATTTGGTTCTCTGCCCCATTTTCACTTCTCTCTATAGTTTCTCTTGTTGACCTCAGTAGTTTGCATCTAGAGGGAACAACTCTTAGGGAATGAAAAGATTAAAAATAGATATTAACTAGTGATGAAATCAAATGTGTTTTTATCCCAGTACTATAGAGAAGAAGCTATTCTATAAGGGTGCGTGTGTGTATGTGTATGTGTGTGTGTTTCCTGCCTTAACCATTTTATGCCAGTATGAGTAGGGATGCAATAAAAGTTCTAAAAATAGGATTATGAGTATTAATTAATGATTGAAAAGCACTTTGAAGTTGAAAAAGCATTCTATAAGCAAGCACAAAGCAATATTATTATTGTCATGCCAGCAAAAAAGGCAACACTATGGCATGCTGGTCCTTATCAACTCTACCTAAAGCTCTATTCTTTATGTATTATAATGCTCAGATGTCACTGTTTAAAATTCTACATTATCAAAGGTTATTAATAAAAATATTTTAAGTCAAACATAGCATTCTTGTAAATTAGACCTATGTGTGGCCTATTAAGCTCGGTTCCTGTATCATAATTTTCAGATAAACACAGTATCATGCTATGATTAGCACTTGACAATAACTTTGAGTTTGTTATATTAAACTTTCTACAGACTCTTCCTATCTCCACGCCTTTCTCCTCATTCATTCAACGCATGTTTATTTACAGGCATTGTTCTAGGTCCTGGGGATATAACTGTGGGTAAAACCAAATGTGACAGAATGGGAGATTATATTTATAACCATATATCTGATAAGGGTCTAGCATTCAGAATGTAAAAAGAACTCATATAACTCAACAACAAACAACCTAATTAAAAAATGAGCAAAAAACTTGAATAGACATTTCTCCAATGAAGATACAAAAATAGCCATCAAGCATGTGAAAAGATGTTCAACACTATTAGCCATTAGGAAAATGCAAATCAAAACCACAATGAGATAACACTTCATAACCGCTAGGATGACAAGAATTTTTTAATGGAAAATAACAAGTGTTGATAAGATTATGGAAAAACTGGAATGCTCGTGCAGTGCTGGTAGGAATGTAAAATGGTATAACTATTGTGGAAGACAGTTTGGCAGTTCCTCAAAAGGTTAAATACAGAATTACCATATTACCCAGCAATTCCACTCCTAGGTATATACCCAAAAGAATTGAAAATGAGTACGCATTGAATTGAAAATGAATTGAAAATTGAAAATGAATACCTATACATGAATGTCAGTATAAGGACTATTCACAATAGCTAAAAGGTGGAAACAATCCAAATGCCCACTAACAGAGGAATGGCTAAACAAAATGTGGTACATCTATACAACGGAATAGTAATCAGTGAGAAAAAGTAATGAAGTACTGGTACATGCTTCAACATGGATGAACTTGAAAATATTATGCTAAGTGAAAGAAGCTAGACATAAAAAGTCATACATTGTACAATTCCATTGATATGAAATATCTAGAATAGATAAACCCATAGAAATAGAAAGCAGATTAGTGGTTGCCAGCGGTTCAAGGGAGGGGATATGGGTAGTGCCTGCTTAATGGATCTAGTGGAGAGACAAATATTATTGGATATTAAAGAAATTATTCTATAAGTAAATAAATAAATAAATAAATAAATAAATGTGTCAACCTGGCTGGGCCATGGTGTCCAGATATTTGGTCAAACATTATTCTGGATGTTTATGTGAAAATGTTTTTTCACTTTAATTAATTTGACAGAATTAACATGTAAATTAGTGGACTTTTAGTAAAGTAAATTGCCCTCGATGTAGGTGGCCCTCATTCAGTCACTGAAGGCCTTAATAGAAGAAAGACTGATATCCCCTGAGCAGGAATTGACTCTGCCAGGAGACTGCCTTTGGTCTCTAATTGTAGCTCTTCCCTAAGTCTCCAGCCTGTTGGCCTGCCCCATCAGATTTTGGACTCACCAATCCTCTGCAATCACATGAGCCAATTCCTTAAAATAAATATCTCCCCCAACTCTGCTCCCTCTCTCAGTCTATATACACACATCTTGTTGATGCTGTTTCTCTGGAGAATCCTGACTTATATTGAAAGCTTCACCCAACTCTTAAAGTCTGGCTTAAGATCTCTTTCCACAGCACCTTGTGCAGTTCCTATCATTATTCTCACCATAGTATGTAATAACTACCTGTCTACTTGCTGGTGCCCTCTACTACACCTTAGGCATCTTGAGTACAAGGGTAGCAGCTCAACAGTTCTGAAGTTTAAGGTGTGTTACAGAAAATTCTCTCTTCAGGAAAAGTTTGAGATAGTTTTACTGGTTTATCTACAATTTGGTTGTATTTCGTTCTTTGAACATGAAATTCTAATCTGAGTTCCAAACATTTTTCAAGATGATCTCGATAACAGTGAGATCAGGGGAAGCCAAGAGTAATAGAGATGTGGTATTGCCCAAGGAAACTTACCTTAATTCCATTTCCAAGCCTATAAATATCCACACACTGAGAACCATCTGGGGTCTGAGTCTTTCCAAGCATACTTTTTTGTTTCCTTAAGTCAAGAATTGTATATAAGGGCTTCCCTGGTGGCGCAGTGGTTGGGAGTCCGCCTGCCGATGCAGGGGACACAGGTTCGTGCCCCGGTCCGGGAAGATCCCACATGCCACGGAGCGGCTGGGCCTGTGAGCCATGGCCACTGAGCCTGCGCGTCCGGAGCCTGTGCTCCGCAACGGGAGAGGCCACAACAGTGAGAGGCCCACGTACCGCAAAAACAAAACAAAAAAAAGAATTGTATATAATTTATAGATCACCTTGTCCTCTGGTGGCCACCATTCTTCTTCTTCTTCTTTTTTTTTTTTTTGCAGTACGTGGGCCTCTCACTGTTGTGGCCTCTCCCTTTGCGGAGCACAGGCTCCAGACGTTCAGGCTCAGCGGCCATGGCTCACGGGCCCAGCCGCCCCGCGGCATGTGGGATCTTCCCGGACCAGGGCACGAACCCGTGTCCCCTGCATTGGCAGGTGGACTCTCAACACTGCGCGACCAGGGACGCCCCACCATTCTTCTTTATAAGAATCTGCCTTCTCCCGTAGCTTTATCTTGCAGAATCCCACTGCTAGGCCACCCATCAATACCTACAACTGATCGTTGCCTCTGTGTGTGAAGATTGACAAATTTTCTTATTGTCCCTATTAATAACATATATAACTGTGTCACCAGCATCTCTCCTCTGAGACTGAGGCATGGAAAAGAGGAACTGCTCTCATGACAAGCCAAGAAACTGCTTGTTAAGTTTGTAGTAACATTACACTAGAGTAGAATTCAGTGTATGTTGGTAGGGTTGGGGGAAGAGTTCTCGCTTCTGATTATTTCTGTATCAGAAGGATCTTTGTTAGCAGACGATTCTCCTATGAGATGGTTTCCTGACTCTTCTCAGGACAGTACCACACTTTATTTCTGAAAATCTAATGAGAAATCTGACTGCCTGCTAGCTCTTTATATAATTGGTGCCTTACTGTAGAAATATTGACTTCCTGTTGTCCACAGTTTTAGTCTCTTTGAACTCAGGAAGTTAACCATTCAGGAAAGAAACATCAACATTCTTTTAGCTTCTTGCTGACTACAAATGATGGAAAGTAGTTTACAATGGAGAGAAGGCTGCTGGTGTAGCTATGAGTCATTCGTGCCCAGATCTCCTGTGACTCATTTTCCTTCATTAAACTGAGCAGAGTCAATAGCCCTTCAGTTTTCTGAACAGTAGATCTAACTGCGCTAATGACTGGCTGCTGAACAAGTTTAGCTATGTTCTAATTTATTTATTAAGCAACAGTAAAACAAGTATAAAGTACCCATCAATGGATAATGGGAGGACATTAGTGTTGTTGTTTACAAACTAGATATAAAACACAACTTCTTTTAGATGAAAATGGAAAAGGCTGGGCTAGCGCCTGTCAGCATAAGAAAAAATTCAATTTTGAGGCTCTCCTCCCTTTCATTTTTAGACCTTGTTCTAAACTGGTAGCCATCTGAGAGATCCCATTGCCCTGGGCCTCCTTTACTTGGCCTAGTTTCTACATGATGCTCATCTCACCTCACTGTTTTCCTGCCTTGATCTCACCTCTGTACACCCCCTTCCTTTTTACCTACTGCTTTCTCGCCACCTAAATACTTTGTCTATTGGTCTCCTTGCCCCTCACCACGCATTCTACTAAAATTCATTGACTTATACCTTAAAAATGCAGGGCTCCTACGTGTTAGCCTGCAATCCAATCTACTTATCCCTAATAACATTTTCAAAACGGTTTTTAGACATAATTTTTTTGTAGTGACACTGCATTTACTCACAAAAAGTAATTTAACATGGGGCTTTAGAGGAGAATTTAAGAGCAGAGCTTTGGAGTCAGATCTTGTGTTGAATCTGCCCTTTGCTCGCTGCATGACTTTGGGCAAGGTATTTAACTTCTTTAGGCCTCACATTTCCTCATCTGGAAAATAGGGATAAAAACAAGGATTTGTAGATGAATGAGGTAATGTATGTGTAAGAGTTTTTTTTTAAGGTGAGTGGTAAAATTTTCTCTCATGGTGGCATCCAGGTATACTTGTTTTCCAACTTTCAAAAAGCAGTTGGGGCATTTCTTAGCCAATACGCAATCTTTGGTGGCTTTAAAACAAATATCCAATTTTTTTGCACAGAAGCCAGAAACCAGTTGGGAGAGAAACTGAACTGGTCGCCATGAATAGGATTCATGTATATTCATTAATAGATGAAGTGAGGGGGCATTTATATTACATCTAACCTACTTACTTCAGTGCCTGGAACCTAGTAGGCACTCACTGTACAGCTATAGTTACTATTATAATTATGGCAGGCGGGAGGACAATTTTTGGGGAGTAACTGAATTTTAATTGACCTTTCAAATCATCATTCTTTCAAAGGATATTTATCAGTACTATTCATAGGTAATGCCTTACTATTGCAGTAATAGTGGTTTTTACTTACCCCTGTGTTTTTTTCTTTAGTTCTGAAAATAACACCATTATCGTTCCTGTTTAACATAATTTCTCATTTATAAAGAGCTGAGACTCAGAGATAGAGTTACCATATAATTTCTTGTCCAAACTGGGATGCCTTGGAAGTGAAAGGGGCACTCAGTTGGGATTATACCAGGCAGACCAGGATGTTTCCTTATCTTATTCAGAGAGGTTATGACTGCTCCAAAGCCATCTAGCTTGATAAGTGACAGATTTGGGACAAGAAGGCAAATCTTCTAATGACTCTATGTAAGACTCTACTAGAATTTTTAGGGGATAGTATGTTGTAGGAAATTAACCCCTTCAGGTCCATGTGATCATTGCCATGAAAAACTATAGATAAAGCTGTCACATCAAGTAGATGCTGACCTGTTCCGCTAATGTGCTGGGCTGGCCATAAGGAGAAGGGATTGCAATTGTTTCATGAGATTCTCCGCTCTTCTTTATTAAGTGATTCATTTATTTATTCATCTGACTAACCTATATTGAATACTCACAGAATCACTTATCTGCTGATGTGTAACAAAACACCCCAAACATCAATGACTTAAGACAACAATAATTTTATTTGTTCATGGTTCTGTGGGTCTGCAGTTTGACTGGGCTCAGCTGGGTGGTCATCTACTGGTCTCGCCTGGGGTCACACATGTGGTTGTGTCGTATATGGCAGCCCAACAGGGATCTGGAGGGCCTTAGATGGCCTTGCTCACGTGTTTAGCAAGTGGTTCTCTCAAGTGGTTGGTGAAAGGAGCCTCAGCTGGAATGGTTTATCTTGACTCCATGTAGCCTCTCATTCTGAAAGGGGCCAGTCCAGGCTTCTTCATAAGTTGGCGGCATCACTTCAAGAACATGAAAGCAGAACTTCATGGCCTCTGGAGGCCTTAGCCTGGACCTGGCACACTGTAATTCTGCCTCATTTTATTGGTGAGGACAAGTTATAAGGTCAACCTGGATTAAAGGGAGGGATAAGAAAATCAGCTCTACCTCTTGAAGGCAGGAGCAGCAATGTACCCTTGCAAAGAGGAGGGTGGTGCATACATGGATGGGAGAAATTTATGATTAGTTTTTGCAATCTATCATAATCATCATATATCAGGTCCCATCCTAGGCAGTGAGGACATAATAATTAATAATGAGCACTCATTTGCATGGGAGAGATAGGCAGCAATTACAATGGAAGGTGAAAAGTCCTTTGACAGAAAGGTTCACATGGTGTTGTGGTAACATAGGAGTAGAATTAGTAGCCAAGTCAAACTGGCAACTAACTACCAGAAAAGTGGTCCTCTGGGCCTGAGAGTGTTTATTTTCATCATGCTTATTATCTTATCCAAAGCACAGGGTTCAGATGTGAAGGTCCTGGACTAGTTTCTTTGACCTGACCATTTTCTCCATCCACCACTTAGAAGCTTGAGAGTGAATTAGTAAGAGAATGAGGAGAAGGCATTATGAAATAAATGTTTGTGTCTCCTCCCCAAAATTCAAATATTGAAACCCTACTATGCCTAATAAGAGGGTATTAGGAGCTGGGGTCTTTAGGAAATAATGAGGATTAGATGAGATCATGAGGGTGGAGCCCTCATGAATGGGATTAGTGCCCTTATAATAAGAGAGAGTTTGCTTTCTCTCTTTGCTCCCTGCCATGTCAGGATATAACAAGTCAGCAGTATGCCACCAGACCTTGACCATGCTGTCACTCTGATCTCAGACTTCTAGGTTTCAGAACTGTGAGAAATAAATATCTGTTATTTATAACCCACCCTGTCTATGGTAATTTGTTATAGCTCAAACTGACTAAGACAGAAAGTGAGGAGACCAGTGGAGGGGGGAAGGAGTGTCTTTAGATGTTCTTCACCCACTTACAACTGGGAACCTGAAACTGAAGCATTAAAGAGGAATGAGTAGAGGATCTTTTTTGCTACCATTGCCCTCAAATCTAACCTTTGCTTTGAAGGCTTGGGAATTCTGAATTCAGTCTGCACATATAACACTAGAATATTCTAAACATGTAAGAGTCTTTTCAAGCAAACCAGACCTGAATAGCCAACGTGCTGGCAGTTTGACACTTGACCTACATATCCTCAATTCAACATCAAAAATGTGAGGCCAAGTTAGGGATGTTTGGTGAGTGGCTTCATCTCTAGCCAGGAGACATTAGATTGAAGGAGGAAAAAACAAAAAACAAAAACCTTGCTGTATAATAAAGGCAGTTAGATTTATTGTATATATGACAGTAGGGAATTCCTTTAATCACATATTCTTGAGTGCCTTTGGGAACTTGGATGATAATAAAGTGTATGCTGAGAGGAATCAGTGACAGTATTCTCCAGAAGGAGAAAAAATGATACTGAAACTCATCATTCCAGTGTTCCTTGCGGTGACTCAGAAGAGCAAATCTCCCAGCTGCCTGCAATCTGGATAAGTGGGATGCTGGACTGGAACCCGCTTAGGAAAACGTGATGATCCCTGGCTACTTCTGTCCTGAAGAAGTCGGTTTTATTCTGCGTCATTTAACAGTGTAAGGTAGCAGAATGGATATGAAGGAGAAAGCTGAATTGAACCTCTCTGCCTGAGTCAGGCAGGTAATTATGAGCCACACCTTTGTCTCTGGGTGACATTGTGGTCTCTGTCCCTGGTCCATGTCTCTGTCCCTGGTCTTAGCTAATGGGGACCAGACTGAGGTCAGAGGGAGTTCCAGATGGTTGTGTGCAAACTACACCACTTAGTGGCTCAGATGGCTCTAGTAATGAAATTAAATGCTGGGCTATCAATCAGCGAGCGTATATTTAGCACCTATTATGTGCTCGACACTGTGAGGAGACAAAGGAAATATAAGACCAATTTCTCCTCTCATTCGAGTCTGCAGTCTAATTATGAGACATATGAGCATGAGAGGACAGATAAGAAAATTCAACTTCTATTTTCATTTCTGTGAAGCTGTGTAACATCAATGTGTGAAAAAAGATGCATGTATTTATAAAAGTATTCCTTAAAAATCTTTCCTTTATATGTGGTACCTCAGACAATTATCGAGACGCCATTAAAATATGATTGAATACTTTCCATTGATGAAGAGATGGAGTAGTGAGACATCTCACTTAAGGAGGATAAAACTACTGCCACAAGGTTTTGGGGTCTCATTTGTTACCCTTGTTTCTTTAGGAGTAGCCAAAGATGATAGGCAGCCTACATGGGGCATTGTGTGCTCTTCACTCTTTTAAGTACTTCACGTTCATTAATTTATTCCTGTTATAACCTAACATATTCACTGTCACTGTTCCTGGGACCTGGGAACAAGTAGCATGTCCAACATCACATAGCCAGTAAGTATCACAAGATGTCAGAGTTGGGACAATAAAGATTTTGGGTGACAATCACATAGGCATTTGGCCCTGTTCTTGTACTAATCAGGGTTTTGGTTGCAAACAAGGGAAACCAACTCTAGTTAATAGAAGCAGAAAAGGAATGTATTGGAAGGATATCAGGGATTTCATAGAATAGCCAGGAAGTTCTTAAGAACCAGGCTCAAAAATTAGTCAGGAGCCAAAGGATACTTGGCAGCAAATTATATAGAAAATGCTACAGAAATAGTAAACTTGGGAAGCTACTATTGAAGCTGCTGCCAGTGGCTACTTGCCCCTGGTTCTCTGGATAATCCACCCACAACCACAGCCAACAGTCACTCTTGGCCCCTTCATCTTCATGTGAAGCCTGGGTCACATACCTACAACCCAGAGTCTGGGAGGAGAGGAAAGGCATTACCTGTCTCCCTTCAGCCTGATTCCCACCTCTTTTGGAATTGCTTTCAAATGGGAAGGTTTTGCATGCTGGGCAGGGCAACATATATACCCGACAAATGTCCATTTCAGGTCTCCGCATCATGTGGTTGTATGCTACTGGAATGCGTATGCCAATCTCTTTCCATGGTCCCTGATGCTAGGATTTCCTACTTCTCAATTACTGTTGCTACATTCTATCTTAGCATCCCTTCTCACATAACCATGCCTGTGTCCTTGCTCCGACTCCCAGCCCCTGCACGCATTCCACTCCTCTTTCTGCTGTTACAGGAGCCATTTTATAATGAAAGTTTTTTCTTCCTGAGAATTATGTGTTTATTCAATCAATCTTAGATGGTTAGGCTTTAAGACTCCTTTGGCTCAGGGACTGCAAGGAGAACATTTGAGTGATTACTCTCAGCTTCAAAAGTATTCAAAATTTAACCAATTCAGTTAAGTACAACAAACAGTATAGACCATTTACCAAGGCCAGAATTGTTAGTAACTGGGGATACAGAGAGGAATAGCTACCTGTCCTAATGACAGGGACTTCGCAGTTGAGTTATGAAAACAAATATATACTTACAATGTCTTTTCTTAGAACTCTTGTTATCTCTTAAATCACTCTTGGTTAAAAGGATTCTCTCATAAAGCAAATGCATTCTGGATAAAAGAAGCAGCATATGTTAATGAGTAGTTGTTATAAGTCAGACAATATTCTAAATGCTTTGCATTTATTAACTGACTTAATCATTGCAACAACATTTTGAGATATCGTCATCATTATCATTATTATCATCATCATCCCCATTTTACAGATGAGGAAGCTGAAGCAAAGAAAGATTAAGAAATGTGTTAAATAACTCACACAGCTGGTAGGTGGTGGAGCTAAGTTTCAGACTCTAGCACCCTTGTTCTTAATTATCATGATACATTGTCTGTCTCTCTAATGACATCCATCTGAAAACAGAGTTCTTTCTGATGATAGAAAAAAAAAAAACCAATACTCTAGGTGTTCTTTTTCACTCTTTCAGCCTCATTTCCTTGTTTTCTAAGTTGTCTATTAACCAGAACACATGTTTAAAAGTTATTTTTTAGACCTATTAATTTGAATTGGTATATGCTAAAAAAGACTCTAAATAAAAAGATGCCAGTTTGCTGTACCATCAGCAATTGGCCTCATTAAAACAACAACAATATTCTGTATTACGATTCTTTCCACTCTATGATGCTTAGTAGAGTACTGAATATAAAGTAGATGCTCAATAAAAGCTTTTTGAGCCAGTGATTGCATATGCAGGAGCATGCAGCTAATAAATCCTGTGAAACCAGGCCTGTCCTCAGCTCCTTAGGGATTGAAACTTACAAGAGTTCTGAGGCAGGATGAAGTGAAAGAAGTAGCTTGAACATGATGCTTGGCAGCTGGACGATTCTGCTTCCTATAGGGTGTCCCTATTTGGAAAAGTGAAGACCACCCACAAGGGGTCACTGGGCAAATGCCCAAATTCCCAGTGGGATAGAGTGACCTTGGACAGAATTAATCTTATACAAGCAGGACCACACTCATTAATCATTCACAATAAGCTTTTATTTATGAACTAATTTCAAATAGACATATTGAATCCATTTTCCCAAGCGAAAATGGAGTTGGGTAAATCATAAGCAACTAAATTATAGTTTTGGCACATGCACACTGTTTTGTTTCATATTTAGAATCATTTGCCTCTTAGAGCAACCTAATACAATGGGAACACTCTGCAGAACGCTATAGAAAATGAGTGTTTATAGAGACTTACATCTGATTTACATTTAAGGAGCATAAAACTAATTGCAGAGAGACTGTGCTCCTAAAACCTTAAACCTAAGGGACAACCATGTACGAACTCTTATGAGAATGCTGATATGACTGCTGGAAATTGAGACCTTCGAAATTGATTTCCACAACTGGAAATAAGGGTATCTTAAAATGTCCTCAATGGACACAGGTATATTGTAAATGATTCCTGGACAAAGTAGCTGTTATATGAGAACATATTTCTAATATGAGATTAAAATCTAGAATTGCAAGTAGTAATAAATATATCCATCTATATTAGTGTAAAAAAGTGACAGTATTGTAAAAGCAATAAACAGGTAGACAGCTAATAGTTAGTGCCTATGATAAATTGCCATGTTATTGCAATCAATTTTATTCTCACGAAATAGTCTAATTTTTCTTCTTCTTAGAACCACATATGTACATGAGGAAAAAGTACCTTCCAAAGATATTATTTTTAAACCATCTGAAATAAAATGCCTAAAAAATACTCTTCCAAACTTCTATTATGGAAGTTAGCACATCTGGTAGTCTTTTATGTTGCAAAATTATCTAACTTAGAAATTATATATTGCTTTAATATTTTCATTTTCAAATATTTTGGGGCCTCATTTTAGTAGTAGTTTCATGTAGCAACAGTTATCCTGAGAAGTAATAAAAGTAATATTGTTATGTGTTGAGAGTGTCATATTATTCATCAACTCCCATGTACTGTACATAATACTTGAAATCATTTGCATCATGTGTGCATGCCTGTGTGTGAATGCACAGACACAATGACCTGTTTACTCTGCATGCTGTTTGTGGGTTTGCTATTTTGTCATGTCTTTGTTGTAGTGTTGTCTGTGAAGGTTTAAACGAAATTTATAGCATGCATCATGTATTGTAAGTTTGTCTGTCATATAATAATCAGCATGCAAAAAAGCCACGTATTTCGACTGTATATTTAAGCCTTTAAGTAATCACATACAAAACAATGCAAAAATGTGAACATTGTATGGCAATTAATAACATCTCTGCCAGTGTAAATACGTTTTTTTCCCCATAAATCATTTCCAGCTTGTCAAAATGGATCTGCGCTGGCAAAGAAACAAGGGTAATGTTTCAATTTTCTCCATCTGGCAAGAAATTTTCTGTTAGATTTCCTTCTTCCCTTTTTCAGTTACAGAATTTTTATATGAGCAACTACATATAGTATGATTAAGAAAGGGTGCAGTGTGATAGGATACAGAACAATGCTGAATATTAGGAACTTGACTCTGAATAACTGCCCCAAATTATACATTCATATCACATGTGCATATAACAGAAAATATTTGGTTGTTGAAGCATAGAAATGACTCCCTTTGTAGCAAAACATTGCTCTCATTAAATAAAGCACAACTTTCTTTTTTCCCGTAAGGGCTTGAATATATTTTAACTCGTTTGGAATAATTTCTTATCCTGATTGGGGATGCATTTAAATCTTAAAAATTTTTATCAAGACACTTTAGAATATTCTGGAAAGTCCAGCAGGACACACACACACACACATAAATTCCCAGTATGGATCTAGGAAAGAATTTACCCTTTCATCACCCAATATTTAAAACAAAACTCAATAGAGCAGGCGTACTATATATACATTATGCTTATAGATCTTCAGCAGGAGCAAAGTGCTGGTGTTTTTAACCGCAAAAATATTTATAAATTACTCTGATCATGAGGATATAAATCCATTCACAAGCACCAAAATCTATTTATTTTCAGGTACAGTGATGGGTAATTTCCAACATTCTTTTATTGTTTATATGAAAATGTTCTTAGAGCTTGTACAGTGTGTTATCCTGCCTAATTACTCAGCTGTCTACAGTATGCATGGGAGCAGGTTTGATAAAAATGATGTATACTTGAGTACTTGCGTGTGTCTTAAGGGAAACCAAGCATGATACAATAGCCATGACAATGGTGCCTGTGCAGCATCCCTTCCTAAATGTCAGCATTTGGAAGGGCACAGATATCCAAAAGCAGAGCAGACTCATTCATATTCGGTTTGGGACTATACTATAAGGTACTTTGGGAAGCTCATTTTTTCCCTTCAATTTTAAAAAAAATATGTAGTTCATTTGTATTCGTTCAGTAATTGCACCCTGGTAAGGAAGGGGAGGGAGAGAAGCGAAGTGTGCTGGATTCCGGTTTGGAGAATTCATGGGCAGATAACCAACAACTGTGGGCACAAACCTCCAAATAAACTTGTGTAGTGAGTGAACTGTGAGCATTTTCCCCAGGAGGGTGGATATCAGTGTAGCATCTTTGGGTCACACAAGTAAACCAGCTTGCGCACTTTTTGTGTATGACTTTATCCATCACACAGGTCATTGAAGAGGTGGCTCCAGGGTGTTGATATTAATCACTTACAGCCAGAGCGCTTCAGTTGTCACTTACCCTTGTTGTGGACAGTTTTAACTGCACATATGGAACATTATTTGTCATGTACTCTTCTGAGACCCCGAGAATGTCAGGACAGAACAGATGATTAAAGTGTTGAAAAGCAACCTTCTCTCTGAATATCTTTGTCTTCAACCGCCAGATCAGAGCTTTAATGCAATTTGACAGTTTCGTTTTCTTTCACTTAAATTTTACGGGCATACGCCAAAAATAATTTGTACAAAACTTTACCTGAAGAAGTAGCTAGAACAAGGGACTTGGAATTAAAGTATAATCAAATAAATAGTTTCTTCTCTCTCTACCCTACTTCCTCTCTCTTTTCATTTTATTTTTTTCCCCCATCCATGGGAAGATGTATCGTTCAGTCTAAGGCTTTTATCACTCACTTGTGTTTGGGATTAACTCTTCACACTGAGGGAAATGAGCCTCACTTGTGATCTTGTTTAAATATGATTCCCTTTCTCCTGTGTTCCATTGTTCCATTATATTCAAAACACTGTATGTATAAGCAGTGGAGGATTCCTCTGACCTGTGCAACAAATGAATTCCCAGAGCTGCCTGCAAATCAATTCCTTGGAATCTAGCTATCATTCCCTGTTGACATCATAATGGAAAGTATATATTTTCAATATTTCTACAAACATATATTTGGCACCAAAATTAATAAAGTTAATGTTATAAATATTAAAAGAAAAAAGGGATAACATTTAGACTATATTTAAACTAAATAGCAAAAAATACCTGAACTGAACCTCCAGGGAGGCTCTGGTTGTCACGGTGTGAGACAGTGGTGGTGGAGTATCCTGGACAATGGAGAGGCTGGCATGAAGGTCCTCTACCTCACCCTGGGAAAGACCATTTTGTTGTTTCAGGCTGTTACCCAGAGAGGAGCAGGGAAGGGAGAAGGGAAACTTGGCTTGCCTCTGAGCTTCTCAATAAAGTTTTCTCACTGTCTTCCCTTTCCTCATGGTTGGACAAAAACTCTGTAAGATATTGCATTTTTTAAAAGGTCAGATTCCCTCGTTTGTCTTGGAAGGTTTTGATACTCACTTGCCAGAAGGCAGTGAGTTGGGCCAAGTAGGTTCTCATGGTTCCTTCCAGCTCCTATGTGCTGTTGATTCTTAATCTTCCTTAGTCTGTCTTTATTATCTATAAACTGGGAAAACTGATTTGTACTGGTCTGTAAAGTCTTAAGGAAAGGTTTTTTTCCACCATCCAGGGTAAACTCTGGCAATCTTTCCTTTATTCTCAGACCCTTGACTGTGCTTGTGGAAAGTCAGTCCTGGATCTGGGAAGAGATGAACCAGCAGCGGATTTTCTTCTTCCTTGGGAGCTAATGACAAGAACTCCTACGTGAAGGTCCTCTGGGATTTATAATTACTTAGAATGTTTTCTCATCTGAACAGTACAGAGGCTATCACAGACAATGGGCTGGTTATTGCAGGCTTATAAACTCAAAGGAATAAACTGCATTTTCCTATGAAAAAAATAAAATCAAGTGGAGGATCAAGTTATGAACAAGTAGAATGTTTCATGAACTTGGGAACCAATGCGTGCAGTGTCATTTCTACACCTGGCTCTAGTGCTTTATTGGACCAGACCTCCCTAGGATTCTTTACAGAGGATGAGAGTCTATATTGTATTTTTGTAAATGATAAGTTGACATTCGCCTGGGGCAGTTGAAAAGACAGAAGCTAAAAGTAACATAATGTATTAAGATTTTAGCAATATTACTCTTCCTTCTTATGATATGTTTTGCACTACATTTGATCATAGCCTGAAGATATAACTTCTAGTCTTGCCAACTCCCTGTGAGGTTAAGATCATCTAAGGAGGGACTGTGAGATGGACCAGTTTCTCTATTTTCACTTTCACCAGTAGGACACTGAGACATGGAGTACCTATATGATTTGTCTGAGGTCAGTGTTTAAGACAGTTCTATAATATACCATCTAAATGGCAATAAAAGAGAATGTTTATAGCCCAGGGTTTAAAGTCGAACAGACCTAGATTCTGAGTTCAGCACTTAGTAACTCCCTAAGCTTTAGTTTCCTCAACTATAACACTTGCCTTGTAAAACTATTGTGTGCATAAATAAAATACATGCAAAGCTCTTAGCATAACTGGGGGCATATAATTGCTATATATAGTTATATTTATTAATATAGTTTCCCATTTAATGTTATTTCGTTTAAATTGTGCTGCTTAATTTACTATACTTGATTGATCTATCGATAGCATCTTTTCATTCTTAATAGTATTAATTAGAATAGAAGGGAAAAAAAGAGAATGAAACTTAATTTCCCCTAGAGTCCTAAGGGATTTGTGTGGGTCAATTTATTAATGAAATGCGAAGAACATTTGGCAAACCCACCAAATGAGACAAAGCATTGTAAAAAGCCTTTAGAAAGAATTGGTATCTAATGTTAATGTCTGTGGAATGGAACTGTCATAGGATAATGGCCTTTTGATGGTACAGAAAATGCCAAGGCAGAGATAAGACATTTATTTTTAAAGCACTAGACAATCACCTTTGGATAGTGTCCTTCCACCAGGTCTTTATTTCTAATAGACCAATAATTGATATGGATGTAATTATTTTTCTTGATGGATTTGATATATTAGGCAATGGCCTTGCTCACTCTGTACAATCATTGAGCTGCTATAGCCTCACTGGTCACCAGAAGAAACCTTTTATCCTGTATTCTCTCCAATCAGAATACTGAGTATCTGCAATTTTTTCCTCTAAGGACCAAGTACAACAGTATATATATTTTTTCTCTCAATATCAAGTACAGCACCCTAGTATATCACTAGGGTGACTGCAGGGTTTCGGTCTGCCTGAAATGAGGTGATTCAGGAAAGCTGAAACCCTGAGGTCACCCTAGTGATATAACCATCAATTCAGGTATTTGTTAAGTCCCTTTAAGCAAAAATCTGCATGTTTGTATGTGTGTGTGTGTGTGTGTGTGTGTGAGATATAGTGCATATTTTCAATGTGGAGAGCCAGATTTGCAGATGATTATGATTTTTTCTGTAAACCTAAAGTACAAAAATTCAAACTCTGTGAAAGTTTCAAAGAACCATTTCTGCTGAAGAAAGTATTTGCTGTAGGATAATAAAATCAACTGAACAGTCAATTCTGTATACTTCATATTAGAGTCCTTATTCTCCAAAGAAAACCATTGTGTGCGTATGTATGTGTGTGTCTGTGTGTGTTTATGTGCACACCTGTTAGTGCATAAGACAGCACCTTAATTGGGTAGCTGGTTATTGTCGTTCTTTTACGGAGAGTAATGAAAGCCTAGTAGAATGTCTCTGATTTGTTATTGTTAATCTTGTTTCAAGGAAACATGAGACAAGGTTGATGGTTTGGGTAGACTTTTTATTTGCTATGACTATGGTAATTTCAGCCACACACTATCTTGAATGTACACGGTTCAGCTTAATGGATTTGTCGAGTAAAGTTCTGGCCTTGCTACAGTGAAGTTCATCCCAGAGTGCAATGGGATAGCACTACAAGGAAAAAAAGGCCTTTGACCTTCTTTTCTAGGCCTACTCATAAACTCCAATAAACCTCAAATGGCAAGAGGCAGTTTCATCTTTTGTCTCCTGTCCTGAAGTTCTCTGATACATGTCTTGAATTTTTATTTAAATTACTTTGGGTTTTAATTTATTCAGTCAAATGTCAACCAAGTGTTGTTTATCCTGTGGATTACATTCATGCTCACTGCAGAATTCTCTAACATTTGATTTCTAATTATTTTCTTGTTTATCCATATGGTGCAATGTTTTGAATATTACCTCTGACCACTGACCAGTTGGAATTATAATTTTCTCTCTTTCCTAAGCATGTGGTAGTAAAATTTGGCAAGCATGTAGTTTCAGCAAATCTAATGACTGCATTGCCACAGCTTTTATTCCATATAGCACTCTCTTCTGTACGTATTTATTGCACTTAAACAAGCTACTGCATTTTGGCTACTGGAATTGAGCCTCATACAGAGTGAAACTGCAGTCTTTCTAGGCTTCCCGAATACAAGACTATACAAAAGGGTCTTGAGGTGCAGTCTCCAAGGAATTCCAAATAAATGAAAAACAGAGTTGTCTTAAGAAACTGTGAAGCTGGTCGTACAAGAGAGATCAACCTTGAATTCTTGCCTGCTGTATTCCACCATCTCCCATTGTATTTTTTTTTTTTTTTTTTTTTTGCCGTACGTGGGCCTCTCACTGTTGTGGCCTCTCCCGTTGCGGAGCACAGGCTCCGGACGCGCAGGCTCAGCGGCCATGGCTCACGGGCCCAGCCGCTTCGCGGCATGTGGGACCTTCCTGGACCGGGGCACGAACCCGTGTCCCCTACATCGGCAGGCGGACTCTCAACCACTGCGCCACTAGGGAAGCCCCTCCCATTCTCTTTTTAAGCTTGTTTCCTTCTACCCGCCTCTGAGCCCAATTCTCTTCCTCTCTCTATGCACGTAATTTTTAGCATTATGCAATAAATACTTAACCTCTCCTCTGTCCCTGACAACCAGACTGACTGAAAGGTGGGGTGGGAAGAGAAGCATGGTATTGAGCATTGGCAGTACAGACATTTGGAAAAGGTATTAAATCAAAGAGGAGGACTAGGTTCTATCAGAGTGAAACGATCAGTTAGTACAGTCAATGGCATGAAAGATAATAGTCTATTTTTTTAAAAAATAAGAACTTTGGCATGGTCTAAAGTTATAGGATAAGGAAGCAAAGTAGAAAGGTAAAGATGAAAAGAAAGGTTAGGTCCAGGTTATGAAGACCTGAGTGCCATGCTAAGGAATCAAGTATTAGCATCTGGTAAAGGAGCATCAGTGGAGGTTTCCAATCAGATGTGAGACATGGTTAGATTTGTATAAGAAGGGGATCTTTGGATGAAGTGTGGAGAGTGGGCTGGAGAAAGGAGAGGCTGAAACCAGGGAGACCCACTTAGGAGGATGTTATACTATAAATGTGAGAGATGATAAGGGCCTAAAATAAAGGTAGAAAAGAGACCAGACTTGAGAGAGGTTTTGAATGTTAGGACAGACAGGATATGGTGGTTCATTAAAGATTGGAAGAGAAGGAGAGGGAGGAATCCAAGAGAGTTCTGTGTTGGTGGGTGTATTATTTTGCTAGGGCTACTGTAACAAAGTACTATGAACTGAGAGACTTATGTGATAGAAGTTTATTTTCTCATAGCCTGGAGTCTAGAAGTCAGAGATCAAGGCGTTGGCCATGCTCTGTCTGAAGGCTTTAGGGAAGGGTCTTTTCCAGGTCTCTCTTCTAGCTTCTGGTACTTACTTGGCTTATGACAGCATACTTCCAGTTTTCACATGGTGTTCTCCCTGTGTGCATGTCACATGGCATTCTTTTTTTTTTTTTAACATCTTTATTGGAGTACAATTGCTTTACAATTATGTATTAGTTTCTGCTTTATAACAAAGTGAATCAGCTATACATATACATATATCCCCATATCTCGTCCCTCTTGCATCAAAAACCCCAGTCATTGGTGTAGGGTCCCACACTACTCCACTGTGACCTCATCTTAACTAATTACATCTGTATTAACCCTATTTCCAAAGAAGTTCACATTCAATGGTACTAGGTGTTAAGACTTTATATCACTTTTTAGGGGGACAAAATTCAACCCATAACAGTTTACTAGCAAGTATGCAGCATAGAAAGCCTTCCTGAGTTTCCAGCCTACCTGGCCTGCCCTGTGGAATTCAGATCTAGGATGGCAACACACATTCTGAATTTCCAGCCTGCCCTCTTGCCTGATGCATTTCAGACTTGTCAGCTCCCACAATTACATAACTATTTTCTTTTTCTCTCTCTAATCTTTCTCTCTAGATAGAGATACAGATACAGACACAGATACAGGTATGAGTATAGACAGATATAGGTACAGAGATAAAGATAGATATCTCCTGTTGGTCCTGCTTCTCTGGAGAACCCTAACTAAGATAGTGGGGGAGGCTGAGTATTTATGGGGAGGGGTTGGGAGGACTTGGAAAAGACAAGAAAGGGCATACACATCTTTATAATAGAGTAGAATATAAGTCCCAGAAAGGAGTGATAAAAGAGAAAAATATTCCATATTTTATGAGGTCCTAAGATGTATCTCTATGACTCAAGTTTTATTTCTATCTCAATTTGCAACTTCACAACCAGAACTAGGCTCAACTAACACTTGCCTGCCACATTGAAAAAGAGTATTCTAAACGAATTGAAAACATTGGGCTGAACTATATGAAATTGCCAATATTTGACAGTTTATTTCTTACCAACAATATCAATAGTTTCATTAACTTCGGTGTAAAATAGATTATTTACATATACAGAATACACTTAGAAAACCAAACTGTTTTCTTGAATATCCTAAGACCTAGTCCATCATGTGATGATTTAAGAGAGGTGGAGTCTGTGGGACCAGGTGTCAGGTGGGGGCATTGTGGGTAGGCCACTAAGTCAGCATATTTAGGAACATCCATTGGAAAGCAGTAGCTAACAGTAGCTAATAATTATCCAACACAAAAACTGTGAAAACAGTGGTAGTCATCACATGTATTATCCTATTCATTTCTCATAAAACACTGTGAAATAGGTACTATTATAATTGGCATTTTACCGTTAAGGAAACTGAGGGCTAATGAGTGGAAATGGCTTGCCCAAAGCGGTAGAGCTAGGAATTGAGTCCAGACATGTCTGGCATAAGGGCTCACACACTGGTATCTCATGCTGTATTGCTCCTGATCCAGTAGGTCCCTGAGAGCTAGTTCAAATGGGAACTAGAGTCTAAAGTCCACGGATATGATTAAGGCAGGAAACAGAAGCCAGCAAGAGCAGAGAATCAGGTACTAGGAATATCCGACAAATTTTAATTTCTTTTTTCTGTTGCTTCTACTATGATGTTTGTCCTTCACTCATTCATTCAAATATATTTATTAAATAGTATTATTACCAGGCATTGGTCTAGGCAAGTGGAAATCATCTTGATCAAGATGGAAAAAGATCTCTGCCCTTAAATAGTTTAAATCCTGAATAGGGAGACAAAATAAATTATAAACATAATAGAAAGGAATTTTGTAGCATGTAAGAAGGTTATACATACAGCATAACAAATAAAATGTAAATGAGTAAGGTGGTTCAATAGTTCCATGGTGAGGTGAGAAGTGGGCAAGATTCAGTATTAAATAGCACGGGCAGGGTTACTTTTAGTGAGAAAGTATAATTTGACCAGAGTTGAAGGCAGTGAAGGGATTTAGTCAGAGAGATATCAGTGGGAAGAACATTCTCATCAGGGTAAATGTACTAAGTCAGGAATGTCCCTGGCATGTTCTAAGAAATTAAGGAGGCCCAGCCTGTCTGAGGTAGAGGAGGAAGTGGGAGAACAGTGGAGATGAGGACAGACTGCTAGCAGAAGCCCATAGGGCACTGGGTCTTGTAGGCACTGTAATGACTTTGGCCTCTACTTTGAGTGAAATGGGAAATAAGAAACCATTGAAGGGTTTTGAGTAGAAGAGTGATATGATCTGATTTCTACTTTTAAAAGGATCACTCTGGCTGTGTCAAGAAAGACTGTAGAGAGTCAGAGTGGGATCAGAGAAACATGTTGGAGACCGTTTTAGTAACATAGCCAAGGAATAATGGTGGCCAGGACCAGGTGGTGGCAGTGGAGGAGATAGGAAGTCATAGGATTCCGGATGTATTTTGAAGGTAGAGCCAACAGAAATGTAAGATAAGGAGAGGAACAAAGATGACTGCAGGGGTTTTACCTGTGTAACTGGAAGGGAAGAGTTATGGATTGATGTAGATAAGGTTTCAAGTGGAGCAGATTTGGGGAGAAGCTCATGAGTTCAGATTTGGACATGTTGAATTTAATACATCTATTAGACATCTGAGAGGAGATGTCAAATAGGCAAGTAGATGTACAAATCTGGAGACTGGAGAGGGAAGTCCAAGTAGACATGTGTACCTGGAAGGTGTCAACAACATAAGATGTTATTAAAACCATGATACTGGGCTATATTACTGAGAACAACTCTAGATAGTGTAGAGAGGATGTTCTGGGACTGATTTCTAGCTTCCTTCTTCCCTCATCCCTTGACATTAAGAAATTAATGAGAAGAAGAGAAATCAGCAAAGGAGACCAAGAAGGAAATGACCAGGGAAGTTGGAGGAATATCAAGGAGATGGGGTGTTGACATGAAAGTGGAGTGAAAATCTCACACATGTTTTCACCTGCCCACCCACTGGTTGAATGCAGAGCAGTCCAAGGACCCAGAGGAGGGCAGAGTAATGAGGTGTGACGAGCCTGGTCGCTGGATGATAGCATGAAGTCGAGGTCCTTGCTGCCAACCTAGACTGTGATGAGGTCAAGATGCAACATTGTACTGTTTGGCCTCTGAGATTTGGGGATTTTTTTAAACAGTTATTGGCCTACCCTACCCTGACTAACACAAGAACTGATGCCATTTGAAAGGTGCCAGCATCTTGTTTTGAGAGCTTTAGCAAATTTTACTTGTTGGTACCCCCATGAATGTTATTCATTATTAATGAGTCATTAAAGAAGTACTTTCTCTTAGAAATGCTTTATTTGATGTTAGGATTATGTATTCAAAAGCAATAGAAAACTGTTTAAAAAAATGATTTATCATCAGATTTGTGCTTTCTTGAGCTAGGTTTGAAAATTATTCCGAGTTAACTGTTATATCTACCCTACATTCTCAGTCTGAGTTGACCTGGCATAAGCCAAGGTTCAGCAGAGCCTAATTCCATCTTGGGCTTCTGCGAACTGGGATTGTCAATGGCGTGTTCCTGATGTTCACTCTTAATTGGATCCTAAAAATATTTATTATTGATGGGAATCTATCAGGTTTTTTTCTTTTTTTAAGGTCCCTTTTTGATAAACCTTTGATTGCTGTTAAAGAAAAATGTCTACCTTCCCCCAAGTACAATGTTTGGAATTGCATTTGGAAAATTGATTGAAAAGTTGTTATGAGCCTGAGGTTAATAGTGTGAGCCCTGTTTGATGCACTTGAACCCTACGCTATTCATTCTCAAGTTTTTAGATTCTAGCTACAAAAGGACAAGTCTGAATATCTATTACAATAGCTTCCCATCACACTTAGCATTGAATCCGAAGATATTACCATGGCCTACAAGGCCCTACTTATTCTGGCTTCCTGCTATTTTCTTGCCTCCCTCTTTGCTGCTCCTTGAACACACTGCACATGCTCCCTGCTCAGAATAGCACTTGCTATTCCTACTGTTCACCCAGATGCTCACATGTCTTCTTGTTTCACTTCATTCTGGTCTTTCATCTCCCTGTCCACTCTATCTAAAATTATAGCTTCCATCACTCTCTGTCCCCCTCTCCTGCTCAGTAAATATTTGGTGAATAAATGAGTGAATGGATTAATGAATGGTTGCAGTCATCTGATTTCTCAAAACAACATTATCTGATCTAAGAAAGACTCACTGTTTTTGTTTCATGGTACAAAATACCATGATGATAGCCAACCTAGGTGGGGCTTGAAATTTTAGAAAATTTTGAAAAAGAAAGAAGCTTTTGGCCTCAATTCCCACTACACTCTCCTATCTATCCCCTAACTGCTTCTTTCATTTTTTATCTATTTATTCAGTGAACATTAAATACGTATATGTTGAGCCCTATTTTTCCTCCTAACATAACAAAGAAAAAAGCTCCACCTCTATCCTGATATTATATTTAGTGGAAATGGTGTCCTGAATAAGCCAGGCTTCTTTTAAAGGGGCAAAAACCCTGTTACTGTTCAAAACTTTTCAAAGTCCCAAAGGGAGAAAGAAAACAACTCCCATCTGCATTAGTTACTATACAATTTGCAGCCACAGAATCTATTGGTTTTCACATTTCCATATTTTTGAGGCACATTCACAACCATAAGGGAAAATATTAAATGTGAAAATGGTTAGATATGTGTCAATATAAAGTCTGCTTGGGAGTTACTTCCAGCCACACGGATTCACAGAGTGCTGACTTACATGATTTCATAAACATGATTTCATAAACTTGGTTACCTGCTCGCAAAGTTATCTAGTGCTTAAAATGTAATACAAGTTAGAGGCTTTTTGCTTTGTTTTTGCTGTGAAAAACTGTGTTTCCTTTAGAGGAGCTCACAATTTATATACTGAAAATATATAAAAGAATTCTGTGTCAACAAAATGGTGTTTAAGGTTTTAAATCAGTCAGCCCTGAGACTTCCTCACCAGACATCTCAGAGACTTTATGAAAGTTTTATTCTATAATTCCCTGCTTGCCTTTACTCTTAGCTGCTTCTTCCAGCTATTCATATAGTTTGAAAAATAGAGTTTATATACTTTAAGTTGCAAGGCATTTAGAATTTTCATAATCTCTTTATTGTGGCTGAAGTAGTCAAAAAAATGAAGTCTATTGTTGATAATATTTCACTGTGCTTTTACTAGATTAACTGGAGCAAGAAGCTAGAACTTGTGGCATTTAAAAAATACTCCATTTTTAGAAAGCTTCTATGAGCAAGTTATAGGATAATTAAATTAGTTTCAAAATAGTTCGTAAAAATCAGGGAATAGGGTGATAATGAAGATTTATAAAGAACAGATGCTGAAAATAAGGGTCTCAAGAACAGGAATTTTGCATTTATATATTTTAGTATCTTTCATAGCATGTAGCAATGTGCTAAGCACATAGTAGGTGATCATTAAGTCCTTGTTTAATTAACCTATAAAATCATATATAGCATCAAATTTCAAGTACCATATTTTACAAGGTAGAGAGTAGTATGGAAAAACTTCCCTTGCATAATAATCACTTAAAAATAAAGTATCTTTAAGTAATTGATGAGACGAGTATACTCTCTTATTGTTTTATATAAATTTCCTTATAGTTAATGTACATTTACTGGCAACAGATCCCTATCACCTGCCCTCCACGCCTTCTATTTGGCTTCTCATTCATGAATTTCAATATCTATTCTCTTTACTACTTACTATGTTCCAGATGCTATATCTGTTCTTTGCCCTTGGGAAGCATATAATCTAGTGGTAAAGACCAATGAGGACAGAGGAAAATTCAGTGCTGTTTTGATTAGACTCCTTTACTTACTAGAACTAAGACTCAGCTCATACATCTTCATGTATTAGAAAGATTATTATAAGAAGATAAGCACACAAGATAAGCTCAGGGAAAGCTGAGCCTCTTGACTTCAGAGAGCAAGAATTGAAAGGTGGCTCTGGATGCAGGTGGCCCTGGGGATTTCACTCATTTCAGAGTGGGACTTCACAAGTCCTCACCAGGCTCTCTTTACTTCTCTATTGCATACCTTCTGCTTACGTGTGGTTTCTGCTCACTTAAAACTTCTTGGGGTGAGCTTCCACCATGGCGTACCGGGGCCAGGGCCAGAAGGTGCAGAAGGCGATGGTGCAGCCAATCAATCTCATCTTCAGATACTTGCAAAATAGATCTCGGATTCAGGTGTGGCTTTATGAGCAAGTGAATATGCGGATAGAGGGCTGTATCATTGGTTTTGATGAGTATATGAACCTCGTATTAGATGATGCAGAAGAGATTCATTCTAAAACAAAGTCAAGAAAACAACTGGGTCGGATCATGCTAAAAGGAGATAACATTACTCTGCTCCAAAGTGTCTCCAACTAGAAATGATCAATGAAGTGAGAAATTGTTGAGAAGGCAATACAGTTTTTTTAGGTGTGCTTTGTTAGAAGTGTATTTCTAAAGCATTTATTCATATTGTTTTGCTCACCTTTATGTTATTACCAGATGACAATAAATGCTGTGGGATTGTTTTTATTAAAAAAACAAACAAACAAACAAACAAAAACTTCTTGGGACTTCCCTGGTAGTCCAGTGGTTAAGACTCCATGCTCCCAATGCAGGGGACGCAAGTTTGATCCCTGACTGGGGAACTAAGATCCCACATGCTGTGTGATGTGGCAAAAATATTTTTCTTGTGAGGGATCAGTCATTATTTTTCTCTACATAATGGGTTTTCAGAAATTGCCCATGTTTCTAATGTTTTCTCTGTATTCTTCAGTTCAAAATACTTACAAACATGATAGAATTTGTCCAGCCCATGTTTTTTAAAGCAACCATGGCTGCCCTTTGACACTCTGTACCTACCCCTGATTCAATCAGCTGTAACAAGAGGGTAAAGTCACATGGTAAAATCAAGTGTAATAGTTCATTAAAGGCTACTCAAGGAGACATAGCATAGGCAGTGTGTTGATGTGTCTATTTCAAATTTGGCTTTGTAATGCTAGAATGTGATGGGGTACAGAATTCTCTAGAATCATAGAATTGAATCACTTGATCAAGTCTAGGGGTAATCAGAGCATACCCCTTAGGAAAGATGACACCCAAGCAGGTTTAGTCAAAGTTAGCTAGGGAAGAAGTGATGGGAAGCTATACTAGGCAGAGAAAACAGCATGAGTAAGGAATAGGAGCAGGAAGAAATATGTTTCAGAGACTGAACCACATGTGGTTTAATCTTCCTGGAACTTTAATAACTATGTCCAAAGTGGTGAGAAGTAAGAAGAGAGCAGGCAGGATCCAGGTTAGAATACATAGTGAAAGTAATGGGAAACCATTGTCTTATACAGGGTAATGACAAGGTCACATTTACATTTTCGATACATCACCCTGGGGACAGATGGAAGATGTATATGAACATGGCAGGACTGGAGGCAGAGACAGAGACACTAAGTAGACGGCTAGTTCAGGTAAGAGATTAAAAGAATCCCAACTAGAAAATGCAGGTAGGAGTGGAGAGGAGGTAATATGT
Source organism: Globicephala melas (assembly GCF_963455315.2). NCBI lineage: Eukaryota > Metazoa > Chordata > Mammalia > Artiodactyla > Delphinidae > Globicephala > Globicephala melas. The sequence continues at coordinate 110,468,783 of NC_083314.1, forward strand.
TAAAAAATATTACTTAAATAGAATCAATCATACTCAGTAACTCATTAAGATGTGCTGGATGAGGGAGGGGGAAAAGCTGGTGTTTCAGTTTCACCAAGTTGGTGGATGGAGATCCCACAGTTGGGATGGGTAAGAAAAAAGGCGAGTGACTCTGGCGGAGGGGTATCAGGAAAGAGTTGAAACAGAAGGAGCTGTTATGTCGAAGGTGCCTGGGAACTAGATGTGAAATAAGTAAGTGCCTCAGATGACAAGAGAGAGAACCAGTGTTTTAATCAATGAGCTGGTCCATCCAGCTTTTCTTCATATTACTGAGAGAAAGTACAGTTGGAAGTTGAATAGGTACAGCAAGTGCAAAAGGGGAAAATCAAGGGTTTATCCAAAAAGGGATTTAGATTGAGTGTCCCAAGCACAGATGACCACATCATCAGGTATGTATCCCAGTAACCACCTGCTCCCAAGCTAAGACCTTGCTGGACCTCCAGTAAAATTCATTTCTTTTCACCCTAATGATGTAGTAGGAGGGTATTGATTAAACTAACAGGGAAAGGTAGTTTGGGACATAAAGCTCTTCATTCATTCTTCACACAAATACCTACTATGTGGTATACTATACCAAGGACTTTAGAAGGCAAAATTTGCTTACTGCCTGCAAATGACTTTGATAAACTTGAGAGTTACTTAGGAAAACAAGGTAAATGGGACATATTGAAGTAAGTAAACAAAGGAAGAAAAAAGAGACGCTACCAATAGAAGAGAATAAATGATTGATTTGCTGTAGATGAGAATGGCAGAAAATAATGGGTCATAGTGGACTGCAGATTGAACAGGATTCAGCAATATAAAAAAAAAGCAAGCATGATATTGAAATATCATATCAAGCATCACATTGAAATATCTAAGCAGAAGTATAGCATATAAGAACAAGAATGATTCACCTTCCTAGGAAGTCAGATTCCTAAATGAATACTGTATCTGCTAAATTCTTTGGTTATTACCAAGAGGAATAGACTGGATATTATTTAGGATAATTTCAGTTATAAGTAATAGAATATCCAAATCAAAATGGCTTAAACAATAAAGGGAATATACTGCCTCATATAACTAAAAAGTTCAGGTTTCAGGCCTTTTACATTACCTCCAAGGATGTAGTTTCTTTCTGTCTTTTCATTATAGTTTTCAAAGTGTTGGCCTCATTTTAAGACTGGTTCCTCTTGTGATAATAAGGTAGATACTGCTGCTAATACAACTAGGGTTTCATGCTTCACATCCAATGACAGAGAGAGATTTTTAAATAATTGCCACAGAAAATAGAGGTAACTTCTTCCCCAGAGTCCCCAATAACCACATCTTATATTTGGCCCAAATTCAGTTATATGTCCATTTCTGAACCATTTGCTGTGGCCAAGGGAGGAGATGTGATAATTAGCTTGAGCCAATCAAGATCTACCCCTGGAGAGAGAGATGGAATCAATTCTACCCTAACTGCATGGCTGGGATGTCCGGGATCTGTTAGAAAGAAAGCAATGGGGATTGCACGTGGGAAATACAAACAGCAAATGTCCACCACACTACTTATGCAGAGAATAAACGTTTTGGGAAACCTGGCAAGTAGCTCAGCCTGATGCTTCAGCTTCCTGAAGGAAAGGCTGGAGAATCCATCTCAGAAATAACACAGAAACTAGGTCAGCTCCTGGAGTCTAGGGCGCAAGGTAACACGGACCAGTTGACAGGTATTTCAGAGCATGCTTCCAGAATGCACCACCCTCTTTGCTTTTATCTTCCTGTTTCTCTCTGTGTAAGACTCAAAGCCACAGTAGAGAGAGCTGGCCAGGGTTGGTTTATGTGCTCACAACTTAGCTAAGAGAGATCGGAGAAGCCTGACTGATGGTCCCATCAGCTCTCTTCATAGTGGAGGACAGATAATTGTTCCTAAGAGCACTGAGGTAGTTTTCTAAATAAAGGGGTTAAGGGGGTCTGGGTTACCGCAAATAGTTGTCCACTACAGGTATTATTAAGTTCCAAATATAAAAGGAGTATCAGAAACTTAAATGGCAGAATTAGATAAAGAAGATAATTAAAGGACAAAAACGTTTTGATGGAAAACATGTCCATTTAACACATTTTTATGGAGCACCTAATGTATGGAATGTGCTATGTTGATATAAAGATTTGTATGATACCCTCTCTACCCTTCTGGATAACACAATAGATTTTAGAGCTAGGAGGAGAGGTATTTGCATTTCATGCAATCTGACACCTTACTTTTAAGGTGAGTAAAACTAGGTAGAAAAAGGTCAAATAATGAATATTTGACACAGCTGTGACTAGACTCCAAAACTGCATTATTCTAACCTATCTAGGTTTTTTTCTCTTATGCTTTACCTACTGGCTTAGTTGCTGCATTGGTCATAACCAACATAAACTTCAGAGAAAGGTCCCAGAATTACCTCATGGTGGAGAAAAGGCTGAGAAGTAATTGGAATATCTTCTTTATCAACAAAAGGGGAAGCTTCAAAACCCATTAAGATCCAAACTCTTCAAAGTCCCTTAAAGACAAGAATTCCCCAGTCAGAGGTTTAAGAGCACTTGCTCCAACCAGAGGACTTTCAGTAGAGAAAAGGTAGCTAGTGAAGGCTGTATGCTTGAAGCTCCTTTCCCAAGGACTAAAAAATAAAAATAAAAACCAAAATAACTACTTATCTGCTCGGAGTGACTTCCCTGCAGTTATGCCCTGAGGGCGAGAGGGGCACATTCTCCAACTTCTAAAGGTGCATTTTGCTTCTTAGATTCTGAAACTTCAGGCTATTTAGTTGTATTTTAGTTCAATAAATTCTTTTTTCATATGCTCCTTTTAATCCATTTGCTACTGTAGTACATTTAAACATCAGCAGATGGGGCCCTTGGTTCCTTTGAAGAGTGTCAGGCTTGAATTTTGTTCGTGTCTGCGGTCCACATGAACCTTGCTTGTTTTCACAGCGTGTTAAATTTGCACATTCTCTAGTTCACAAACGTTTATTTAATCAAGAAAAATAAATCTCATTAATGACAAGAAATTTCTTTTTTCCCCCTTCCACTGTTCTGTAGAGGTAAGTTAGATCTGTTTACAAATGGAAAAATGAGTATAACATAATACCTAGGCAACAGCATCTTTCAAAGGACGAGAATTCAGCGTCAAAATTAACCTGTTGTCCTTAACTCAGGAGGCTGTGTGGGAGGCTTTCACTGTATGGGGCCACAGGTGACAGGTTGTATCTGAGTTACCCTGATTCTGGCCTGTTCTCTTTCTTCTCAGCTGAGTTTCATTTTATGAAGGCATTGTGTGAATTGGCTGGTTTTTACCACTCACCAATAATCATGATTTTTTTAAGTGATCTTTGTCGATAGTCCATAAAGAGAACAACCGGTTGTCTGGCCCTTGCACCTGTTCAAGTGGGTAAGTTTCAGCTCCTTAAAGGTGAGATATTTTCCCATGAGAAATGTAACAGCTCTTTAAGGAAGGAGTGTAGTTTACAGGGCAGAAGAGATGGCAGCCTCCCACACTCCTAGAGTCCTCTCTTAATTTTCTGCCTGGCTTTTTAACGTGAGCTTGCTCTGAGAATTAATCACTGTTTCCCTTCTGTCCCCCAAAATGGGATGACACAGAACTTCTTTTTTGGCAAAACAATGAAAGACCCAGAGCAAAAATGTTTCCTATGCGTGAAGCTTGATTATATAAATACTGTTTCAATGTGCTTACTGCATCTCCGATTAGTATGATTTAACTGATAGATTGAAGGCATCTTCCTTAGTGTAATTAATATTTGTGTTGTAAATAAGCTCTTATGCTTGGACAGATCTTAATAGCAGATTTAAAACACAGTAAGAAGACTAAGGATATATCACTGATGGAAGAGATAAAATTGGGCCTCCTTTTTTTCACTATTCTGAGTTTAAATAAATAGCTCTGTTTTCCAACATTATTGCTACCTCTTAAGAACTGATGTTTTAGCTTGAAAGACTGCCTATATTTTTTAAGGTATATTACGGATCACATTCATTTCCAAATTCAGGTCTTAACTAGCTCATAAATCTGTGAGAATGAAGTGTCTTCATTAATAACATTCTCTATATTTTTAGAAATTTGCAACCTAATATGGCAAATTGGGTTGCAGTTTGCAGATTTAGGATTTATGAAGTTTACACTGATGCAACTAATGTATTACTTCTGGGTAGAGATGATATTTGCCTGTGGTTAGCCTGAAGCAAATTTTAGGAAAGTATTGTTCATTTCTTCCCTCCTTTTGTGCTGACATGCTAAGTGATATACACGGAAATTGTGTGCACTACTTGTGCCCTAGTCTGAAGAACTGCTTGTGGGCAAATTTCATTAGTGCTTGATTAGTACTTGTGCTAATTAACCAGGCACAATTTTGCCTCCAGTCATAGTATGATGAGTTAAGGCTGGACTGAAAATGTGGCCCTAAATGCATGTGTTGGAAGCCCATAAAGCCCATATAATCCCATAGAGAATTCTCACTTGACTCCCCCATTAATGGTCTGAAAAAGTAGAACAGAACACTCTGTTTCCAGTGCAATTTGAGTTCACCCAGTTATGTGATATGTTAATGTTTAGATTAAGCAGATGGCAAGGAAGGCAGTTGTTAGTTGAGGATTGTTTTTCCCTTTCTGCATATTATTTTCAAACAGTTTAAGAGGGAAGTTACTTTACCTCTCCCTTTGCATCCCCTTGAGTTAAAAAAACAAAACAAAACAAAACAGAAACCCCTGGTTGTATTATTATCATCCTATGTGCTCAAGTGCACTCATCTTATTTGGGATGTGATATAACAGTGGTTTCCAGTGTTTGGTGAGGTTTTTGCTATTTATATTATTTCAAAGAAAAGGGAGATAGGGCCTGGCTGAGGCAAGGACAGGAGAGGAGGTGAATTTGGAAACAAAAGCTGCTTGGAACAGAAGAGCAGATGTTATGCCTCTATCTACATCTCTAATTTTCTCCTCAGGGTTGGCAATACTGGCCCTGATTCTCCTACTTATTTCTGTGGTCTTCTTCCTCCTCCTCCAATTTCACCTGCCTTCTCCAAACCTCTTTTCCCTCATACTACTTCCCTTGCAATTTTGGAATTTTCCACATTAAAGTTTTACATACTATATACTGTGGCATCTTAGTAACTTTATTTTAAAAACCTTTAATAACTTTCAGAATTCCTCCAAGCTTGCCCAGCTCTCACAAATGAAAAGGTGGAGTTTTAAATATCAGGTTATATCATTTATAGAATCATTAAATTTTTTTTTTTTTTTTTTTTTTTTTTTTTTGCCGTACGCGGGCCTCTCACTGCTGTGGCCTCTCCCGCTGCGGAGCACAGGCTCCGGACGCGCAGGCTCAGCGGCCATGGCTCACGGGCCCAGCCACTCCGCTGCATGTGGGATCTTCCCGGACCGGGGCACGAACCCGCGTCGCCTGCATCGGCAGGCAGACTCTCAACCACTGCGCCACCAGGGAAGTCCCTAGACTGACTTTTTTGAATGCAACTCCTGGCTAAGGTAGGCTCCAGGGCAGCTAGGCTCAGTTGGATGAAGTGGACAAATCTGCCAGCCTCTCTTCACTTGTATGCATCTTCTTTCTCCTTCTCTAACCCGGGGATGTGTCCCTCCTTTCAGCCAGGACGACCCCTCACTGGTCTCTGGATGTTATTACCCTCCTGCATTCTCAAGAACATCAGTTACTCCCCACCATTTTCTGTCTTGCAAATTTTTCTTCTCTATTAGATTATTCCCCTTGGCCTACAAATATGCAGAATCCAGATGCCTAGACCATGCATATTCTTTCTGATATCACCCTCATTTCTTTACTCCCCCTTTTAGTCTTGACTCTCAAGTGTATTGTCTATGCAAGTCATCTTTGTCTTCATTTTCTTAAATCCCGTTTACCCTGGCCCATTCCAATCTGAAATCTGATTTGTTTAATTCACTGAAACTACTCTTGATAAGGCGATAACATTTCTTGGTAATGACAGATCCAGCTCGTAATGTGTTTTTGTCTTGTCTTTTCAACAGCAGTCTACACAGTAGAGCAGGGACCCAGGCTCTCTGAGTTTTCATGATACCACACTCTCCTGGTCTTCTCCAACCTCTCTAGCTCTTTTATCTTATTCTCCCTTTTGGTCAGAAATCAATGTCTATTTTGTTCACTGTATTTTGTATAATGTCTAGTACTGGGTCTGGTGTATAGTAGGCTCTCAAGAAATATTGGTTAAATGAATAAATTAAATCGTTTCAGTTCAATGAGAATCATGTTTTTCCCTCTAGAGATGAGCTGTGCAATACGTGGTCACTAGCCATATGTGGTTATTTAAATTTGAATTAATTAAAATAAAATTATATTAAAAATTCAGTTCTTCAGTCGTACTGGACACATTTCAAGTGCTCAATCGCCACATGTGACTAGTGACTACCATACTGGACAGTGCAGCTTTTTAGAATACTTCTAACATTGCTGGGAGTTCTATTGCCTAGTGCTGTTCTAGAGAGTTTAAATTTAACTGCTGGCGCCTGAACCGCATACGTCATAGAGTCATGCAGAAATTGGTCAAATGATTGGATGATTCTCTCTACAGTCTTACAAAAACACACAGAACAATTGCTCAACTAGGACAGAGGGACATTTTAAGCATTATGAAGCAAGGGAGTGTAGCATCCTAGTTAAATGTGTGGGATTGGTGATGGAGAGATTTGAAGACGAGTCCTGTTATACCACTTGACAGGTGTATGTAAAGAGCAATGGTTCCATCTGTTTTGCCTTTCTGCAACTCCATTTTCTTAACTGTAAAATGGGTTAAGACTAATGCCTTTCTCATAGGCTTGTTGTAGAAATTAAAGAGATTGATGCATTTAAAGTACTTAATATTGTCCCCAGCACAAAGTACAAGCTCAATAAACGACAGCTAGTATTATTATTGCTGTTGTTATGTTATATATATCTTCAGGCGGAAGGCACATACTCACACTAGTGTCCTTCCATTTCAATCATGCCATTGAACCCTAGTGTCTCTTTTTAAGGCATACCAACACTGAGTAAGGGGGTCATACATACTAGGCAAACATATTAGCAGAACAGGATTGAACTGAGTTTTAAAGCATAGGATTCACCTGGCAAAATTTGCTACAGAGTGGATGAAATCTTTTAGAACCGTTATGTTTTCGGCTTGGATCTCTGCATGCACCATGACCAGAACTCAGGAAAGCTGTCTGACACAGTTTCCACCAGGAGTCCAGAGCTTCTTCCAGAGCTACAATGTCAGATATTTCTTCTCCCTGGGCTGACAAGCACAAGGAAATGCTGTTGTTTTTCCTCAGTTGGGAGAGTCCCTAACGGAATATAGCATGGATTTGTCAGTGCTTCTCTCATGGATCCTTTGTGTTTCTCTATATTCTCCAGTCAGTTCCCTGTAACATGTGGGTAACTACCCACGATTTTCGGTTGCATCCCCAGAATGCTGGAGAGTTAACCAACCTGTCTTTCAGGGATGACAGTCTCTTAAGAAGCACTTCTGCAGGGACTTGTCATTTGCAGTTTGACATTTCTGACTTACTGTGCCCCATAAGCACGAATTTGAACATTTCTTTAGGAAGGATTTACATTTCATGAAATCTTAGAATGTCTGATTATCATTTGTGGTCTCAGATTCATATTTTCTTTCTTATAGAGACTTACTCAGCCCAGATCAGCAGCAGTTCCTATGAAGGGAATTGGTCTGCCAGGTTTGAACATAGAAAGTGGCTCTGACACACCTGTTTAGGGATTTACTAATTTCACAAGTGCAGTCATTTGAGCAAAATCACATGTGAAACACTTTGTTTTTTTAAACATCCATTAGCAGCAAAAGCCTTGACTGCCTCTATTCCCACCCTCTATAGCACCAGACCCAGCTGCTATTAGTAGATTCCATTAATGAGCTGCTTCATTTTCAAAAGTTCTTTTGGTCAGCTGTTCATAAATTAGAGTGTTTTAATTCAATTTGATATCTACTGGAAACAGAAGATTGATTCAATTTTGCATTGTCTTTTATTTTGTTCACATGTGATTATAAATGACTAATTTCCATATTTCCAGCATTCCCATCACCTTCTTGATCTCTGTGCCTGCTTAGTTCATTGGGTTAGGACTTGAAGCCAATGGGACCTCCAGCCCATGTAACACAAAGCCCCTCTGACCTTGCCTGATGGCACTGTCACAAGTGGGACAACAGAACATCTGTATAGATCACGGCAAACCTTTTTGGAAACACAGCTCCAGGGCTTGCCCTTCTCAAGATGCGTTAGTGCATCATTTTCCTTTGTAAACAACAGCATATTCTTTAGGTTTTAACTGCACAAAATTGGATTTACAATTGAATTGCAGGAAGACTTTTTAACCGAGCATCACGAAAGGTAGTTTTCTAAGTCAGTGAAAAAAGATTAACTTGTAAACCTTTGACTCTTTCCTACAATGATATTTCCATCAGTACTCACCTTAAAAAAGCAGGTAATTTTATGATTTGAAGCATATGGAATGTTATTTATATAGAGCTAAGAGATTAAAAAGATAAAATGGTTTCCCTCTCTATTGCTGAAATAACCAATGAAAGAGAAGAAGGGCTGACAAACAGCAGTTTGCTTCCCATAGAGAATATATTAAGTACCCTTGATAATGATAATGTGAGTTCCAGGGACGAAGAGTTAGTTCATTTAAATGATTATTACTTTTTCTCACTTGCATTTTTTTCTTCCACAGTTATTTTTTTGTGTTTTTCTTTGAGCCACAGTTCCGTCCTTACTAAGTATTTACAATTTCTTTCAAGTGAGATCAAATGGGATTGCACTTCCTGTTTCTTGGGGGTTGGCTCCACCATTGAAAATTATGGGTGCCAAGCAGAAAGAATCGCGTAACTAAAGGGAGATTTCTCCCTTTAGAAGGAAAAGCTTCATTTTAGTTGAAAGGGAAAGACAATGCAGCTGTTTTGAGTAGCTTACATCTTTAGAAATGCTAATGAATGTGATTGAATTTCACTGAAAGTGGGGCTGAACAGTTCAAGTCAAAAAGAAAAAGGAGTTTTGAGGAACTAGTCTCATTTAGAGACAAAGATCTTATTTACAGTAACTTTATCCTAAGATCTCCATTTGCGGTGCTCCTAATTTAAAACTATAAAGCCAAAGCTAAAATGTTCACCTAAGCTTCTGGCTCTTATCAGTTCTCTCCAAATGTCTTTTTTGGGAAAAGTATTGTTCTCAAATAATACGTTCAGGAAATTTGGTGTCAGATTTTGCTAGCCCATCGTTGTTAACTGATAGGGAGTGTGAAATGAAGAAACAATGCAGACAGGAGAGGAGACCTTGCCCTTGCAGGGGAGCAAAATTTGCCATCCCAAATATGTCTCTTTGGTACAAGGATTATTTTAGGCTGATTATTTTAAAGAAGCAGAAGACTCAGGAAGCCCATCTTTTTACCTCCTTCTTAAATGCCTGAAAGAATTTATATAAAGGACCTGGTCCAGGAAGAGCACAATCCTCTGAGATATCTACACAGAATCTGGGCTAGGTGTGGTAAGAGGGAACTTGGCAGGGCCTGGAGATCAAAAACTCTCTGTGGCTCATAGTCTCTGCGTGGTCCAGCAATTATTTGTTTACCAAACATTTGCTCTTTTCCATCTTCCTGTGATTGCCTTCCTTTCCTTGAAGTCCCAGATCACTACCTCCTTCTCCTTGGTCCAGGATGACACATACACCTCATTTTATCCGACTGCTCTGGAATCTCTCATGTTCTGATTCCCCATATGTACGTAATTAAATTTGTTTTTTCTCCTGTTTATCTGTCTCATGTCAATTTAATTATTAGGCCAGCCAGAAGAACCTCCAAGGGTAGAGAAAACTTTTTTCCTTTTCCAACACCCCTATTGAAGAACTCTGGTGAACTTGAGAGCAGTGGAGATGTGTAATTACCTAGGATTACAGTTGTTATTCTTCATTATATGTGGATTTTTAAGGATAACAATTGATCTATCCATCTAGGCAACAAGCTCTCCGTATTTTAGGGATTTGGAGGGAAATTTTAGATATCTACAAATGGTAAACTTAGCCTGTTTCAGAATGTTAGGTTTCCTGCAGAGAAGCTGCTCGTGCCTGGGTGGTAATGAAGCATCCAGAATAAAAGATGGCAGGGAAGATAGAAAGTAACCTCTGATCATCTTAACCTAACTCAGGCCCATCTCCCTGACTTCCTGTCCCATGTTTCTCTTTTGGACATGCTTTCTTTGTCCTTTCCTCCATCTTTTCCATTATCTGAATCAGTTCAGAGTCAGTAAAATAAAATATAGGGATTGTTTGCTTTGATCTGCCCCTTGATGTTAGGGACTTTTGTCTGTTTTTAGGTGTTTTTGACACTGATGGAACACTGACACTTAGAAGAGTGCCTGGCCCTGAATAAATGTTTGTGAAGAAATATGAGAGAAATCTTGCTGTTAACTTGCTATGTCTCCTTTATCCTGCCAATAGGGCATAGTTGGAGTATTGTAGCCAGGAACATCTGGCTTTGAGAGGGATCACGTAGTCTCCTTGTGTCTGCATATGTTAAGAGCTCAGTGAATACTGAAGGAAAGAAGGAAGGAGAGGAAGGAAAGCAGGTAACATTTAGCTTCAAACAAGTTGACACCAATCTACTGGTTTGGGCAATAACCTAAGAAAAATAACTCAGATACCGAGGATGAGCATGTGATTATATCTTCAACATAAATATGTAAAGTGCTCCCCACATTTTGGACAAATGCATTTCTTAAAAGTAAGTGCAGCTTTGCTTTATCTGTTTTGAATGCTAGGGCTGTAATTGTCTCTTTGAATATACTAGCATTTTGGCCTTTGGTAGCACTGCAGGAAGAGGTATAGTTGTGTCAATTGTTAAGTATATTGAAGAAGATCCTTAGAAGAATTTCTTAGGTTAGGTAAAGATATTTAAATGGAAATATTTGTCCACATTATACTGAAACTTAATATGAGTAAATTTAAACTTAAATCTACATGCAGTGAGGTTGGGGATGTATGTTCCCTGCCTAAGAGAAGTTTCATTGTACCAATTATTCATTTTTTTGTCCATTCATTCACTCACTGAACAAACACAAGAGTCTACTAGGTATAAAACACATTGTGATAGACTAAAGGGAGAAGGAATGCATGCAGAATGATTTTCATTCTCTTTCAAAATTCAGTGTTTTATACTCCATCTTAAAATCCATTCAGTCTGTTAGACCCTACATTTTAATCAGACTTAGTCATTTTCATCAATGGCTCTGATGGTGGAATTGAGAACATGCACTCTACAGAGGCATGTATGGTTTAGTTGGGTGAGCCTGCATTGGAGAATAGATTTAGAACTATATGCTCTTGACAAAATGAAGATATGGAAGGAAGTTAAGAGACCAAAAATCATCAGGAAAAAGTCACGCATCTGGGAAACAAACGGATAGGCCTAGGCACTGGCTGCCTGTGTCTATGGGTGAATATGCCTGGAAAGACCCACCAGGCAAAGGGGCATGATCAACTGGAAGCAGGTGGGCAATTCAGCAAGCATGCCAATGGTCAGAACAAGAACAGAGGGATCTCAGAGTAATCTTCCTTAACAGAGAGTGGCAGAGCACCTGAGAAGAGGGATGCATTGGGTAGGGTCTAGGATTGGCTTCTCTCTTCAAGGGCAAACATAATAGGATAAATTGGGGAGAATTTGAGTGGTGGTTCTTATCTAGTGCAGGAAAACAAAATATAAATCAAACAGATACTCCTAATACATTGCAAGAATCTTATTAACTTGTTAAATAATTTTGCCTTTCATGCCTGCTTATAGTCATTTATTCATATCTACTTTTTGATCAGATTGACTAAGTGGAGGGATGAAAAGAGGATTGAAGAGGGCAGGAATGTTATATATGCTAAAAGAGCTTTGGAGAAAGGAACCCCTCGTTCCAGAAATACATGTTATTTAGCCTGGAAAACATGTTGAATTTAGATATGAAAAATAACCAAATTCTCATTGTAGTGATGATAGGAAGGGCCATTGTACTACATGAAGGTAAACAACAGTTAGAAATGTTGGATTATGGCATCCCATCTCTAGCTGTCTTTAAGAACCTAACTCTTGCCTTACATACTGTTTTACCAGGGACACAGAAGCACATACCTGATGTCGTGTAGACATTCTTTACAACCCTGTGATTTTTGTCAATTGGACATCTTGGGAAACAACATCAGAAACCAGAGATAACTGAGCTTGAGAAACAACAAGAGTGAAAAGCAAGGTCAAGGGTCGGGACAACAGAACCCAAAAGCAGGGTCGAAGTGTCTGCCTCCTGCACCTGATAAGATGCCTGTGACCACATAGGCACACTGTCCTACATGAGGCTCTGGTGGGCCAACACGCTATTGGACAGAATGCAAACAAGAGTGTGTTTACATAACAACCTCATCTACATTTGATCTTTTTGTCTAGAACAGTCAAGCGAAATGCTCAAGCATTTGTTTCCATCACTGGATAGGAACAGATCCTGCTTAACCTCTGTAAGTCAACCTAAGAGGTTGCCCTGGCTTTGTTGTATTCAGATGTCTTTGGAAAGCTACCTTGGTGTTTGGAGCTGCTGCCAACCTTTTTCAATATAAATTAAAAGTCACAAGGCTTTGCCACTTCTCCACATGTGTTAAAGAGTTGCAAAAAGCCATTCTGAGTTCAATTTCCTTAAAGACTCCTTTTTATTATTCACATTAAAGCTGTCAATTCAAAAAAGCCTTGTTATAAATGGATTAATTTATGGCAAGATTGTTGATTGACAGGAAAAAGTTTGTTATGTATGGATTTGACATCACAACCATGCATAGCCAATTTTCCCACTAACAGCTTCTTTATGGAAGAATTCTTCCAGTCACATTGCATAAACAGCTGTTGGAAACACCTTTGCATCGATCATTTGTAATAGTTTATTAAAGTGGTACCTGGCAACATGTCTATATAGTTAAAGCCTTGCTCATTACCAAACCCCATTTTTCAGGAGCTTATTACTCAAGCTTTTCAAATCACATCAAACTCAAACCTCACATGTGAGCCTTCACTTAGGCATTGTTTCTTTTGTTAGTGAAGGTTCCAAAGCAGGGACCTCATTTCTTACAGAGTGGCACGGACCTTGATTGATTCTGCATCAGATTTTTGAAAAAAGTTTCTCTTTTTTTGAAATCAGTTTTTCTCTGAAGATGAGTCTTTGAATGCTTATACCTTTTCTTATCTAGAAATAAATATTTATAAGAAAAAGATGTCCTAATTATCATAAGGACACACATGATATTTTAGTTTATACTTTTATGCACTTGTACCATATTTGGAAGCTTCCCTTGATCATTTAGATGTTTGCCATTTTCCCTCCTCTGTTCTAACTGGTTCCCCTTTCCTTGCATAAAAATGCCTCCCAGACTTGTTTCCCTCTTTGTCTTTGAATTGAATGGCAACTCTCCTTCCTTAAAGACTGTACTATATAGCAAGTAAGAAGATGGGCTTATTGAAACTCATGTTGGAATGGCAGCTCTTATACATGCCACATGATCCTAGGCAAGTTATTTTGCCTATGTGATCTCTTGTTTCTGTTTCTTCATCTAAAAAATAGGGACAATAATAGTACCAATTTCTTAGTGTTGTTTTAAGATCTAAATAAGCTAGTATGTGTAAAGGGCTTGACATGCTGTTTGGCACATAGTGAGAGCTTAAGAGATGGTTACCCTTGCCCTACTAATATAGAGCAAGGTAGAATTCATAGCTCACACTAAGTCTCTTTCATCCTTGGATTCCCTTCTAGGTTTCTTCTGGGGTCAGGGCACATTTTCTTACAAGTATTGATATCCTTTAGCTCCTGCATAGGATATTGGCAGCTCCTTTTGGCAGCTTCAGTGGCATTGATTCTTCCTACACCAAACCTGGTTTATACTGGAGCTTCCTCAGAGTGGGTAGAGGAGGAAGGTTCATAATGAACTGTGATACTCTATTACCCTGGATAAGACCCAGAGCATATGAAGAGCTAAAGGAGCCAGCTGGCTCCCCAGCAAGCCCTGGTTCTGCCAAGACCCACTGATTCCTGATGAGGAAGCAAAGAGGAAACACTGGTGCTGGGAAGAGAGAGGAGGGCATTTACCCCCAAGATTAGAAAGTTATTGGCTTAAGCAAATTGTGAGGATTGAAAGAGCTAATGAATGCTTTGAAATCCATTGAGAATGATTCTATTAATATCCATTGTATTAGTTTGTCATTTCTAATCTCTTGGGTACTGGGCCCTTGAACAGGATGAAAGCAAACTTTCTTGGCAATGATTTAGAGTCCCTGAACTGACTTCCGGATCATACTCACGCACTGCATGCAAAACACTGTGCTAGGCTTCCTCCAAAATGATCAGACTTCCACAGCTGGATTCCTAAAAAAAAAAAAAAAAAAGCTGATGCCACAAATGTTGCTGGTGAAAAACAAATCATGTAGAGTTTATTTCTTTTCTTTTCCCTTTTTAAAAAGTTTATTAAGAATGAAAAGTCCTCTGCAGCTTGACTTTACTTGTTATTTTCCCAGATATTTAATAGGAGATATTCATAGGCAAAGAAACTTTTTCCTGCCCAATGCAGTATTTTTCCTTCTGTCCTCACAAGACTGTTGCTATGTGTGTCAGTTATAGAGAGTACATCACCCTCCTCTCTTCAGAAGATGTTCCTTTTGCTTCTGGTGAAAATAAAAATTCTCCTCCTAGTATACATGCAAATTCTAATGAGATATGTTTTTTTTTCTTTTTTTTTTGCGGTATGCGGACCTCTCACTGTTGTGGCCTCTCCCGTTGCGGAGCACAGGCTCCAGATGCGCAGGCTCAGCGGCCACGGCTCACGGGCCCAGCCGCTCCGTGACATGTGGGATCTTCCCGGACCGGGGCACAAACCCGTGCCCCTGCCTCAGCAGGCAGACTCTCAACCACTGCGCCACCAGGGAAGCCCATGAGATATGTTTTTGTTTCTGAAAAATATCACAAAGTAGATAGAAAATGTCGTGACATATTTTCACAATTACCAAAAATGCTCATATAAAGCAGCAGGCAATTTTTGGAGTCACCAAGAAAACTATATGCAATAAGTAATGTCCAAAATTATGACTTTGAACATTGTTGCTTTAATATATGCACTTGAGGATTATTTTATTTTATTTTCATGAGAATCCAACTTCAAATAAATAGAACTAATCAAACCAGACAGGTCTTACCCATTGCAGTATTTAAAAGGACTTGTAGAGGCCCAGGGGTTGGGGGTAAAAATAAAACAAAAATAAACAAATGGGACCTAATTAAACTTAAAAGCTTTTGCACAGCAAAGAAAACCATAAACAAGACAAAAAGACAACCCTCAGAATGGGAGAAAATATTTGCTAATGAAGCAACTGACAAGGATTAATCTCCAAAATATAAAAACAGCTCATGAAGCTCAATTTCAAAAAAATAAACAACCCAATCAAAAGATGGGTGGAAGACCTAAATAGACATTTCTCCAAAGAAGACATACAGATGGCCAAGAGACACATGAAAAGTTGCTCAACATCACTAATTATTAGAGAAATCCAGATCAAAACTACAAAATTACCTCACACCGGTCAGAATGGCCATCATCAAAAAGTCTACAAACAATAAATCCTGGAGAGGGTGTGGAGAAAAGGGAACCCTCTTGCACTGTTGGTGGGAATGTAAATTGATACAGCCACTATGGAGAACAGTATGGAGGTTCCTTAAAAAAGTAAAAATAGAACTACTATATGACCCAGCAATCCCACTACTGAGCATATACCCTGAGAAAACCATAGTTCAAAAAGGCACACCCCAATGTTCATTGCAGCACTGTTTACAATAGCCAGGACATGGAAGCAACCTAAATGTCCATTGAGATGAATGCATAAAGAAGATGTGGTACATATATACAATGGAATATTACTCAGCCATAAAAAGGAACAAAACTGGGTCATTTGTAGAGATGTTGATGGACCTAGAGTCTGTCATACAGAGTGAAGTCAGAAAGAGAAAAACAGATATTGTATATTAATGCATGTATGTGGAATCTAGAAAAATGGTACAGATGAACCTATTCACAGGGTAGGTATAGAGACACAGACGTAGGGAATGGATGGGTGGAAACAGAGCAGGGGGTGGGATGAATTGGGAGATTAGGATTGACGTATGTGCACCGCCATGTGTAAAACGGATAGCTAGTGGGAACTTGCTGTATAGTGCAGGGAGCTCAGCTTGGTGCTCTGTGGTGATCTAGATGGATGAGGGTGGGTAGGGAGGTCCAAGAGGGAGGAGGTATATGTATACATATAGCTGATTCACATCGTTGTACAGCAGAAACTAACACAACATTGTAAAGCATTAAATAAATAAATAAAATTAGAAAAATAAAAGGACTAGAAATTCATGAGCTCTGCTATCTTGATACTATTTGGTGATCTGCTCTCTTGTGATATCATTCCCCACAATGACAAAAGGCAAGAAAATAAATGTGCTTTGACATTATTCCAAAAAGTACTCAGGAGATAGTAAATTTTTTTAGATGAGGTAGGTTGAGAAGATCGGCATTTTTCAAAGACTGATGTGTACCCCTCTGATTCTGGCAACACCACCATGCTTTGAATCCCATTTGGACTGGTTGGGAGGAAAATCATGGCTAATCAAAATATTCATCAGTTTCATCCCCTTTAGCTTGGTGGACTGATGGAATTACCAGAAGGAGGTCATCTCAAAATCTTTTGCTGGATGAAATCATTGCATTTGACATCTGGGGGCACATCCCATTTTCATGACTATTTGAGGATATCCCAAAAGGCAGCACTGGGAGGTATTTGGACCGAGAATGATTGACAGTGTCTGTAAGTACTTATTATGTCAAGGCTTCAGCTCGTCGATTGATGGGAAATGATGTATAATAAATTAGAATGATCACACATCATTTCCCATCGATTGAAATGCCAAATCCTTGACGGGGTAATGAGTTATGGCCAATACCACTCACTGTCTTAGGGGGAGATTGATTGCATATCCCTTCATCAATGTGATCAAACAACTAAGAAATCCTAAGTACACATATAGCTCCCAAATTTTATCATTGTTCCAGTGCAGAGCATGAAGGTAGTGTTGCCTCAGTGAGCACTGTATAATGCCGTGTGGGTACTGGAACAAGGGTATTCTTCATCATCTTATGCAGTGAGAGACCCCTCACTCCCTGCAGAAATACAGATACATCCTAAGTGCAGTGAGACTCAATGAAGCACCATTAGCCATCCTAGCTACAACAGAACAAAATAGAAAGGCTCCCAAATCTCTTCACAGAAGCAAAAGGAGGAAGTTGACAGTAAGCTCAATGGAATGAATATTTAGTATGCTCATGTACCAGTGGGTGGATTTTTTTTTCCTTTTTCTCTTGTGTAACTTATTCTCAGTAAAATATGCTTTTCAAATCTTTCCAGTGGGTCAGACCAATTCATGTTCCTCTTTGGTAAGAAAAGCAGTTCCTTCTCATCTCATAATTAAATATCAAAAATCACCAGCTGTGAAAAACTTTTATTTATTTAGATAGCCAACCTGTCTGTTTTTCCCACTGGAGGCGGGAAAGCTGGCATGATGTGTGAAATTCACATTCTTTGCTCCTCAGTCAACATTCAGTGACTATTTCTAAGGTCTTTTTGGACTTGTTATATCTTCATGGACATTTTAAAGCTAAAGTAAATGAAAGCTTTCTAAAACTTCATTAATTCAATAAATATTTTTTGAGCAACCACTATGTGCAAGACATTGTGATAACCTTTAAAATATGTTATTGGGAAATAATCCAACATGAAAATTCTATCTCAGTTAAGAAACAATAAAACTTTCATGATTAGAAAATATAAACTATTCCTCAGCTTTCTACATAAACTCAAGCATTTTGTTTCTTCATAGTTTGAAGACCAGTAGACTAAATGCCCTATGAGGGTAAGGAATATTGTCTGCCATTAATTACTATATATTCAAAGCTAGAAAATCCTGGCACATGTCAGACATTCAGTAAAATATTCTCGAATGAATAAATGAATGAATGAGGTATTTGGAATTATAGATCATTTTCAAATGCAGGTGACTTAATCCATGTTTTTAGAAATGTCCACTTTTATATTTACATTTTCTCCCTTGGTAGAATTATAGTGGCCGTTAGGAGGATTATGTCCAACATGGTTACATCAAATGTAGCTATTGAAGGAGGACAGGAATAGAGAGGGAAGCAGGCAGATAGAACTAACACGTAATGATTCCCACCACATGCAGGCACCCTCTGGGGGGTTTATACAAGTTGTCTTACTTACAAGAATTGTGTGAAATAGATACCATCTTCATTTTACAGATGTGAGACCTCGAGAGGTTAAGTAACTTTCTCAAGTTTACACAGATAGTGAGTAGAATTGTTGAGAGTCTAACCAATCTCCTCAAGTCTGCAACTGACCTATTATTGGGAACCATCAGAGTAGAATCAATGGCTTGAGGATTCCTGTGAGAGACTCAAGATATCGCTGTTACAAATAAGGTAGGGGGATAAGAATAATGCAGGGTCGGACTTCCCTGGTGGCGCAGTGGTTGAGAGTCTGCCTGCCAATGCAGGGGACGCGGGTTCGTGCCCCGGTCCGGGAAGATCCCACATGCCGCGGAGCAGCTGGGCCCGTGAGCCATGGCTGCTGGGCCTGCATGTCCGGAGCCTGTTTTCCACAACGGGAGAGGCCGCAACAGTGAGAGGCCCGCGTAGCGAATAAAAAAAAAAAAAAAAAGAATAGTGCAGGTCCATTGTCTCCTGTCCATGCAATGGATATACCGAAACCACAGCTACCACAACTACCTCTCAAATGATTCAATGAATGAAAAAAAAGGGATCAGATTAATGAATACCCTATGAGACCTGTGAAACTCTCAGGAAGCTAAAACATCATAAGCACAATGCTTGACTCTCGGTATCACTTGTAGTCCAAAAAGAATGATTATTTACTTGATTCACTTTTTTCTATAGTTACTGTAGATGAATAATATATTCTCTGCCTTCAGCAAATGGTCTGTAAACAAGTATTTATAAAGTAACGTAGGTGCTAGTGGAGGTAAAGGCAAATTGCTCTGGGAAACAGGACGTGGAGCAAGTGAGATTGTGTTTGGGCTGGGCGAGGAGTGGAGGGAGTAGGGAAGACCATGTAGATTAACTTGTGTTTGAACACACTCTGAGAGGAAGAGGGGGAGTTCCCCTGAGAGGCAAGGAAGGAAGGGTTCCAGGCAAAGGGAACAGAATTTGCAAAGGCACAATGGCATATTTAGCAAGCTACGTGGCAAATTAGGAAACCACAAAATATATACTAAAGTTAATGCCAGTATTTATGATTTCTTTTCTGGAAAAACAGAATTAGGTTGGGTCTATAGTGCTAAAATAAGCAGACTCTAATGTGACACAATAATATTGGTACTCATAAGAGTCCTTTTACATCCCCATACAACCAATTCAGTCACGAATATTAATTGGCGTTGATAGAAACAGCTGAGATGATAAGATTATCTGGACTATAGTCATTAATTTATTAGTACTTCTGAAAAGAGATT
Organism: Globicephala melas; assembly: GCF_963455315.2. Lineage (NCBI taxonomy): Eukaryota > Metazoa > Chordata > Mammalia > Artiodactyla > Delphinidae > Globicephala > Globicephala melas. The sequence goes on from NC_083314.1 coordinate 110,488,459, forward strand.
TATTTAGTAATATTCACTTCAGGCTGTAAAGAGTACTAAGGTTTAAGAGTGGCGTCATTGGTAATTGAAGAAGGAAAATGTCAATTTCTTTGACCTCTTCCTTTATTCAAGCAAGTGGAATATTGTATTAAAACACTAGTTCATCAGATAAGCACAATACAAGGTAATAAGAAAACACTCAAAGAAAGATGATGTGTACCAAAGCAGACACGGACCATTTCCATGAAATCAGGATTCTCAGTAGAGCATCATGGGGCAGCTATTCACCATTATGAATTCACTAGCAAGCTAGTCCTTGATTCTATCCTCAGGAAATCTAATCCTGGTAGAATTTGCAATATAATTTATACTTAATTGATTATACAATCAATTCCTAACTTTGAGTGGAGTTGAACTCTAAATGTTAATTTAAACTTATTTGTTTGTATTTTAAACACATTTTCCTATAGAAAGAATGCCATGTGTGATGTGAGGTTCAAAGGCTATTTATAAAGTCCTCTTGTACACATTATTGGAAACAAGAAGTATAACAATGATGGCAAATCTTATTTCAACTGTATTTATTACACCTAACATTGTTTCTACAAAAATATGTATCTAAGCCCGACTTCTGAATACCAGGAACCACATTCCTCATCAGTGATATCTCTCCTGGAAAGGATCCCTTCTCATTGTGTACCCTTAGTTTATCAACTCTTTTCCCTTCTATATTTGCATAAAAATAGAAGCTCATGTGGTCATCCTCTTGCTACATATTTTATATTAAGGGAAAAAAAAGACATTAACCTTCTTGGGGAGTAGAAGCTAGTTCTTCCTCCAACCTCAGTTTATGGAATAGGTTGTTATCTTGGGAAAGACTGTGCTGTTATAATGTTAATGCACAGGGTCACAGTGGTGTGTGTTCTACAACTACCCTTCGATTAGTTTGCTCAATGTATACATTCAATGTATTCTTAAAGGCAGAAATTGTAATATACCTGACAGTTGTATAGTGATTTACAATATACAAAGTACTTTCACAACATTTTTCCATTAACTGCCAACAATAACCCTGTAAATTAGGTGTTGTTATCCCATAATGGTAACTAAGACTCAGTGATGTGAAGTAATATACCCAAAGACCCACCGCTATTAAATGACAGAGCCGTTATTCTAAGGAAGATTTTTTGATCCTCTAGTACAGTGCTCTATGATGTCAGACTGGCATAGCAAAATTTACACTGTCAAACGACTGAAGGTTGAGCACACAAATGAAGTCAAAGCATTTGTACCAGTCTTTCTTTTAGAAAATGGAGGGTCCTCCTCAGCATTAACTTGGGGTTTCTTTAAGTCCACCATTATGGAAACAATTGGATTTTCTGCCAAGAAACATTAAGGCTGATTTGACAAGGATGACGAAGCACTTTAAGAGTTGATTGACTGTTAGTACAAGGCTTTTAGAGCTTGCTAAAATTGCATAAACTATAAGTGAAAGAAATGGAACTATCTACGCAGAGTTTCAAACGAAAGCCTAGGACATAAAAAACAAATGGTAGGATGATCAGATATGTATATATTTATCCAATAATTCTCTGATTCCTACAATATACAAGTTCATTGGTTTTTCTACAACTTTCTATAGTTCTCACGCTCGGGGACTCATTGAGGTCTAAATTGATCAATGTGAAAAAATCATTCTGCGTTTATTGAAGGACTTCCAGAAAACCTACTTAGTTAAGACTCTTGTTGAGATATGTGTTTGCAACTCTATCTTGGAAATTCTAATCTGAGGCAAATTTTCCCCTCCTTTCACCATATTGCTAGGATGTGGCAACACCAGAAGCCAACTGAAAACAAGATCTTTGAAGTTGACAGCATCTCTGCTGAAATCCTCGAGGTGAGTGATAGAAACTTCCATTATGAATCTATACTTAGTGAGGATCCATGGTGATAGAATTATTTCAAAATTGTTACAATTTAAAAAAAATAAGGCAGAATTTTTTCTCCATCTTATTTTCAAAGGACATATTGAACTACAGTGTACATTAGTGTAAATAGTAGATTTTTCACTCTTCTCCTGTTAAAGAAAGGAAAACAAATGAATTAACAAATATAATCTTTTATATGTGTCTTTCTTAATCTCATAAAACTCTGGCTTTAAAATAATTTTTAAAGAAGATTCTTAACTGCGGACTTTCCTTATCTTCACATTTAATTAATGATCATTTACATTAGAATCTTCTTTAGCCCTTTAAGGGATGAAATTTCAAGAATATGTTATCATCTAATCCTCATATTACTGCAATAATATGAGGCCATTGACAACTTTAGTATTAGAAAAAAATAGCCAAGACATAACAAAGCCCATAGTTAGGGAAAATAACCAAGTAGATGGTCAACTCTTTAAATAGACTGATAGATAAGCCCACATCAATTTCCAAATTGTATCACATTCATGATGCTAAGAGTTTTGGTGACTTGAAAACAGATTTTTCAACTGCCCTTACTGAGATAGGAGAAAATGTCACTGGTGCTTTAAGGTCTAGAAGACTAATTTTACATGATTAAGTACATATTAAATTAAACAGTTGTGACAGTTGAAACAAATGATGATGTTCTAGACTTTTCTAAATTGTTTCCGTCTTTTAGAAGATGTTCACAAACCATCACCTGAGCAAGTCTAGAATCCAAAGTTCTGATGTATCAGTCATTTGACATTTCTCTTCTATGATATGATGCAACTAGAGGTTAAGAGCAGGGTTTCTCAATATTGTACTATTGACATTTTGGGCCAGATAATTCTTTGTTGTAGGGAACTATCCTAGGCATTGTAGGCTGTTTAGCAGCATCCCTGGCGTCTACTCATTAGCTGTCAGTAACTCTGTCACCCAAATGGTGACAACCAAAAATATCTCCCAACTTTGCCAAATGTCCCTTGGGTGGATTGGGGACGGGGGGGGGCATGCCTGGTTAAGAACCACTGAGGTGGAAGCAGAGACTTCTAGGGTTCCACTCCATTTTAGTTTTTTTAGATATTAAATTTGAAGGCGAATTGGCTAAATGACATGTCCTAGATCACGCAATTGATTAGGAGTTGAGGTGGAACCCAAACCCAGATCTTATTGTTCCTACAGTGTTCTTCCCATTGAAGCATATTATCTTTGAATATTGCTTGTGGAAGGAATATTCCACTGACCCACAAACACTAAAGTCATTACCCAGGAACATCCTGGGAGCATCGAGATGGTGGCCATCTGACTTGAGTCAGAAAGAACTCATTATTTATAGGAATGAAATAGAAATATTCAAAAATCTTTATTTGCTGCTATAGTTTAGTCTTGCAGATACTTTGGGTGATGATAACTTAATAACATCAAACTATTCACACAGTATGCTTGAAGTTGTAACTGCAATGAGATCAATCTGTGTGAGTCTCTTGCCTTCTACCACCTTATTTGAGACAGGAGTTTGTTGCAAGTGTCCTGACACTTTAATAGTTTATAATTAAAGTTAGACAAAATATGCCTGGCAGGAACAATAAACTAAAGACTGAATTAGTAACCCAGGACCACTCATTATGTCAGGAAATATGTGCTTAAGCTGTGACAGTGGCTGTCCCCTTGGATTGGTCCCATTAGCCGTCTCTGGTTTGTCAAGGTAATAATGGAAGCCTCCTCCAATGAGAGATCGCCAAGAAAGTACACTGTTGTGTAACCAGCTGTTTGAGGAACTGAAGAGAATAAAAAGAGGGTGAAAACAGATGGGATTTATTTTGCTTTTTCTACTCAGATATGAATATATATACATATTATATTAGGGCATCTCTCCCACACATGTCCCTCTCTCCTTGGCACATTATATTAACCATTCATCACTTTCGTATATCAACTTCATCCAAAAAGTATGTATGCTCTTTCTTTATTAGATTTACCCTCTTCTTTACACCACTTTTTACTGAGCTCTTTGGTTAAAATGTATTAATTTTTCATAATACATTTTATAACATGCTGCATGGAAGGTGTTTTGTGTCAAGTATACATTTGTTTGAAACAGAATTTACAGTGTGTGGTTAGCTAACAGTCCTACTAGGCTTCAATACAGGGAGGATTCTAGATAGTTAAAGGTACTTTAGATTGTCCTGGTGTCAATCCGACTGGGTGCAAAAACTTTTAAAATAATTTTAAAAATCTTATGCGTAAGGAATATCTATTCATTTTTGTCATTGGAAAATACAGAAAGAAGAAAAATAAAGAAATAAATAATAAATAAAATAATAATTGTACATAGTCTCATCACCTGGAGATTATATATTAATGTCCCCTTCCCTCCCCTCCACACACACACGTGCATATATGTATGTATTTATACGTGTGTATATGTATATGTACATCTGTATACATACATATATATTTGGGATTATGTGGTAAACACTATTTGCTACTGTTTTCACATTGTAACAATTAGTTTTTTGTGTCCTTCATTTTTCAAAAAATGTATTCTAGTTGTTTGGCGATATGCTAATTTATTTAAATATTCTTCATATTCTTGTTATTGAACTTTTGGTTCCAATTTTATTTGGCTATTTTAGTATAAAATATATAATACAATAGTAAATTGATGACACAATTGATTTTGTACCTTTGTTTTCCCCAGTTTATCATTTCCTAGATGTCAAATGTTGGGTCAAAGACCATAAACATTTATAGAACTCTTGATACATATTGCCAGCTTGTCCTCCAAATAGATTTGTCAATTTAAATTTCCACCAGAAATGTATGAGGAGATTTTTAATTTAAATGAAAAATGTAGTTGCTTAATAGGTGTCAACATTAAACAACCTAAGAATTTTTAAAACTGAATCCCCTCCCCACTTTTGGCACTATAGATATTTTTTTTTTAACATTAACTGCTTTTAATGAGTAGACATGGATCAAAAATAAAAGAATCTGACATGGGCTACCAAAATAGTTTCCATTTTTAAAATAATAGAATCATTAAAGATATATAAAATATCAAATATGAAAGGGTGTTAGATATCACCTACTTCAACTTTCTCCTTTATTCAAAATTTAGTCATTTATTAAGCATTTATTATATGTCACTTATGTAATCTTAAATCTAGTTGAGAAGACAAGACAAGTGCATAATTAACTGTAATTTAATTCCACAAATATAAAAACAATAGATAAAATACAATGGAAATATATGGGGGTGGGGAAATGTTTAACTTTTCTCTGGAGGGTGGAACCAGGTAAATCTTTGTGGAAGAGGTGATTCCTAAAGAATGGATTTTTTTTTCAGGAGAGGGAAAAAAGTGTTTCTGGGACAAAGCAGCATTGAATAGATATGAGGACATGAAATTATACAGCTTGCTCAGATAACACTGGTAGTGAGGAACGTAGAAGGCAGTAGATGGTGTTAATACCAAATTTTCAATGTCATGTTAAGAAGTTTAGTCTTATTCTGTAGTCAAAGACTAGCCATGGAAGATTTTTGAGCAGGGGACATGATTCTTTGTGTATCTGTACTCAAGTTAGAAGAAACTGGATCCAAGATGGCTGACTGTTAGTGTTGCCCAAATGAGATGATAAGGGCTTGAACCATGTCAAGTGGTGGAAAGACTACACATGAGGGGATGGGGTAAAAACCATATTGCATCAACCAATCCATCAACAAATGCTGACTGAGTGCAAGCTAGGTGCTGGAGAGTCAGAGAAGACTGAGATAGCAAGTTCTCTCCCATGGAATTTCTATTTTTTTAAGGGAATTGGGCAATAAACAAGTAAGAAGATATTAAAGGAAAACTAATGATGATGAACACTATGGTCAGGGTACCATGAGGGTAAGGGGTAAGGGGGTCTTCTCAGTTAGGATGACATATAAGTTGCCACATGAAGGTTGAGAGAAAAAGACAGCCACGTGAAGAGCCAGAGTTCCCTTGCTTGCAGAGGGATGAAAAATGAGAAGACCTGCAGGGAGAAACATTCTAAGGTAGAGTAGATAAATAATTGGAAAGGCTGTATAGGAGAGGGAATAATCATATAGACTTCAGAGTCAGATACCCTTGACTACAAATCCAGGTTCTGCTACTTACCCTAGTAAGACTTCAGCTTCCCCTATAAAATGAGAATAATAATGCACACTTTAAAAAATTACTGTAAAGATTATATAATTTATGTAAAATTTAGCACATTGACTACAGATAGCAAATACTCAATGGAAAGTAGTTGCCATCATCATCATCATCATCATCACCACCATCAAGAAAAACGGAGAAGTGGGGCCCTTCAAGTTTCTTCTTAGGTGACTGAGAAGCGAGCTAAGCAGCCCAGAATAGAAGCGTATTCGGATATTCAGATAGTGAATCTGCTTTGAGGGGCCTATTGGAAGTCCAGTGAACATTTGGATCTAGAGGTCAGGGGAGAGGTCAGCATACATGGCATGTGGGAGTCATTGGCGTTGCCCAATAAAAATAGAAATAAAATATCAAGGTGAGAAAACTGGGAATACAGCCCTTCATGAGCGTAATTATTTTTTTAAAGAAATATCTAATAGTTTGGAAAAAACATTTTTTAATGATTTGAAATCCACCTCCAATTTGTATCCACTAGCCGTGGTCAAACTTCATGGAAATACGAAGAATAAGAACAGTCACTATTCCAAATCACAGCATTTTAGATATTTGGAAAAAGGTATGCTTGACTCCTCAGTCTTCATCTGGGAAAAATGGTCACAAATACTTTAGTCTTTCCTCAGATATTGGGGTTTTTATGTCCTCTCATCATTCAGATTGTTTTTTAGATGCAATTTAGTTTGCTCTTGCCCAGAACTAACCGAATATTCCAAATGTGACTTGACCACTGTGTTAGGTTCTACCTATCATTTTTGTCTGTCAGGTTCTTTATAATTTTGCTTTTGTCATCGTGCAGATTAGTGATTCCTGCCAACTTTGTGTCATATACCAATTTGACAAGTATGATTTCTAAATCTTTATCCAAGCTGCGAACTATTCCTGCTGTTGACTAGTAGGTGGATATGAAACCCTTGGCTTCCTTTGAGAAGGGCAAGTTGTTGTGCTTGAAAGTTAAGATTTAAAGGGTTGCCTGAGAGTGAGCATAAAGAAACCAAAAAGAAGTTAAAAAAAAAAAAAAGGAGATGGGGTAAAAACCCATAGACTGTGGGAGCTGTAAAATCTTAGGATGTCTTGGTGGGAGATATTTGGAGCCAACTCCTCTATATATTTCTCCTTGATGAGGCTGATGATGATAACGATGGTGACGGTAGTAATAATTATAATAATAGGTCACTAGCACCTATCATGGGTCAGTCTGATAAGCTCTGAAACTCAATTCTCACAGAAACCTTATGAGGAAGCCTTATTATTATTTCTATCTCCTTTTTTTCAAATAAGGAACTTGAGCTTTAGAATAATTAAATAATGTGCCCGGAGTCACACAAATAGGAAATGAATGAATCTGGGATTTGAATCCAGGCAGTATAATTCCAAAGACACTATACTCTATTGCTCTGTTTTATGACTAATAATTATTACTTTTTAGCCTGTGTTAGTTTCAATACCAGTTACCGTTTTTTTTTTTTTTTTTCTTTCTATGCGGTACGTGGGCCTCTCACTGTTGTGGCCTCTCGCGTTGCGGAGCTCAGGCTCCGGACGCGCAGGCTCGGTGGCCATGACTCATGGGCCCAGCCGCTCCGCGGCATGTGGGATCTTCCCGGACCGGGGCACGAACCTGTGTCCCCTGCATTGGCAGGCGGACTCTCAACCACTGCGCCACCAGGGAAGCCCCCAGTTACCTTTATTTTAAGGGATATTTTTCACAAGAAACAAACATATTATTACTGGATATATAAAAGTGATTAGAAAAGAAAGTGAGGTTAGGATAAAGATTCGGAGCAGCTGGCTTGGCTCACTCACCAGCTAAGTCATTCTTGCAACATACAGACCTCATAGTGCACATGAGCAAAATTAAGAAAAATAACCACTTCATGAGCATTCAGAATAAGTCTTGAATAGTCAAAAATTAAATATATAATTATCAAGGAATTAATGTCTCCATTTTGGGGGAAAGGGAAGAAATTTAAGTTACAAAGACTTCTGCATTACAAAATTCTTCTTAGTCCTCATGTTTATGTATTAAGATTTGGATGGCTGAGGCAAAATCATCAGTACTTCCAATGGCCATCAAACTTGAACAGGGGATATAATCCATTAACAAATATTCTATTTGATTGTATGAATAGAGTCCAAGAAACGCTCAATATGTACTTGAAGATTTAGTGTTGAAATGGTTCTATTGACCTATTTAAATGAGTTACCCACAAAATTTAGAGGAAATTTTTGTAAAGAGAAATTGTAGAAACCAGGAACTTCTATTAATACAGGTCATTCCATTTTGCTACATAAATAATTAAATGTATACGTATCTTATAAATGTCAGTACTTAAATTAGAGAGAATTTTCCAAGTTCTTTTCAGATTGATACAATATTTTGTTGAACAAAAGGAGAAGCAAGCGATGATCCAGTGTTTTTTTTAAAAACTCTGGTGAACTGAAGAGAATATGACATTTAAAATGCACATCTAAAAGCTTCTAGGTGGAATTTAAATAACTTCATTATTTTACCTTTTCCTTCAAACTACCCCAAATATTCTGACTATGCTGTGGACCAATCGACCAGTTTTCTGCATAATTAAAATCATATGCCTTCAAAACTATTAGTAAGGGGAATGCTTCTGAGATACCTTCCTAGCTGTATATTTTTATAGTTGTGTAACTTAAAAATGACCAGGTAAAAGTTTTTTTCTTGTCTTTAAATTGCTTTGCCAAGGTTCAGCTTTGAGCACATTTTTACGACTGAAACCTGGAAACTAGAAGTTTATAATGGAAATTCTCATAAAGCCTTAATTCCAGCATTGCTAGCAGGTACTCTAAAGAATGGGGACATGATGGACCCTCAGATGAGGCATTTCTAGAACACAACCTGAGGAATTTGGTCACGTGTTCATTTATTTATTTTTAGGTGAGTCATCTTCAACCATTCTAGCAGAAATTTGTGTTCTGTTGACAGATAGGAAGCCTGTAGTAGTCTGGCTATGAATCATACCTTCCCTTGTCATTATTAATTTTAAGGACACATTAAAGGAAGCTTCCTCCATAATGCTGCACTCTGGGAATAGAAAAAAAAAAGTGTGCTTATCTTTTAGGCTGACTGAGGAGATTTATTGCAAATAAAATGATTCCAAATTGACTAGGGAGATTTATTAGAAATGAAATTATTAGAAATCCCAGTTCCTTTTTAAGATATTTAGAAATTATACTTAAGTGGAACATTTTTGCCGTCGTTTCAGAAACACAAACTTCTGGCATTGCTCGTCATTAGGATTTTTCCCCACAGGCTTTGGCTTTATTAGCAGCTTAAGAGTATATTTAGCACTGTCATATGTGAAATCTCTTCACTCTGTTAAACTAATATGGGATAAAATGTCTTTTTTTACAGTGTTACTCATTCATTATATAAAAATGAAAGCAACCACTTCAGTGTGGATCCAGAGCTACTACCTATTTTTATGACAAAAGAGAGGTGACAATACATATCCCGTAGGCACATGAGAGTATTATATGAGTCATTAGTATAATTGATATCCATAGAAAGAGTGTTTTATCCAACATGATTAAAATGCACACGACATTATGTAGGTTCCAGCGTTCCAGCTGCTATGTTGTAATCTTTCCTTTGATAGATATCTAGTGAAAAATAAAATTATCCTCGATAAAAGGATAATCTCCTACTACTTAAGGCTGTGAGAATGTGCGACAGTTGCATGCCATGTGCTTCAACCATTTACATGTGATTTTTGCCTGTGTGTTGTGTTTGTTTCAGATTCTTCAACCACAGAGACAAGGGGAAAAGGCCTCCTTAAGAAAAGACATCTTTCCTGATGGACTAGGAAAAAGCCTGGGTTATAATTCTATGCCTTTGTTTTAAATTCTTCTTTTTGGGTCCACCTTCAAATGCCTATGGTAGTGGGGCCCATCAGTAAAACAAATCATAGAACCTAAAATTTTAAATTGGCTTCAAGTTGAGAGTAATGTCTTAAAGGCAAATGAATCATATAATTGTTTTAAAAAAGTGTCTCTGCACACAATACACACATTGACTGATTCATTCATTTTAAAGGTATTTATTGATTACCTACTCTGTACTAAGTGCTTAGTCAGGTGCTGGGGACCCATAGAACTATATGTCCATGGATTTCATTTTAAATAATGAATCAGGAGGGAAAAACAGGTGGATATCAAGCAAGCCTGGTTTTCCCTGTTTAGTCCTCAGAATCATGCGTTATTGAATCATAGAGCTAGAACAACAGATGACATTATGTTGGCATAATGTTCACCTCAAAGAAGTGAAAGCAGAGTATATACACTACTAGCCCAACACCTATATAGCATCTCTGAATTACTGTCATTTTTTTCCTTTTTGCATTTATTTGTGAAAGTAGCAATGCTGAAAGCTGAGAGAAAGGTCACATGCTAAGGATACTGTGAGATATTCAGGAAAGTGAAGTCAGTGGCAAAAGAAGCAATGTGTCTAATTCTTAATTATGTGCCTTATCTGCTAGGGCAAACAGGTCTGTTGGAAGCTGCCCTGGTAATTAGAAGTTCCACTTTATTCTCTCCAACTGACCTACAGTATTGTTGAGAGGAACAAATGAAATAAAATATGTGAAACGTCTTTGTAAACAAACCATAAAGTGCTTCCTAGATTTGTGGCATCATTGTAATTTTTGTTGACTACCTTCTGTAAGTTGCAGGCCTTATCTATAAATAGGGGAGAGCACTTTGGCTGCCCATCGAAGTTATAAATACACTTCAAGTGGGATGAGCTATCAGCTGCTTTTGAGGATCCTGGATACCAAGAAACGTCAAAATGATTATCTAAAAATTATGTAAGCAAATGAGTTGCTCAGCAAATGCACATTCTTGTCTGTCTTTGATAGTGTAGTATAGATAGTAAGGCGTCAATATTTGAGAAAGCAAATTATCCTTTAAATACAGGACAGTGAAAAATAAGAGGCAATATTAGATTAACCACATACCTAGGTAAAAACTTTGTAGGATGAAATAATGATGGACCAAACATATACTAGGGAGACTGATTTATCTTTACCTGCTCCTCATTTGTCTGTACTTGACTGAATGCTTTCATCCGTGAGTAATAAACTAATGTCATGGTATAGAGTCTTGCTTCCCAAGATGGTCAGATTCCATTGGGTTGTGACTTGGCATTATTACTTCTACATTCTCACCTCCCCATATTACTCTTTTCACAATGCTGTAATTTGCTGGTGCATCCTCCAGCCTCACCCCAGCATTAGCTCTCAACTTTTCCTTCTAATGTCATCGATGTCATTTGTAGCCCCAGAATAGACTAACTTGTCTTCCTTACCAGTATTCTAAAAACAGACTTCATCCCACCTATTATTTCTTCATCATTGTTCACAGTAATTTTGTGTTATTGCTGTTGTATGCTGGTCCACATGACGTCTTCTTGCACCTTGGGATAAGTGAGATTTCCTGGGAGCAGATTTCAGAATTTTCTGTACAGCCCCCTTATTACAAAGATTCAGACATGCCTGTGGTCTTATAAAAGTTTCAGTAATGAGATTGTGATTCTAATACAACATAAATATTATTATTTTTAGCTAGAGTAATAACAATAGATGAGGATAATAATAAAGACCCGGCATGGTCTTTTCCTCAGAGTGTTCAGTGTTTCCACTGGCACAATTGGTGATATCGTTTAGTATACCGAGAAGATACTTGATGGTTCGGGAGCTATTATCAACCTCTGTTAGAGCCTTTTCAAATCCAGTGCTTATTGTGTATGTTATGAATAAGAGACCACAGAAATTATGCATGCGGGGCTTAATTCTCATCTTGCTCTGGACCCCCATGGACCTCTCTTTGAAGTCAATAGGAGCTCAGCAGGGGGTGGAGCAAGATGAGAATTTGGAAAAGGAACGTGAAGAAAAAGGGATAATTTTCCCCAACCATATCATCATTTGGTGTGTGTTAAATGCTCACACAGTGCCTAACCCCAATTCCTTTTTACTTCCATCTCAATGAAATGGCAGGACAGATTTTTCTGTGTGTGTCTATGTGTGTATGTGCTGTCGGTCATTTTCAATGGGAAGAGAATTGGATAACTTCAATTACTCTCCTGTAAGCTGTTATTATTGAACTGAGCCAGAAGTGCTTTATTTTCAATAAAGAAATATGCACATAATACAACTTTCATGCAAATTCAGGTGCTATAGGTTTTCGAAGATTTTCCAGAAAGGACATTTTCCACTGGCCCAAATAATGAACAACTCGTCTTTGTCCCCTTGCTTTCCCTCAACTAATTCTTGTTTCGTCTACTGTGGGATGCCATCACAAATGTGTGCTCTCCCAGGGCAGCACTGCTTGAAATCAACAATGCAGTTTTTGTTTCTGCATTCTAATACCCACCGCCCTCTCAGGATTTGAATTGTTTGGTACACACAATGGTAAATTACTGTCTAGAGGAGAACTTTGGAAAACAACCTGCCCATAAGCTAGATGTCACCGCTTCCACATTCAAGGGGATGCCCACCCTTTGTCAAATTGACACATGCCTTTTGAATAGGGCCTGCCCTCAGAAACTTGGCTTTCAAGATAAAGCTCACTTAAATCACACCCTTTTCTTTCAGGAGGAAACCAAACTCCATCAGAATTTCACACCTTGATGTGTGTTGATGAAATGTCCTGTAACTTAAGACTATTAATATTCATGGGACATCTAACATAATTCATGATGGTTTGTAATATATGGTAGTAAACAGTATCATTTACACTGAACCTTAAAAATATTGACAAAGACAAGTTCTTAAACACTGATGAAACCTTGTATTATGTGTTATGATTTCTTAGTCTTATACTTGGTGCAGTTTTTCAATTAACTGCTCTGTATTCAGAGCAATTATTCATTTATTATAGTCAGTTTAGATACGGTAAAGATTAGAGGAGTAAAACAAATCATTTTAGTGACACTGGCTAGTGATTCATTGTTATTATTCTGATTTTTATTTATTTATTTTTTTATTTGGCTCTTGCATGACCGGATTTATAGTACCTACTTTTGAATGCTAAGTCTTTTTCCTTCTCAGTCTCTATTTTTATGGTTTTAAATAAGCAAAAACAGCCATAAGATTTGAACTGGAGTTACCTATCTGATTTATCAAACGATAGATACATGTGTAGAAATACTAATTCACCACACACACAAACATTTTTAAATTATTTTTTGGACTGTGAGAAGATTTTCTCGGATATATGAAATAAGTATCTGGTCTTTTTAAAGTGTGAAGATTCCCAGAAGTGGTGAAGAAGAGTTGAATTTATGTAGTACATAAACGAGGCATCAAGATATGAAAAATCTTTTAAGAAATAACACACACTTTTGAATGCAAGTAAACCAAGGTAGCCACACATATTAGACATTTGGAAGATAATGATATAGAGCACAGTGCTTTCCGTCAACCTTGCCGTGTGGCTTTTCCAGTGTAGTGCAACGACATGCCCTGTAATATGTCATTTTGCTTCTAAAGGGGTTTACATGCTTCTGAAAGTGACTTAGATTTTGGCACAGTTTATTTTATGCATTATGCATAAAAGTTGTCATCAGGATTTAACAAAGCATTTTGCACAGAAAGATTAGAAATAAAATCTCTGTACACCAAAATGATTTGGATGGTTTTGCTAAATGGTGTGAACTTAAAAAAAAATTAGCATGTATCTTAGCCCTTTCTCAGATTTCAAAAGATGAAAAAGCTCTACAGTGAAGAGAATTTTAATGTACAGTACTGGAGCACAGCTCATCAATGCTATTTTGTTTCCCTTTCACCTAGTATTTTCCTGTTTATTGGTGATAACATTAACAATTCCATATCCAATGGAATTATGATGACATTTAGACAAGGAATTGCTGGGTTCGATAATATGTGTGAGGTATTTCCTACTTGAGAAATGAGGGTATTGAAAAAGGCAACCTATTCCATATGTTTGGATTTGAAGATATAGGACCCTTGATGAGGTAAAACAGTATTTGTGGGTGATGAGAAGAAATTGATTGGGAAAACTGATAGAAGGAAGAAAATGTTTGGATTTTAAGTTAAAATGACCATTTTGCAATGTTCTCTGTATCTTAACACCTTTTAAAGCTAGACACGTATTTCCTTCTCCTTCATGTTTTAAATGAAGAATGAAGTTCTACAGGATTGAAAAGATCTATTTTCCTGTACAACTAAGCTTCTCTGAGGACAGTACTGAAGAATTCTGTTTTTAAAGGCATATAGAGAAAGAGTAATTTTTTTTTTTCTTAAACAAGAAATGGACTAGTTGTGTCTTGAAACTTAAGCCTTGAAATAAATGTCTCTTCTGAAGTTAAATTGAGTGTCCTGACTTCCAGTCTCTCTCCCTATGCTCCCAGGGTCATGTCCAATTGTGGGTGTTCCTTTTATGTGTGTATCTTTATAAGAATAGTCATTCCACCAGCGGCATTATTGAGGCTGTTTCTGGTAGCTGCTGATACACAAATGCTAATGGACTGATAGCCTCACACCATGAGTAGATTGAAGCCCTTGCTTTTTATTGCTATTTTTGGAGGTATCACTACTGCAGAATTTAGGGTGCAGTCCTTAGAAATCCACTTTTTTTTTTTTTTGGTAACCACACAGCAGCGCTCCTTGAGCGCTCCTGCAAATAACAATTGGATGAGTCAACTGTGAGCAATACCCACAGAAGCCCAGAGATCTTGCTCTTTCCCCATCACCAGAGGGTCTTAAGAGTGTTGTTTCAGATAGCAGTTAGCATTCTGTTAGTGATGTCATTGCATACTACTTTTTTTACTGTACAGACTTCAGGGACTTTTTCACCACTGAGAAATTTAAAAAAAATACGTATATAACTTGCTCTTTTATTTTTGGTTCCTCACTTCCAGGAAAGTTAATTGGAACTGATTGGTTTAGTTTTATTTGCTTACTTAACAAGTAACACAAAGCTGGAAATGAATGAAGAAACATCAGCTTTCTACTGTCTGCATTAGTTTTTTTTTTTTTGCTGTACGCGGGCCTCTCACTGTTGTGGCCTCTCCCGTTGTGGAAAACAGGCTCCGGACATGCAGGCCCAGCAGCCATGGCTCACAGGCCCAGCTGCTCCGCGGCATGTGGGATCTTCCCGGACCGGGGCACGAACCCTCGTCCCCTGCATCGGCAGGCAGACTCTCAACCACTCCGCCACCAGGGAAGCCCTACATTAGTTTTTTAACTCTGTTCTTCTCAGCTTGTCTTTTATCCACAAACCATTTTTTTTTTAAAGAACACCAGTGCCTGGATAAAATGAGAAAATTGAGTTGAAGGATCATAATCATAATAATAATGCTTTGCACTTGCATAGATCTTTAAAATTTTTTCAAGTATATTCATTTCTACTATAATTGGATTCCCATAACAGCTCTTTAAAATAGGAAGGAAGGAAAATAACATTTATTGAATATCTTCCGTACAAAGTACATTCACCACATTATCTCATTTAATCCTTGTTATGGCGCTGACGAAGTAAAAATTATTTCTCCCAGTTTCGGAGGAAATAATGGCTAACAGTGTGATTTGTCCAGACTTTTATAGTCAGCAAGTGGAGGGTCCTGGGTTTGAACCCTGCTCATGTGGCTCCCAAACTTAGTTCTGTCCCTTTCACAGAGGTGAGTTGGGTCAGATTATTATCTAATTTTTGGTCATTAAGTTTGAGATGAGTATAAGTGATTCTCTTGTAGTTGTTCATCTAAGTTAATGCCTTCAGCCAAAACTGGAGGCATTTGTTTATTTAATTTGTTTCCCAGGCTTGCATACTTTCTGTTACTTTTACCTGCCTCTGACGATCCATCAGAAGTTGATGATGATTTCCTGTCCAGATTGATTCCTCAGTTTCTCAGTAAATGGGGCACCCCTCACTGCTTGAGGACCCCTTCACGGGCTACCACCGAGACAGTGAAAGAGAGACGGAATCAGCAGTGGAGGAAGTGAGACTCAGCCTGGATTATGCTTTGTCTTTGCTTCTGTGGGTTTACGGATTGCATTATTGCAGGTTGGGTTTTATGTTCAATACCAATTTGAGTCAATGTTGCATTGCAGCATAGCATAGTTAATATTTTGGGGGAGTGCTGCCTGTAAAAATCAGATCAATACAATTAAACTTTAAGCCAGTGATTTTAATGTGAATATCTTAATACTTGGCACCAGAGTTAATATTTAAAATCTGATATATTGGAAAGAATAAATATCTTAGGGGAGTACTAGTGGGAAAACGGTTGAAATCAGGTAAACCTGATTTGGATAATAATCAGGCAGTCCATTAGTTTATACACAGAGACTGGTATAAGACTGTATTCAGTCCCTCTCAGGTGTCTCGGAGATGTCACTGGCCATTACATTACAATAACACCTTCTAGTATTCAAAGCACTGCCACACACATTATTTCATGCTTGAGGTGCAAGGACAGCAGATCATTTGACTCCTAATATTCTCTTCTTTTTAGCTTTCCTGAATGGTGGATGCAACTAATGAGCTCTAGCACTAACTTTCAAGGATATCTTACTGTCTGGTGCTGACACCAACTAGAAAAAAAAACTTCAAAGAAGTTTTTGAAGAGAGGTATGTTTTCTCCATTCTACTTACCTCAAAGGTGTCCATCTCAACAGTTTGCAGAGACCTTTTATAGGAGGTAGGGTTTGAAAGAGCTTCTGAATGGAGAAGAAGGTGAGATGAGATGCTTTCTGGACAAATAAATGGTTCCCCATATTTTTTATATCTTTCTTATACCACATTGCACCATCTTTGTATCTCCCACTGTACATTGCTCAGGACCTTCCTTGGTCACATTCTCTGGTTTTCTTTCCACATTTGGCTCCTACTGCTTAACTCAGGGCTTCACCACTTCTTGCTTAGGCTAGTGCAATAGCTTTCTGACTGGTCCTTCTTACCCAGTTGTTCGTGTGAATGCCAGATGCCCTTCTGAAATTTAGATACACATTGCTTCCTGACAAAAATATGCAATGGGTTCTTATGCCTCGAGAATGAAGTTAAGAGTTCTTGCTCTGGCTTTCAAAGTCTTCATGATTAATAACATCTTTGGGGCACAGTAGGGAAGCACTGATAAGGGTGCAGGTTCAGGAGGCTAAAGAGCTCTACAACTTAAATGTGTGACATGGGCAATACTTAACTTCTCTAAGCCTTGGACTTGTCATTGTGGTCAGAATAAAGTGAGAAGGCTCTAAGAATAGTGCCTGCTCCCTCAGTTAATGTTATTCACCTATACTCTAGTCAAATCTCTCTACTCACCATTCAACATAGTTTGGGTATTAAACATGTGATAAGGGGAATTCCCTGGTGGTCCAGTGGTTAGCACTCCACGCTCTAGCTGCCAGGGCCAGGGTTCAATCCCTGGTAGGGGAACCAAGATCTGGCAAGCTTCACAGTGCAGCCAAACCAGCAAACAACAACAAAAAATGTGATAGGTATTGTGCTAAATACTTTTGATGCTCTATCTCACTTTTTTTTTTTTTTTTTTTTGCGGTACATGGGCCCCTCACTGTTGTGGCCTCTCCCGTTGCGGAGCACAGGCTCCGGACGCGCAGGCTCAGCAGCCATGGCTCACGGGCCCAGCTGCTCCGCGGCATGTGGGATCTTCCCGGACCGGGGCACGAACCCGTGTCCCCTGCATCGGCAGGTGGACTCTCAACCACGGCGCCACCAGGGAAGCCCTCTATCTCACTTAATACTCAAAGTAATAAGGTAGGTGATTGTATTATGACCATTATACAGATAAAGAAACTTGGGTTCAGAGAAGTTAGGCAGCTTGACTAAAGTCATACAACTAGTTGCCAGAATCAGAATTAGAACCCAGATCTCTGTGACGCCAGACCCTAATCTCTAATGTAGAGTACTTTTCCATTCAGGCTTCTTGCTTTGCCCTGCAGAACCTAGACTGTTCTTGCCCCATTTCATGTCTATGAACATTCTTTATATACTTCAAAGCCCAGGTCAAATAAGATCTTGAAGAGAGCAGAGATGACAGCAGAGTTAGAGAAGTGAAAGAAGGAATAGAAGTAAACATGGCTGTCAAAGAGCAGACAGAATGTGTCAAAGCATTAATTTCTTATGTTTATCTTAATAGCATTTTGAATTAAAGTTGTCTCATGAGTATCTGTGTTCTTTGAAAATGGTAAACTTTTTGAGGACCCCAGCCTATAATATATTGCTGTGCGTATTCTTATGCTCAATATACAGAGAATCAGCTCCTTGAGAACCTATGCAGAAACCCCCTTTCCCAGGGACAAGCAACTCTCATAGTCTGGAATGCCAAGATGTAGGAAGATGTTAAGAAATTATTTTGTAAGTGGAACTATGGTTTATGTTACACGGGGTCCCAGTTGGCAGTGGAAGAGGGCCAGCCAGGCAGACCATAGCTGAGAGACTGAAAATGATTTGGGAGCCTAGGGTAATTGAGGTTGGTAGAGGCACGGCAGACAGAGCAGACTTTATTGGGTGTCAGAGGGGCTCGAGAATTTGGAAGGTAATCACCAGAGGCTGGGTAGAAAATAAATTAAGTGCAACAAAAATTATTTTGGGGTCTATGAAGTTTTAGATATTTGAAAGTTATTCTCATGTGAAAACTTTGGAACTGTTATTAGTGAAAAGAACCCTAGACCTAGTTTATAGTCTCAGCAAGGGTACCATTGGTTTGTCACTAAATAGATCTAACTTTTACTTCTCATATCTGCACAATATGATTATTAAAAGACTGTCCTGGCTTATCTCACAGAGTTATCGTGAAACTCAAATAGAAAGGAATATGTAAGGGGATTGACATTTGAAAAGTAATTTTATGGTTTTTCCAAGGTGTCTTCACAGGTCTACCAGGTATTGCTGTTCTTATTAACGGAGAATAGGGCAGCACCCTGCCGTCGAGTAGCTTTTTGTTGAGTTGAGATATGGCACTCACACACTTAAGAAGGCAAGACCATAGGGCTATAATAGGAATTCAGAGGACAGAGAGTTCACAGAAAAAGCAAGACTGTCAGTTGTCAAAGAAACTTCAAATGGAAGACGAGACTGGAGCTAGGTTTGAAGAACGCATTGCAACTAAGTAGTTAGAAAGGAGGGGTGATGTGTCCCAAACTGTGAAGAACGTTGGCAGGACAAATGTAGACAAGACTATCTAAAGGAAAGAGCCTGTATCAGTGAAGCTGGAATGGGGAGAGGCTGGGGAGTCTTTGGGGATCAGGTGCCCATTTCTGTGATGAAGTACTGATATACTTGGAGCTCATTTCCTCTTACATGAGCACAGCCTAGAGGCCTCAGCATGGGTCCTCAAAGGAATTTAATTTATTCTCTTCTCCTTTGTTACATTCTCTTGGAAATTTTGTCAGGAGAAAAATTAGTACTATATATTTTCTAAAGCTGGAAGCTTAAGTTCTATCAACTTAGTGTTTGGTGCAAAGAAAAAGATGGTATGAATATTTGATATGAGGCCAAAAAGAGGTCTTACAGATTAAGTATTATGGAGAGCTTAAAGTCCTCTGAAAACTAATTTGTGACGGCCTTATTAAAGTGTCGTAAGAGTTCTCATTGTTCTTATTCTATTGTGAGTCTTGAGCTGCAATTTGGAAAAGTACGGGGCAGGGCAATTATACAAATAATAATCATTGATTCAAGCTTTTTAATGGTAAAAAGATGACTTACTCTCTGAAGAAGTGAACAGGCAACATTTTCTCATTGCTGTTAATTATAATTTAAGACAGACTCAATTTTGTATTAGTCACAGATGTTTCATTTCTCAGTTCATATATAATGTGGTACATGGAATATCTCCAAAGAGATTTTAGAAGTGTTTGCAGTCTTGTCCATCTCTTTACCACTTGGTGTGGTCTTTTCCAAAAATCATGACATTTGGAAAGAAACTTAGAGAAGTTTTGAAGACATTTTCAAGACATTTTGCTTTCAATGATCTCTAAAAATATTCCTATTGAAAGTGAAAATTGGGAACATGCTCAGAAAAACAAAATCAAAATGTATATTGTGTCTTTGGAAAGCCTGGTTTCGGGAGTGGCTGGGCTGTGTTCCAGTTGTGCTGGGGTGCGGGTAGGCACACAAATGCATGATTTCTGAATTGATGTTAGTCATAGAAACCTTTAAGAAACTCCAGTGTTCTTATTGCTATTAAGCAAAAATGTATTTCAAATAATTAGACCAAGCAGCTAGTTCCCAAATTACTCCACTGTGGATTGTTCTAACCAGGGAGAATTTATCAGTAGGAAAAATCACTCATGAAATTGTGATAGGTTTGGGAGTGTTCCAAGACATTGGTGGGTTTAGAATGCAAATGCTTGATGAGGCTGGGAAACTTGGGTTGTGTCAGAAGATAGTTGAAAATTGAAACTTACCTTAACGTCAAATCAGCCACGAAGACTGAAATACAGTAACACCTGTATTTTCTGCTGTAGTTGTATGATGCTGCTTGGAAAATAAAATAAAATTCAGAAGCACAGTACAGCAAATTTTTCTTGGGTTATACCGATAAAAGTTGGAGCTGCATGCTATATGCCAAATCTTTCTAAAACATAATCAAATAGTTTTATTTTAAGAGGAGCATTTATGAAAACTTTTTTGGGTAAGAATAGTATAATTGTGGTACTTTACAAATATGTGATGAATTCATTATGGGCATGCATGCAAAGTTCTTTAAATATCATTCTTCTTCATTTTTAATCTTTATTATATACATTAACTTTTCCCCAAAGGAAAGGCATATGAATTTGTATATTTAAAATTTGTGTATTTTGAGAGTTCACATCATTCTCTAAAATCCATCTGTGATATTCAGAGTCGGTGAAGTTCAGGCAGTTAAACTTTGGAATAAACTTCTTGCACAGTTTTTCCTTGATCCTTGGAGTCTTTCTCTCCAAGGCTGGAAGTGGGGGGGGGGGTGGTAGGAGGAAATTCATTTGCATAAATTCTTCAGTAATGAATTTGCTTTTATAAAGTTCTAAATCGTAATTGGAACTCCTGATTTTTGGTTCTCAACTTTGGAAATTCCCTGGGTGAAATCTGAAACTGGTCTCCATAAATGGAGGGTAAGGAGAAACAGAAGAAAGAGGCAGACCACTCCACCTGGGTAGGTGGCAGTTTTGATAAGCCAGAGAACTTGCATATGAGGCTTGTCTTGGGTGGCTGCTAGATGAGTAGATCTCCACACCCACCAGCCAGAATCTAAAAAGTTTATGTAGAGGTCTTAACACGGTTCAGTCACATATACTGTCCAGATGGTTTCAACAACAGTTTACTCTCCCAAGGCTGCATCCTTGAAACGGCTCCTACTGTAGGAACCGTGGGCAGGATCTACATCCCAAGGACAGGGAAGAGGGTGAGAAGCCTTCAGCTACCTGGGTCCAGTTTGTAGGTCAACCTGTGGTCACTTCCTTTAGATAACCTCTTCCAACACTGATACTGTTGGAGAAAGAACTGGAGACAGATGACAGAGGCTGGGAAAGGAGGGAGGAGCAGGATAAAATATATATTTTTCTTAAAAATATTGTAGAAAAGATTAAATGGAAGATCATTACAATTAAATGTTTATCAGGTGTGTACATCTGGTCCAGAAATAACATTTTCCTCCCACTTGTGAATGGCAAGTGTATATTGTTTGTTACACTGTTTCTTCAGCAATGAACATCCAGTGTTTATAGCAAAAGTACTGGGCTGGGAGTTAAAAGGTCCAAATTTTTTTCTTAGCATTGTTTTTACCTTTTTGGGGGGTAAAAGCCTTTTATATTTCCAGTCTTTCCTCCTCAGACTATAGAATACAGCAACACTACAGTGACTTCTTTGCAGGGATTCGTAAGCCTGTATCTGTGAATTGTTCAGAGAAGAGACTTAACTTTAAGGTAATGGAAGCAGTGGGACGGGGAGGGGGATTGTGAAGTTCTTGACTGGAGGCTTCAGTATCAAGTAGATGAGAATGACAGAGCAATCATTGCATTCATCTTACTGAGAAAGGAATGCCCCTCCAGCTCACTGTAACTCTTGACTAAGAGGACATCTGAGACACCTACTTTTCCAAGACGGCAAGTCAAGTTTAAAGCCAGGCACAGTTCAAAGGCGAAGAAGTGTCGCCTGCTACCAAATTCAAGCCTTTGATGTGGCTTTGCAGGATGCTGAACTTGTGTGGTATCTCGCACCCCATGGATAACCATGGGAGGTTTGGTGATTTGGTATTAGGATGCTCCATTTCAGAGCTTCTGGAAGGGCAAAGATTCTGAACACTGAGTGGAATCTTGTTGTTTAAAGAGTCCAGTGCAGGGGAGAACATAGTCAACCATCTCTAAGATGGGATGGTGTGCACATTCTTCAGTCTTAGCGAGGTTGTCAGAGAAATTTTCTGGGGTCCCCTTCACAGCCATTCTCATCTCTCAGTGGATCCAGGGTGTGAGTTCTCAGCAGAGGCACAGTTGTTTTGGAGGCATACCTTCCCTCACTGCTCAGCTTTTAAAAACTTTCCAGGCCTTCTCTGGTGGCGCAGTGGTTGAGAGTCCACCTGCCAATGCAAGGGACACGGGTTCGTGCCCCGGTCCAGGAAGATCCCACATGCCGCGGAGCGGCTGGGCCCATGAACCATGGCCGCTGAGCCTGCGCGTCCGGAGCCTGTGCACCGCAACGGGAGAGGCCACAACAGTGAGAGGCCCGCGTACCGCAAAAAAAAAACAAACAAAAAAACCCAAAGATAACCTTTCCATTCTTTCAAGCTGTCTTCCTAGCTTTACACATATATCTATTTGTTTAGGAGATAAAAGAGGGAAGCAGAGTGACTTTCAGAAGCAATGTTTGATTGCTCAATATGGTAAAATGACATTTAAAGAACATTTTAGATTAATATTGTTTTTCCTCTGAAGTTTCATAATATGTTACTGTGTAGCTCCATAAGAGAATTTTGTACTAACAGATTTCAAGACTAATTTGGGCATTGTGAACTCTATGTTCTGGCATTCTGTTAACCTCAAATCTTTATTTAATAATCCTTCCATGTATCAGTTATGCGTGGCAATGAAGATGCTGTCACATTATCCGCGAACCTAAGTGGCATACTATTGTAAATATTTATTTTTATTAATGGGTCATGTGATGGATGGCTCTGCTGATCTGAACTGGGACCAGTGAGGCCATCCATGGCCTGCAGCAGGACAGCAAGGCAGCTACATCTTCTGACATGGCTGAGGCTTTGCTGGAACATTGGGTTGACTCAGTGCTGCATGTCTCACCCATCAGTGGGCTAGCCTGGGAATGTTCACATCCTGAAGGCAGAAGAGCAAGAGAGAAAGCAAAAAATGTGCAAGTACTTTTTCAGGTCTCTGTGAGTGTCAAGCTTGATCCTGTCCAATTGGCCAAATCAAGTGACCTGACTGAACCCAGAGCCTGAACAGGAGGAGCCTATAAAATGACAGAGCAGGGGTTATTGATACAGCAAATTCATTAACTGGGGCCACTAACAATAGGTGCCACTTCTGTTTGTGGTGTAATTATAGTTCTATAAAGATAACCTTGAGATTCATCATAATCTTGAAGTATATTTCCAATGAAAAAAATGTATGGTTAATTTTGATATGAAAAACATTTGATCATATTCTCATTCTTTGTAAATTGCTAGCCCATTGATAGATATTATGCATTAATATGATGAATATTTGGTTAACCACACACCATATTTCATAACCAAATCATATACTAAGAATTTCTATTATACTTGGTAGGCTTGGGTCTTGAGTAATCACATGAAACTATAAAATTTTCCCAAATTTAATTTTAAGAGTTTGAGAAAAAATTACTTTTTAAACAAAAGAAGAATCACATTTGTGAATACATTGGTATATGATTAATGAATAAGATCTTAATTAGATAGTTACTATAGGCACTAAAGCTAGTATGATGGAAAGAGGCATTAAAAAGAGACCAAGGAGAGGCTGGAGAGTAGGCAATCAAATTGAGACCTGAAAAGTTACGGTCAAACCAGCCGGGCATTGATACTACTTATAAAGGTTTGCGGCATAGCCCCCTTCTCTGTTCCACCTTTGTTTGTGTCTTGTAAACACAGTCCAATTGACTTTGCAGACTGTGGAAGTAATGAGTTATTGATGGGAGTGAGTACCATGTGAATAACTATTTCCTTGAAGATCTCTTTAGGCTGTGGTAACTGGAAGCAACACAGAAGGAGAAATTGATGGCCCATATTCAGCTTTTGAATAGTAAAGCTTGAAGAGCTTTTAGGTACTGAACAGCTTGAGGAAAGGCAGGATAATGGGACATAATTGGACAGATTATGCAGCTGAGGTATGTTAAAGAACAATTTGCTCATTCTGCTAAGGTGTGGCATTTTGTAGCTCCTGTTAATATTTTGAGTAGAGGAACAAGAGATGAGTTTACTGAGTCTTATTTGAAAAGATGATCTCTTAAATTATCTCTAGCACCTTAGTGTTTAGTGGTTCAAGGCACTTCTCAAACATTATCACACTAACCTTTCCAACAGCCCTGTAGTGTATGTGGGTGTCAAACATTTATGAATAGGAAACCTTAGCAAGTAATAACAAGTGACTTGCCCAAGGTTACGCCTAAGTAAAGCACTAATATCTCTTCTGTGCTAAGCCCATCTCAGATTTCTTTTTCTCTGTAGCCCACATTATCTCAGAAGATTATAGAGGCTGCTGAGATACAACATTCAGAAGTAGTATAAGGGGAAAAAAAACTAAGCTCTAAATTATTTTATCTAAGACATTTTTCCAGATTAAGTCCTGTACTCTGGTAAGTAGGAGAGACGGGAATGAAAAAATCATTTTTCCTAAAATATAACAGTGATTTGATATTTCTCTTTTGAGTAGAAGCTATTAAAATACTGTTCCTTTATATTTTATTCGTTTTGTATAGTGTCTGTAATCTAGGAACTCTCTAAGTATAAGTCGATGGTGGGAAGGGAATTTCTTCCTTTTATTTGCTGAGTTGTTTTATCACTTATTAAGTTACTAAATCTTTTTCTCTAAGTCCTCCTCTGTGATAAACCATGTAGTTCATTAAGAATATCCAGTTTTCCTTCTGGGCACATGGTAGGGTTGTGTTTCCAACTCCCTTGGAGTTAGGTGTGGCCACGTGGCTTGCTTTGGCTTCTGCGATACGTGGCTCTTCTGGGTGATTTCTTTAAGAGGTGGTGTGTGATTCAGTATGTTCTCTCTTTAAGCCTGGAGCGATGACCAGCAACTTTTGAGGTAGTGGTTGGGACCCTGAATGACAGCAATGAACAGATATCCCTGACAATCTGCAATGGCTGTGCAGCATGAACTGGAAATAGCCCCTATTCCCTGGCCCCCCTGGCCCCCCTTGCCCCGTCTTTTTTCTTTAGCCACTGAGATTTGGAGTTGTTTTTGACTTTGGTATATAAACCAGTCTACCCTGACTGACATAGGAATTGGCACCTAGAATTTGGGATGCTGCTCTAACAAATAACCTAAAATACATGGGACTGACTAGCATGGGTTGGCTGCTATTAGGTGTGTTTGGCAAGGCATGACAGGAAAGACTAATTTATTCTAATTTTTTTCTGAAAAAAATTGTATATTTGCAAGCAGGAATAAAAAGGAAATAGAAAGCCTCCAAAAACTCAGGGACCTACCTGATTGCTTTTCAATCCAAACAGTAAAACATAAGAATGAAAAATTCTGATAGTTGTTGCAATGGCCACCTATTGTTAAAACTTCTGGATGGATCAAGTTTACACCCTGTAAATGCTTTCAATTGGACAAAAAGGGCTAAGAGAAAAGAGACTGAAGTTGTGGGTCTTCCAAAGAAACCTGATATTCCCAAAGTACCAACAATTAATACGAGAGTTGGAAGTGGCAATAAAGCAAAAAAATAGAGTAAATCTAAGACTTCTGTCTAGAAAACAGCTGTAGGTACAATCATTTGTATACGGAAATTACCAGAATAATATTGATAAGAAGCCTAATAAGTTTTAAAAAATTGTGTACCTCCAAAGAAATAGAAAGCCTAGAAAAGCTGAAGATTTAAATGACTCTTGGAGTTATAACTAAGATCAGGAAGTGGGTTGAAAAACCTCCTCAGGCCCCAAGAGGGCATATTCCCTGATGCTCATTTTTTATGTGGCCAAGGAGTATAATAACAAGTAATGAACAAAGAAGACAAATCCAAGGACCACAGTGAACTGTGGACAAGGAAGCAATCAGAGGCTAATCAAGGAGTATTCTTCACTCCAGGATAGGGACCCTCAAAATATCTCTCTAGGATTTTAGACTTGTCATGGACCAGTAATTCCAGTGTGCCCTTTGCTTTTCCTCTCCTGGATAGAGTGATGATGAATGATGAAGAAACCACTGTGCATTATCCCGAAATCCCGGGCTTTGAATTTGATGCTGTAATCGTATGGAAATTTTAAGTTGTTTCTCCTGGGTAGGGGTAGATATGTTTTGCATGCAAGAATGAGAATGAACCAAATGTTTCATAACCAGAAGGACAGATTGTAGTACTACAGATTGTAGTAATCATCAGTTCTGTTTACCAATTTTTTCTGGTTTTCTTTTTAGACACACGGTAAGTTTGTATTTTCTTGCTCCCTTTGTCCAAAGAAATGCAAACAGAAATTACTTCTGGGTAAAAGCTTAAAGAGTCAAGGAGTAGTTAAATATGCCCTCTCCTTCCTTTTGGTATGGCTACCAGCACCTTTCAAGCACCCCTCCGTCAGCTCAAATCCTTGTGGACTCTGAACCTAAAGTCTGCAATGCTGATCTGCAATGGATGGCAGTGTATTTGAGAAGTAAACTGTTGTTGTCTTAAGCCACCATTATTTGGAGGATTATTTGTTATGGCAACATATTCTACTCTATCCTGACAGATCCAAACCCCAGCTGGAAAATGAGGTTGTTAAATGGATATTAATAAAATGCATAAATTTAAAATATTCTATTATACTGTTGAACATTGGTGTATATATATATATTTTTCAAAAACAAAAATCAAGAAATACTTAAGTTCATCAAAAGCAATTTTACTCTCTATAGGAAAAGTGTCTCATTACTTGTGATTGTTAACAAGTTAACATTCAACTTGTTATTGGTTGAATACTAGTAATACTAAGTAAATCTGTGTTATCTCAGAATTTGATCAGGGGATAAACAGGCAGAGTTTAGACACATTAGTATTTGTAAATATACAAAGCAATTTGGAGAGTTAATCAAATTTCATTATTTCTAACCCTGAGGCTGATTTCCTACTGGGACCTGGAAGAATTCTATTCTAAGCAAGTCACTAGAAACATAATGTGTGTATGAGGGGGAGATGGGTGAGTGTGTGTATTTGTTGAGTTCTACTGAATCACTGGGCGTAGGCTATTCTTGGAGGTAGCCAGGACACTAGACTTGAAAGAATCATGTTCTCATCTGATACATAAATGCTATGTTCCCGAATAATTATGGATAGGTGAATGAAAATTACTCTGACATAAGCATGAGCCCAGATTCCACTTTTCCTTCAAAGGTTATTAACAGTGTGCAATGCTCAGTGCTTGTACTTAACAACATAAGAGTATTATACTCTGTACTTATATTTACAAAGCAATTTTATAATATCACTTATTTACTTTATGGTATCCTGCAATGCCTAGGGAACAGTAACCTAGACACAATCAACCAACCACAATAACAAACCAAGTAATTATTATTGCTTTAATGGTAGACATTTTTTTAACAACTTTATTGGAGTATAATTGCTTTACAATGGTGTGTTAGTTTCTCCTTTATAAGAAAGTGAATCAGCTATACATATACATATATCCCCATATCTCCTCCCTCTTGCTTCTCCCTCCCACCCTCCCTATCCTACCCCTCTAGGTGGTCACAAAGCACTGATCTCCCTGTGCTATGCGGCTGCTTCCCACTAGCTATCGATTTTACATTTGGTCGTATATATAAGTCCATGCAACTCTCTCACTTCGTCCCAGCTTACCCTTCCCCCTCCCCGTGTCCTCAAGTCCATTCTCTACGTCCACATCGTTATTCCTGTCCTGTCTCTAGCTTCTTCAGAACCATTTTTTTTTAAATTCCATATGTATGTGTTAGCATACAGTATTTGTTTTTCTCTTTCTGACTTACTTCACTCTGTATGACAGACTCTAGGTCCGTCACTTTGCTACAAATAACTTAATTTTGTTTCTTTTCATGGCTAAGTAATATTCCATTGTATATATGTACCACATCTTCTTTTTCCATTCATCTGTCGATGGACACTTGGGTTGCTTCAATGTCCTGGCTATTGTAAATAGAGCTGCAGTGAACATTTTGTTACATGACTCTTTTTGAATTATGGTTTTCTCAGGGTATATGCCCAGTAGTGGGATTGCTGGGTTGTATGCTAGTTCTATTTTTAGTTTTTTAAGGAACCTCCATACTGTTCTCCTTAGTGGCTAAATCAATTTATATTTCCACCAAGACTGCAAGAGGATTCCCTTTTCTCCACACTCTCTCCAGCATTTATTGTTTGTAGATATTTTGATGATGGCCATTCTGACTAGTGTGAGGTGATATCTCATTGTAGTTTTGATCTGCATTTCTCTAATGATTAGTGATGTTGAGCATCCTTTCGTGTGTTTGTTGGCAGTCTGTATATCTTCTTTGGAGAAATGTCTGTTTAGGTCTTCTGCCCATTTTTCGATTGGGTTGTTTGTTTTTCTGATATTGAGCTGCATGAGCTATATATTTTAGAGATTAATCCTTTGTCAGTTGCTTCATTTGCAAATATTTTCTCCCATTCTGAGGATTGTCTTTTTGTCTTGTTTATGGTTTCCTTTGATGTACAAAACTTTTAAGTTTCATTAGGTCCCATTTGTTTATTTTTGTTTTTATTTCCATTTTTCTAGGAGGTGGGTCAAAAAGGATCTTGCTGTGATTTACGTAATAGAGTGTTCTGCCTATGTTTTCCTCTAAGAGTTTGATAGTGTCTGGGCTTACATTTAGGTCTTTAATCCATTTTGAGTTTATTTTTGTGTATGGTGTTAGGGAGTGTTCCAATTTCATTCTTTTACATGTACCTGTCCAGTTTTCCCACACCACTCATTGAAGAGGGTGTCTTTTTTCCATTGTATATTCTTGCCTCCTTTATCAAAAATAAGGTGACCATAAGTGTGTGGGTTTATCTCTGGGCTTTCTATCCTGTTCCATTGATCTATCTTTCTGTTTTTGTGCCAGTACCATACTGTCTTGATTACTGTAGCTTTGTAGTATAGTCTGTAGTCTGGGAGCCTGATTCCTCCAGCTCCGTTTTTCTTTCTCAAGATTGTTTTGGCTATTTGGGGTCTTTTGTGTTTCCATACAAATTGTGAAAATTTTTTCTTCTAGTTCTGTGAAAAATGCCATTGGTAGTTTGATAGGGATTGCATTGAATCTGTAGATTGCTTTGGGTAGTATAGTCATTTTCACAATGTTGATTCTTCCAAACCAAGAACATGGTATATTTCTCCATCTGTTTGTATCATCTTTAATTTCTTTCATCAGTGTCTTGTAGGTTTCTGCATACAGGTCTTTTGTCTACTTGGGTAGGTTTATTTGTAGATATTTTATTCTTTTTACTGCAATGGTAAATGGGAGTGTTTCCTTAATATCTCTTTCAGATTTTTCATCATTAGTATATAGGAATGCAAGAGATTTCTGTGCATTAATTTTGTATCCTGCAACTTTACCAAATTCATTGATTAGCTCTAGTAGTTTTCTGGTAGCATCTTTAGGATTCTCTATGTATAGTGTCATGTCATCTTCAAACAGTGACAGTTTTACTTCTTCTTTTCCAATTTGGATTCATTTTATTTCTTTTTCTTATCTGATTGCTATGGCTAAAACTTCCAAAACTATGTTGAATAATAGTGGTGAGAGTGGACAACCTTGTCTTGTTTCTGATCTTAGAGGAAATGGTTTCAGTTTTTCTCCATTGAGAATGATGTTGGCTGTAGGTTTGTCATATATGACCTTTATTATGTTGAGGTAAGTTCCCTCTGTGCCTACTTTCGGGAGGGGTTTTATCATAAATGTGTGCTGAATTTTGTCAAAAGCTATTTCTGCATCTATTGAGATGATTATATGGTTTTTCTCCTTCAATTTGTTAATATGGTGTATCACATTGATTGATTTGCGTATATTGAAGAATCCTTGCATCCCTGGGATAAATCCCACTTGATCATGGTGAATGATCCTTTTAATGTGCTGTTGGATACTGTTTGCTAGTATTTTCTTGAGTGTTTTTGCATCTCTGTTCATCAGTGATATTGGCCTGTAGTGTTCTTTTTTCGTGACATTTTTGTCGGTTTTTAGTATCAGGGTGATGGTGGCCTTGTACAATGAGTTTGGGTATGTGCCTCCCTCTGCTGTATTTTGGAAGAGTTTGAGAAGGACAGGTGTTAGCTCTTCTCTAAATGATTGATAAAAAGCCACCTGTTCCTGGACTTTTGTTTGTTGGAAGATTTTTAATCACAGTGTCAATTTCAGTGCTTGTGATTGGTTTGTTTATATTTTCTATTTCTTCCTAGTTCAGTCTCAGAAGGTTGTGCTTTTCTAAGAATTGGTCCATTTCTTCCAGGTTGTCCATTTTATTGGCAGAGAGTTGCTTGTAGTAATCTCTCATGATCCTTTGTATTTCCGCAGTGTCAGTTGTTACTTCTCCTTTTTCATTGCTAATTCTATTGATTTGAGTCTTCCCCCTTTTTTTCTTGATGAGTCTGGGTAATGGTTTATCAATTTTGTTTATCTTCTTAAAGAAGTACCTTTTAGTTTTATTGATATTTGCTATGTTTCCTTCATTTCTTTTTCATTTGTTTCTGATCTGATCTTTATGATTTCTTTCCTCCTGCTAATTTTGGGGTATTTTTGTTCTTCTTCCTCTAATTGCTTTAGGTGTAAGTTTAGGTTGTTTGTTTGAGATGTTTCTTGTTTCTTGAAGTAGGATTGTATTTCTATACACTTCCCTTTTAGAACTGCTTTTGATGCATTGCAGAGGTTTTGGTTCGTTGTGTTTTCATTGTCACTTATTTCTAGTTTTTCTTTACTTCTTCTTTGATTTCTTCAGTGATCTCTTGCTTATTTAGTAATGTATTGTTTAGCCTCCATGTGTTTGTATTTTTTGCAGATTTTTTCCTGTGATTGATATCTAGTCTCATGCCACTGTCATCAGAAAAGATACTTGATAACGATTTCAATTTTCTTAAATTTACCAAGGTTTGATTTGTGACCCAAAATATGATCTATCTTGGAGAATGTTCCATGAGCACTTGAGAAAAAAGTGTATTCTCTGTGTTTGGATGGAATGTCCTATAAATATCATTTAAGTCCCTCTTGTTTAATGTATCATGTAAAGCTTGTTTTTCCTGATTTATTTTTTATTTTGGATGATTTGTCCACTGGTGAAAGTGGAGCGTTAAAGTCCCCTACTATGATTGTGGTACTGTCGATTTCACCTTTTATGGCTGTTAGCATTTGCCTTATGTATTGAGGTGCTCTTATGTTGGGTGCATAAATATTTACAATTGTTATATCTTCTTGGATTGATCCCTTGATCATTATGTAGTGTCCTTCTTTGTCTCTTGTAATAGTCTTTATTTTAAAGTCTATTTTGTCTGATATGAGAATTGCTTTCTTTTGATTTCCATTTGCATGGAATATCTTTTTCCATCCCCTCAGTTTCAGTCTGTATGTGTCCCAGGTCTGAAGTTGGTCTCTTGTAGACAGCATATTTACTGGTCCTGTTTTTGTATCCATTCAGCCAGTCTGTGTCTTTTGGTTGGAGCATTTAATCCATTTACACTTGAGGTAGTTATCGATATGTGTGTTCCTATTACCATTTTGTTAATTGTTTTGGGTTTGTTATTGCAGGTCTTTTCCTTCTCTAGTGTTTGCTGCCTAGATAAGTTCCTTTAGCATGTGTTGTAAGCTGGTTTGTTGCACTGAATTCTCTTAGCTTTTGCTTGTCTGTAAGGCTTTTGATTTCTCAGTCGAATCTGAATGAGATCCTTCCTGTGTAGAGTAATCTTGGTTGTAGGTTTTTCCCTTTCATCACTTTAAATATGTCCTGCCACTCCCTTCTGGCTTGCAGAGTTTCTGCTGAAAGATCAGCTGTTACCCTTATGGGGATTCCTTTGTATGTTATTTGTTGTTTTTCCCTTGCTGCTTTTAATATTTTTTTTTGTATTTAATTTTTGGTAGTTTGATTAATATGTGTCTTGGTGTGTGTCTCCTTGGATTTATCCTTTATGGGACTCTCTGCACTTCCTGGACTTGATTGACTATTTCCTTTCACATATTAGGGAAGGGAAATATTCAACTATCATCTCATCAAATATTTTCTCAGTCCCTTTCTTTTTCTCTTCTTCTTCTGGGACCCCTGTAATTTGAATGTTAGTGCATTTAGTGTTGTCCCAGAGGTCTCTAACAGTGTTCTCAATTCTTTTCTTTTCTTTTTTTTTCTTTTTTCAGCTTGTGGTAGTTATTTCAACTACTTAATCTTCCAGGTCACTTATCTATTCTTTTGCTTCAGTTAATCTGCTATTTATTCCTTGTAGAGAATTTTAAATTTCATTTATTATGTTGTTCATCATTGTTTGTTTGCTCTTTAGTTCTTCTAGGTCCTTGTTAAATGTTTCTTGTATTTTCTCCATTCTATTTCCAAGATTTTGGATCAGCTTTACTATTATTACTCTGAATTCTTTTTCAGGTAGACTGCCTATTTCCTCTTCATTTGTTTGTTCTGTTAGGTTTTTGCATTGCTCCTTCCTCTGCTGTGTGCTTCTTTGTCTTCTCATTTTACTTATTTTACTGTGTTTGTGGTTTCCTTTTTGCAGGCTGCAGGTTCGTAGTTCCCGTTGTTTTTGGTGTCTGCCCCCAGTGGCTAAGGTTGTTTCAGTGGATTGTGTAGGCTTCCTGGTGGAGGGGACTGATGCCTGTGTTCTGGTGACTGAGGCTAGATCGTGTCTTTCTGGTGGGCAGGACTGCATTTGGTGGTGTGTTTTGGGGTGTCTGTGACCTTATTATGATTTTAGGCTGCCTCTCCGAATGAGTGGGGTTGTGTTCTTGTCTTGCTAGTTTTTTGGCATAGGGTGTCCACAACAGTAGCTTGCTGGGTTTTGAGTGGATCTGGGTCTTAGTGTTGAGATGGAGATCTCTGGGAGAGCTTTCACCATGTGATATTACATGGAGCTGGGAGGTTTCTGGTGGACCAATGTCCTGAACTCAGCTCTCCCACCTCAGAGGCACAGGCTTGACACCCAGCCAGAGCACCAAGACCCTTTCAACCACACTGTTCAGAAGAAAAGGGAGGATAAAAAGAAAGAAAGAAAGAAAGAAAGAAAGAAAGAAAGAAAGAAAGAAAGAAAGAGAAAAAAAGAAAATAAAGTTATTAAAATAAAAACATAAATTATTAAAAATAAAAAAGTAAAGTAATAAAAAATTTTTTTTAAAAAGAAAGAAAGAAAGAAGAGAGCAACCAAATGAAAAAACAAATCCACCAATGATAACAAGTGCTACAAACTATGCTAAAAAAAACGGACAGACAGAACCCTAGGACAAATGGTAAAAGAATGCTATAGAGACAAAATTACATAAAGAAGCATGCACATACACACTCACAAAAAGAGAAAAAGGAAAAAACATATATATCTATATATAAAAAAAAAGGAAGGGAACAAACAAATTAATAAACAAATCTACCAATGATAATAAACTCTAAATACTGAACTAAGATAATGTTTAATCCTAAACATAAAACCAGAAGCACATTAGATGCAGAAAGCAAACCCCAAGTCTACAGTTTCTCCCAAAGTCCACCCCTCAATTTAGGGATGATTCGTTGTCTTTTCAGGTATTCTAGAGATGCAGGGTACCTCAAGGTGATTGTGGAGATTTAATCCGCTGCTCCTGAGGCTGCTGGGAGAAAATTCCCTTTCTCTTGTTTTTTCGAGCTGCTGGAGTTCAGCTTTGGATTTGGCCCTGCCTCTGCATGTAGGTCACCTGAAGGTGTCTGTTCTTCGCTCAGACGGGACGGGTTTATAGTAGCAGCTGATTAGTGGGCTCTGGCTCACTCAGGCTGTGGGGAGGGAGTGGTATGGAATGTGAGGCGAGCCTGCGGCAGCAGAGGGTGGTGTAACATTGCAACAGACTGAGGTGCGCTGTGTGTTCTCCTGGGGAAGTTGTGCCTGGATCACAGGACCCCGGCAGTGGCGGGGTGTCTTGATGAGGCTCAAGACGTTGCTGGATGCCAGTTTCTGAGAGTCATGTATTCTAAGTTTTAGAATTGGGTTTGTACCTTTAAAATAACGGTGGTGGTTCTTAACACTAGCATTTGTACATGCTGATGATTTGCAATTATTTGTGAGTTATGTTATAAGTAAAGTAAAAACTAGAGTCATATTTACTAATACTATAACATTATCTTCCTCACTGGTATTCTGATTTCTTCCTTGAATATGAGAGAATAGGATAAGATACAGAAGGTATGTAGGAAATTACTCGTAACCTACCTCTCAATTTGTTTTAATCCCAGGTCACACTTACTGATTGAGCATTACTAGTTGTGAGGGTTGAGTTATTTTTATGTTGTGAGATATGATTTTAGAGCTATATTTATTATATTTACCCATGGATGAATATCTGCTTCAGACTATGATGGAGTGACTGGTACTAGGCTAGTCCTCCTGCCATAAATATGAGTAAAAAACTAGTTAAGTGGACACATGTATGCAACAACTGTGCATTAGACAACAAGCAGCTCATGAGATCCACAAAAGCTGGAAACACGCAAGGCAAGCCCTATGGTAACTCTACTTTCTCCCTAGAAGCATTTACTAGACCTCAGCAAAGGTAGCAGAAACCAAGCAAAATCCAATGGTCTTGCTGAGCTGAGATAGAGATTAAAGTTTGGAGAAGCTGAAGCTGCCAAAATTTGTAGGATGAAGTTATGCAGATTAAGGAGCTACTCAGAAAACAAGCTTAAAAAATCTGTGTGTAATACTTTTGAGTTTTTAGCTGAATAGTAAGTTACATGTGTATAAGGTAAGACTCCACAAGGCTTGGCAAAGAACAGTTACTGGGAAAGAACAGCTACCAGGGCTCAAATGGTGGGGAGCCATTTGGTATCCAATCAGCTGGTGTAGAGAGACCTCATGCAATGCCCAGGGTATTTGATAAAGATCTCAGAAAGTCCAAGCCTTAAGAGTAAGACCAACTTAATCCTTGAGTAAAGACTACTCTAGACCTGACCTAACATAACAACAGCAGCAGCAGCAGCAGCAGCAGTAGCAATAACAACATGTCCAAAGAATCAAGCTGTTCTATAAGTAAATTAACTGCCTGCCAAGTCAAAGGCTAACATTTTTCAAAGGAAACAACAAAGCCCAGACACTGAACACCTTAACATTCACAATATTCAGCTTTCAACCAAAAATATATGACATGTGAAAAAATAGGAAAAAGTGAAGCACAGTAGTAGAAATGGACCCAGAAATGAGAGAGGTGATGGAATTAGCAGATAAGGAAATTAAAATACTTATTATAACTATGTCAAGAATTTAAAGGAAACATGAACACAATGAATAGAGAAATGAAAACTATAAAAAAGGGAGTCTTCTAGAGATAAAAATACAATGGCTGAAGTGGAAAATTCACTCAATAGATTTAAGGCAAATTGATCACTTAAAAAGAAAACATCAGCAAATTTGGAGACTGGAAAAAAAAATAATAGAGTCTTACAGACCTGTGGGCACTCAAGTAATTTTGAATGTATTTCATTGGCATCTCAGAAAAGGTCGAGAGAAGAAAAATACAGTTGTCTATTCTTAAATTATTTATGAAGTACTATAATATTATTTGAAGGTAGATTGCTATAAGCTGATGATATTGTAAACCCAGAGCAATAATTAAAAAAATATAAAACAAAGAGGTATACACTTATCAATTAAAAGAAGAGATAGAATGGAATACAGAAAAGAAAAATCAATTTTTTTTCCAAAAGAAGGAATTAAAAAGACAGATAACAAACAGGAAAATGGCATACTTAAATTCAACCATATCAAAATTGCATGAAATATAAATGGCCTAAACATATCTATTAAAAGTCAAAAATTGTTATGTTGAATTAAAAAAATAAGGCATGGCTAAATACCATTTATAAGAAAAAAAAAACAGATAGTTTAATGTAAAATAATGGAAAAGTTATACCATGCAAAAACATAGTAAATATGTAGTAGCTTTATTCATATCAGACAATGTAGACTTTAGGACAAAAAATATTTTTAGAGCTTTTAGAGGGGTATTAAAAGGATCAAATTATTAGGTACATATAACAATCTTAACTACATACACACTTAATGACAGTTATAAAATACATGGAGAAAACCTGACAAACTGAACAGATGAAATAGAAAAAATCCACAATAATAATTGGTGATCTCAACATTATTTTTTCAGCAATTGATAGAACAAGAAGAAAGAAAATCAGTAATGAGGACATCTTAAAAAAACAATATCAACCAACCTGACCTCATTGACATTTGTAGAATACTGCATTCAACAACAGTATCATACAAATCCTTTTGAATATTTAAAAGGATTTAAATCATACAGATCATACAGAGTATGTTTTGTTACCATAATGGAACTTATATACAGAATACATTGAAAGAACCTCTTAAAACTCAATACTAATAAGTTAAATAATCTAATAAAAAATGAGTAAAACATTTGAGGATACTTCAAACAAAATAAAAGATGTACAAAACACCAATAAATGCATGAAATAATGTTCAACATCCTTAGTCATTAGGAAAACGCAAATTAAAGTCACAAAAGTTATCTCTATATACACACTTGAATGGCTAGAATGTGGAACAACCAGAATTGTCATACATAGCTGATGGAAGGATAAAATGGTACAACTAATTTGAAATATAGTTTGTCAATTTCTCATAAAAAAACACTTAAAACAGAAATTCAGCTCTTAGATATTTATCCAATAGAAATAGAAACATATGTCCTCACAAAGATTTGTGTACAAAAGCTATAGTAGATGATGATGATGATGATGATTTCCAAACTAGAAACATGTAAAAGTTCATTGGTTAAGCCAATTAACCCTACTACTCAGAAACGAAGAACAGATTATTGACATGTGCAACAATATAGATAAAGTTCAAAACCACTACACTGAGCAAATAATTATGCACATATACGTACACCACACACGTATACACATGTACTTCATGATCCTATTTATATGAAACTCTAGAAGGGACAAATATCATATGTAAAGACAAAAGTAGATTAGTGGTTACCTGATGTGTTAAGTTGGAAAAACTGACTGGGAAAAGGTAAAAAGATAATTTTGGGGTAATAAAATTGTTCTTGACATTCCTTCATTGCGGTGGTGGTTATGCAACTCTATATTTGTAAAAGTGCATCCAATTGTAGACTTAAAGTGTATGTACTTTAAATGAAGAGTTAGGCAAAATCAACTGAAAACATTATGAGTAGTCCATCTACATGTATATTGTAGATATAAGCAGGAGCGGTGCTAAGAGGTATTTCCATTACTAATAAAATTATAATGACTAGGGCATAGCCATACCATGTCAGTTTTTTATAAATTCCAAGACAGGTATATAAATTTTGGTTTTAACTTTGGTAGGAAAGATAATTCTAAATTCTAGCCTATAATCCCCTTAAAAATAAATACTTACCTACATGGGAGGGTGTTTAACATTACTATATAAAGCTTAACAAATACTATCTGTTCATTACACTATTTGAGGTTTTTCATGGTGTCATCAAAGTCTGCCTACAGCAAAGGGAGTGTGCTTTGCACTTGAATGACATCTATCATGGCAAGTAGCTGAAAAAAATGAAAGACAGAACTGGGTGAATACGTGTGGACACTTCACAGATTTGTAAGCAGTGGATACCTTGATAAAATTGTTTTATCAAAAAACGAAACTCTGACAATAATATAGGCTAATGGAGGGATAACTTGATGTCTGGGAGACCAGTGGAGGCTATTGCAATAGTCCAGGCAGGAAATAATGATGGTTTGAATTAAGGCAGTGGAGTGGAAATCAGAGCATATGTTAAAGAGATTGTCGTTATGGTTTGGTTAGTTACAAATTTAATAACCTACAATGGAATCTTTTGGGTGTCCCTCTCATTGAAAATAAAATTGAGTATTCTCACAGCCTATGAAGTCCTGCATTATAGGGTCTCTGCCTACTCCTCAACTTTCCTGCTGCCCTTCTACTGAGCGCCAACCAGTGACGTACTCATCTTCAAACACAGGTCATTGCCTCCTCAGAGACTTTGCATTTACTCTTCTCTCAGCCTGAAATGCTCTTCAGACATATCTTCTCATGGCTGACTCCCTCTCATCGTTTAGGCCTCAGTTCAAGTTTCAACTTTTTTGGAAAACTCTTTCCTAACCATACTCCTGCCCATCCACTCATTTTTTTTTGGTAAGCAAAATAATATATATTTTTAAAATGTAATTTAATTTTTTAAACATCTTTATTGGAGTATAATAGCTTAACGATGTGTTAGTTTCTGCTTTATAACAAAGTGAATCATTTAGACATATACATATGTCCCCATATCTCTTTCCTCTTGCATCTCCCTCCCTCCCACCCTCCTTATCCCACCCCTCTAGGTCAGACCGAGCTGATCTCCCTGTGCTATGCGGCTGCTTCCCACTAGCTATCTATTTTACGTTTGGTACTGTATATACGTCCATGCCACTCTCTCACTTTGTCCCAGTTTACCCGTCCCCCTCCCCGTACCCTCAAGTCCATTCTCAAGTAGGTCTGCATCTTTATTCCCGTCTTACCCCTAGGTTCTTCTGACCTTTTTTTTTCTTTCTCTTTTTTTTTTTTTAAGATTCCATATATATGTGTTAGCTTACGATATTTGTTTTTCTCTTTCTGACTTACTTCACCCTGTATGACAGTCTCTAGGTCCATCATGGAGATCACCTTCCTCCTCACAAATACATCAGAAATACATTTGCCCATCCACTCATCACATTATGCTCTTGTACTGAGCATGGATCACAATATAAGATTATTCGTGTATTTATTGTCTGTCATTGCCACTGCCACTATAATGTAAAATTTACAAGGGTACCTTGGAGGTCTTATTCCCCATTGCAGTCACAGTGCCTAGAACAATGCGTGGTACAGATATTTCTAGGATGGATCAGTGGGGGTATGCTTGCTATATATTTGAATGTTTCAGAATAATAAAGATTACTAATGAAAAAAATCATCAAAATACATTATCATAAATTTATAAATATACATATTCTGATAAATACATAAATATGTATATTCTGATTATATATGTTGCATTATTTTAGAGAGGTTTATAGGACTCAAGGTAAGAGTGACTAAAAGTTATATCTGTCCTCTAAGATATAAATTTTATCATCATCTCCTTTATTATCATATTGTACTTCTCACTACTGAACCTGTTTTCTGGATCATTATTTATTCATTCATTCAGCACTTACTGAGAACCTCTAGGCATATAAAGATGAAGAAATTCATAATTCCATAGGTGCCAAATAAGATGCATGGGAAAAGTCCTGAGATGGAAGAGATAATCTGTGTTTGGAAGAGGAGTTGAGGAAGTGGGAAAATCTTTGAAAAGGACTTGACATTTCAGCTTGGTTGTAAATGATAATAAAAGTATATCAGGTAGAGAGATGAGAAATGGCTTTTCAGGCAGAGGGGAAAACTTGAGCAAAGGCAAAGGTGTAGAAGCTGAGAGGGTCATTTGTGGTAACTAAAGAACAGTGTGTGTTGGAGAGTGGTAGAAAATGATGTTGGAGAAATATGTTGAAATTTGGTAATGAAGGACCTCCAATGCCATACCAAGAATTTTATCCAGTAGGTAATTGAGGAACCATCAAAGGATTTTATCTAGGAATGTGATGTGATCAGATTTGTGATTTAAAAGATAATTATTGCAGTGGTTAGAATGAGAGAGTAAGCGTAAAGGCATGGAGATTAGTTGAAAAACCATTACCACTTTCAGGCAAGAAATGAGGCCTAAATTAAGGCAGTGGCAGTATGAATAGGGAGGAAAAGACTGATTTCAGGATTAGAATTGATGGGTCTTGGGACCTATAAAAGAGTGAGGGAAAATGAGGGGATAGAGCTGACGCTGAGTTTCTGGTTGGGAGTCTTGTAGATGGGTCTGTAATTGATCCACTGTGACCTGCAATTGATTGGTCCTCCCTGGTTTACCTCATTTCCTTCATTGACTTTTCTCCCCAACTTTAACTCCAGGACAGAGGTTTCCTTTTACTATGGGCTCATTAATACCTCTTTTCATTCACCAGGTATAGAACGAGCTAGCTAATCAATCTGCATGAGTAACCTCTCCTTTTCCTCTGTGTTAGCAGCTGAGTATCTTACAGATTGATTCAATATGCTCTAAATTCTGTCAAAACTGCTTCAGGATACCTAGAGGGCTGTTTCACTGCCTTGTAAGTTTGCACATCTTCTAACAACCTGCTGTAATATTTTAATTCATTCAACTTTTTCTTATTATCCCTTTATATCCACTTATATCAGTCCATAGATGATATTAACTCCATCCTCAATGGTCTGTAAAAGTTTGTTCTTAGTCCTTATGTAAGGTGTAGATTTCTGACTGTGGATTCCATGCTCAGATGAGTACTGTGGGCAGGGAAACAATGTATAAAGGGTAGTTTCTTACTTTTCAGAATTTACAGCATAGATGAAGAGATGAGACTCTTTATCCCTTCTTTCTTCCTTTTCTTCCTTCCTTCCCCCATCCTTTTTTTCTCCCTTCCTTCCTTCCTCAATTAAATTAAATATAACTATGTGAAGGCAGCAAAGATAAACAAGGTATGAAAGTTTTTGATCACATAATAACCAATGATTAAGTGACAGATTATATGGCACAGAGCTGAAGTCTGGATAACAGGGAAGGCCTCATAGAGAAACCAGTACATGTTAAGGCAATATCTATTATTATTAGTAGTAGTAGGTGTAAGAACTCTCATAAGTATAGAACATCTTGATTTTAGGAAATTAATACAAAAATCAGGATATTCATGTATTGAAAAACATGGACTAGCTAATGTTAATATAGTTAGATGTATTTAAGGGTGGTCTTTTGAGATCATGAGTAAACCAAGACTGTTAAAGTGAATAGAATTTTCTAGGAATATGTGGCAGGACTCTGTCTTTAACCTTGTCTTATTCATCAGTGATTAGTTAAAGTCATACAAATCTGGCTTATCTAAATATATTATAGACAGTGAAATAAGCTTTCATTAGACAGCAAATTACATCAAGGTTAAATATGAACATGGAAGTATAAAAGTTCTGAGTCAAAAATAACAAAGTAAAATTGAACTTAGGTTCAAAAAATATACTAAGATAGTGTCAGGGCAACCTCCCTTGACAAGTGACCCATGGAAAACTTTTTGGAGTTGTAGTTGCCCATGAGATCTGTGAGACTGGATGTGACATTGCCACTAAAAAACTAATCAAGTACCTTATTCTACATCAGTGAAAAAATACTGGGGGTGGAGGACAACATTTCCCTGAAAATGGTGTTAGCTAAACCACAAGTAATGTCGAATACTCAGTTCTGTATTCCTTAGGTTTAGAGGGTTATATACAAACTAGAGCATGCCCTGAGAATACCAGTTATGACTTTCCAGAAACCTCATCACATAGGAAGCAGACAAGACATGACTACAAGAAAAAACTGCAATAAAACAAAACAAAATCCAAAGAAACTTCAAAGTTTTGAAAGATCATGGAAGAGTGAATAAGTTTGTTCTTTCTTGTATTAGAGGGCAGAAACATCATCAATAGGTACAAATTTTGGTGAGGCAAATTTGGACTCAAATCAGAGAATTCTTAGTTCTAGAAACAATTGAGGTAGTTCCCATCATCTACACAATAAGTGCCCTTTCACTGAGAGTGTTCCACAGTCTAGATAGGTGGTCATTTGTCAGAGATGTAATTAAATGAAATGCTGTATGGGTGGAGAGCTAGATGAGATGATCTATAAGCTTTCTTCCAATGCCAAGTCCAAACACAGCCTTATCTTTGTATCTTCTCTTAGTAAAGAAAGTTGTACAAGAAAGAATTATGGGGAGGGAAATGGAGGGAAGAATATTGAATATTCTTTCTACTGTATTGTAAAGAATGTATAGAACATAAGGAAAATTTTGGTAGACATTTTGGAAGTTTTTTTGAATTGATTTAAGCCAAGAATGGAATCCTTTACTTCACTTTAGTACCAAGGTGAAAAGGGAACCAGTAATGCCTTCCAGGAATCTTTTTGAAATTATTGCCTATTGTGGAAAAGATTAAAAAAAAACCCACTTATTAGGCTTCTAGTTAAGACATTTTATTCCACAAATACAGATTCTTAGCATAAACAAGACACTTAATATTTGCCAAGTTCTTCTTTTTTTTTTTCTTTTGTTCTTTTTTTTTTTTTTTTGCTGTATGCAGGCCTCTCACTGTTGTGGCCTCTCCCGTTGCGGAGCACAGGCCCCAGATGCACAAGCTCAGCGGCCATGGCTCACGGGCGCAGCCGCTCCGCGGCACGTGGGATCTTCCCAAACCGGGGCACGAACCCGTGTCCCCTGCATCGGCAGGCGGACTCTCAACCACTGAGCCATCAGGGAAGTCCACCAAGTTCTTCTTTAAGAGTTATTAATTTGTCTTCACAACAACCCATGGGAGAGCAATGAAGTTTATCGTTATTTAGCAGATGAAAAAACTAAGGCCACAGGTATGTAGTCACCAAGTCTATCATTTTTTCAGAAGACTTGAAGGGTTTTTGTTGTTGTTGTTGTTTGTTGTTGCTGTCTTGATACTATATGTACAGACAGTGAACCTAACGAGCCAATGAGTTGATGTGATTCATTTGCTAACATTGCCCTAAACCTCAAGCTAACTTTTTTCTGAGTCTCATTCCTTGAACTTGGCTAATAGTTTTGTAGCTATAGGTGTAGTTATATGTGTAGTTAACACATTTTTTATTTGTAACTCATTTTGGCTGTTTACAAAGAAGCTTTAAACTATTAAATCTCATTTAACAGGCAAAATTAAATTTGGTTTGACTACTCTATATGCCTTAAACAGTTGTTTTTAAGTTGTTTTAAATCCAAGGCACATATCTAAACAAATTTGTTTACCATTGGCTGAATAAAGTTGAAATTCAGACAACATAGTTCTTAAAATCTATTACTTGGCAAACAGAATTATTTTAAATTACTGCATTAGCACTGACTCATTCAGAATAGCATCTGCTGGAAGATCACCAAAGAATCCCAGGGATTTGATTCAGTCATTACAATGACAATAAACAACAAATTGGCAACCTCTAGCGCTGACAATTTTATTGAAACACATTATATTGTTTTCAAAACTTTAGCAGAATCTACATCAGTGATCTGAACTTAAAAAAATTCTATATACCACTCTTCCTTGTTTCATATTACTCAGCATTGCCAGATTCTTTAATTTTGCTGGTCTAATGGAGATAAAATTACATGACACTGAAGTCTTAATTTGCCTATCTTTTGTTGCTAATGCAATTGTGAATTTTTTCAAATATTTATTCACCGTTTGTGTGTTCTTTACTGTGAAATAACTATTTACATCTTTTGCTAATTTTCTATGGGCTTTTTGCCCTTTCCTTATTGATTTCCTGGATTTTAAAATACAAATAGTAAACTTTTGGTTATATATTTTACCAATGCCTTCTCTAAGTTTATGGTTAGTTTTATTTTTTAATATTTCCTTATGAATTTTTTTGCTTATTTTTTTAGGGTGGGGAATATATGTTAATAATTTATTAAATAACAAAATCAACTTTTTAGAAAAAAACATTTAAGTTGAATGTTCTGCATAGTTGTTTAAATTATGCCTATGGAAAATAAAGGCTTTTTTTTTTTTTTTTTTTTTTTTGCGGTACGCTGGCCTCTCACTGTTGTGGCCTGCAGAGCACAGGCTCCGGACGCGCAGGCTCAGCGGCCATGGCTCACGGGCCCAGCCGCTCCGCGGCATGTGGGATCTTCCCGGACTGGGGCACGAACCCGTGTCCCCTGCATCGGCAGGTGGATTCTCAATCCCTGCGCCACCAGGGAAGTCCAAATAAAAGCCTTTTGTATGCAACACAATTAACTCTGGTGGATAGTAGCTTAACCAAAAACGTTGAAGTAGGCAATCATAAAATATGATATAATAAGAAATACAACTGGGAAAAAACAGATTTGGGAACAAATTGAAATGTTTTTGGTAAATATAGCTCAAATATGGAATAACTAGAAAGCAGGTCACTAGCTTCTGAAAGTCAACCTGTAGTCAGTATATTCTGCTGAGGAAATGTTCTGTTAATCATTTCTTAACACCAAGGTAGGCAAATTGACCAATTTTGCCCTATTTGGTTACTAGATTTGGGGTTCTTGTTTAAGAAATACTTCTCTACCAGTGATGATAAAGATATTCTCTTATATTTCCTCTAAAATTTGTAAAGATTAGTTTTTTACATATATGTACTTAATCCATCTAGAATATGGATTGAGATTCAATTTTATGTTTTCTAAATGGATTATCAGTTTTTCTAATACAATTTCTTGACTAGTATTTTCTTTCTTCAATAACCTGCAATATCACTGACACATGGGTGTATGTGGGTCCATTTCTGTATGCTTTATTATATTTCTTTGATTAATTTTTGTATAGTTGTGTAAAACATCATTGGCTTAATTAATAC
The DNA here is from genome assembly GCF_963455315.2 of Globicephala melas. Taxonomy (NCBI): domain Eukaryota; kingdom Metazoa; phylum Chordata; class Mammalia; order Artiodactyla; family Delphinidae; genus Globicephala; species Globicephala melas. Next base: position 110,533,426 of record NC_083314.1, read on the forward strand.
AGTTTTATAATAAGCCTTGATTTCTGGTAGAAATATCCCACTTAACTTGTTTCTCCCTGCCCTTTTGGGAGTGTCTTGGCTTATCTTAGAACTTTGCCCATATTCATTTTAGAATGCTTGTTGAATTTCTCAAATATTTGGTTTGAATTTTGAGTGGAATTTTATTGCCTCTAAGATTAATTTTGAGGAAAACTACTAACTTAACTACATTAAGCCATCCTATCATGAATGTGGTACATTTCTCAGTTTATTTAGGTATTTCAATTCCATATGGAATCTTGCTTCTCCCTGAAGAATACTTTTTCTATTTTATTTAGTTCACACCTGAATGATTTTTTGGTTTGTTTGAAAAAGTCTTTAGTTTTTATTTTTGAGAACTGTTTCTCTTAGGCATAACATTTTATGGTAGCAGGTATTTTATTTCAGCATTTTGAAAAATCATTCCATTGTCTTCTGGCTTTGACTTTTTCTCTAGGGAAGTTAGCTATTAATCTTTTTTTTCTTTTCTTTTTTTTTTTTTTACATCTTTATTGGAGTATAATTGCTTTACAATGGTGTGTTAGTTTCTGCCTTATAACAAAGTGAATCAGTTATACATATACATATGTTCCCATATCTCTTCCCTCTTGCGTCTCCCTCCCTCCCAACCTCCCTATCCCAACCCTCCAGGCGGTCACAAAGCACTGAGCTGATCTCCTTGTGCTATGCGGCTGCTTCCCACTAGCTATCTACCTTATGTTTGGTAGTGTATATATGTCCATGCCTCTCTCTTGCTTTGTCACAGCTTACCCTTCCTCCTCCCCATACCCTCAAGTCCATTCTCTAGTAGGTCTGTGTCTTTATTCCTGTCTTACCCCTAGGTAAGACATTTTTTCCCCTTAAATTCCATATATATGTGTTAGCATACGGTATTTGTCTTTCTCTTTCTGACTTACTTCACTCTGTATGACAGACTCTAGGTCAATCCACCTCATTGCAAATAGCTCAATTTCGTTTCTTTTTATGGCTGAGTAATATTCCATTGTATATATGTGCCACATCTTCTTTATCCATTCATCCGATGATGGACACATATGTTGTTTACATCTCCGGGCTATTGTAAATAGAGCTGCAATGAACATTTTGGTACATGACTCTTTTTGAATTATGGTTTTCTCAGGGTATATGCCCAGTAGTGGGATTGCTGGGTCATACGATAGTTCTATTTGTAGCTCTTTAAGGAACCTCCATACTGTTCTCCACAGTGGTTGTATCAATTTACATTCCCACCGGCAGTGCAAGAGGGTTCCTTTTTCTCCACACCCTCTCCAGCATTTATTGTTTCTAGATTTTTTGATGATGGCCATTCTGACCAGTGTGAGATGATATCTCATTGTAGTTTGGATATGCATTTCTCTTTCATGTGTTTGTTGGCAGTCTGTATATCTTCTTTGGAGAAATGTCTATTTAGGTCTTCTGCCGATTTTTGGATTGGGTTGTTTGGTTTGTTGTTATTGAGCTGCATGAGCTGCTTATAAATTTTGGAGATTAATCCTTTGTCAGTTGCTTCATTTGCAAATATTTTCTCCCATTCTGAGGGTTGGCTTTTGGTCTTATTTATGGTTTCCTTTGCTGTGCAAAAGCTTTGAAGTTTCATTAGGTCCCATTTGTTTATTTGTGTTTTTATTTCCATTTCTCTAGGAGGTGGGTCAAAAAGGATCTTGCTGTGATTTATGTCATAGAGTGTTCTGCCTATGTTTTCCTCTAAGAGTTTGGTAGTTTCTGGCCTTACATTTAGGTCTTTAATCCATTTTGAGCTTATTTTTGTGTATGGTGTTAGGGAGTGATCTAATCTCATACTTTTACATGTACCTGTCCAGTTTTCCCAACACCACTTATTGAAGAGGCCGTCCTTTCTCCACTGTACATTCCTGCCTCCTTTATCAAAGATAAGGTGACCATATGTGCGTGGGGTTATCTCTGGGCTTTCTATCCTGTTCCATCGATCTATCTTTCTGTTTTTGTGCCAGTACCATACTGTCTTGATTACTGTAGCTTTGTAGTATAGTCTGAAGTCAGGGAGCCTGATTCCTCCAGCTCCGTTTTTCATTCTCAAGATTGCTTTGGCTATTCGGGGTCTTTTGGTTTCCATACAAATTGTGTAAGTTTTTGTTCTAGTTCTGTGAAAAATGCCAGTGGTAGTTTGATAGGGATTGCATTGAATCTGTAGATTGCTTTGGGTAGTAGAGTCATTTTCATAATGTTGATTCTTCCAATCCAAGAACATGGTATATCTCTCCAACTATTTGTATCATCTTTAATTTCTATCATCAGTGTCTTATAATTTTCTGCATATAAGTCTTTTGTCTCCTTATGTAGGTTATTCCTAGATATTTTATTCTTTTACTTGCCATGGTAAATGGGAGTGTTTTCTTGATTTCACTTTCAGATTTTTCATCATTAGTGTATAGGAATGCCAGAGATTTCTGTGCATTAATTTTGTATCCTGCTACTTTACCAAATTCATTGATTAGCTCTAGTAGTTTTCTGGTAGCATCTTTAGGATTCTCTATGTATAGTATCATGTCATCTGCAAACAGTGACAGCTTTACTTCTTTTCCGATTTGGATTCCTTTTATTTCCTTTTCTTCTTTGATTGCTGTGGCTAAAACTTCCAAAACTCTGTTGAATAAGAGTGGTGCAAGTGGCCAACCTTGTCTTGTTCCTGATCTTAGTGTAAATGCTTCCAGGTTTTCACCATTGAGGACGATGTTGGCTGTGGGTTTGTCATATATGGCCTTTATTATGTTGAGGAAAATACACTCTATGCCTACATTCTGCAGGGTTTTTATCATAAATCGGTGTTGAATTTTGTCAAAAGCTTTCTCTGCATCTACTGAGATGATCATATGGTTTTTCTCCTTCAATTTGTTAATATGGTGTATCACGTTTATTGATTTGTGTATATTGAAGAATCCTTGCATCCCTGGAATAAACCCCACTTGATCATGGTGTATGATCCATTTAATGTGCTGTTGGATTCTCTTTGCTAGTATTTTGTTGAGCATTTTTGCATCTATGTTCATCAGTGATGTTGGCCTTTAGTTTTCTTTCTTTGTGACATCCTTGTCTGGTTTTGGTATCAGGGTGATGGTGGCCTCGTAGAATGAGTTTGGGAGTGTTCCTCCCTCTGCTATATTTTGGAAGAGTTTGCGAAGGATAGGTGTTAGCTCTTCTCTAAATGTTTGATTGAATTCGCCTGTGAAGCCATCTGGTCCTGGGCTTTTGTTTGTTGGAAGATTTTTAATCACAGTTTCAATTTCAGTGCTTGTGATTGGTCTGTTCATATTTTCTATTTCTTCCTGATTCAGTCTTGGCGGGTTGTGCATTTCTAAGAATTTGTCCATTTCTTCCAGGTTGTGCATTTTATTGGCATACAGTTGCTTGTAGTAATCTCTCATGATCTTTTGTATTTCTGCAGTGTCAGATGTTACTTCTCCTTTTTCATTTCTAATTCTATTGATTTGAGTCTTCTCCCTTCTTTTCTTGATGAGTCTGGCTAATGGTTTATCTATTTTGTTTATCTTCTCAAAGAACCAGCTTTTAGTTTTATTGATCTTTGCTATCATTTCCTTCACTTCTTTTTCATTTATTTCTGATCTGATTTTTATGATTTCTTTCATTCTGCTAACTTTGGGGGGTTTTTTGTTCTTCTTTCTCTAATTGCTTTAGGTGCAAGGTTAGGTTGTTTATTTGAGATGTTTCCTGTTTTGCAAGGTAGGATTGTATTGCTGTAAAGTTCCCTCTCAGAACTGCTTTTGCTGCATCCCATAGATTTGGGGTCATCGTGTCTCCATTGTCATTTGTTTCTAGGTATTTTTTATTTCCTCTTTGATTTCTTCAGTGATCACTTCGTTATTAAGTAGTGTGTTGTTTAGCCTCCATGTGTTTGTATTTTTTACAGATCTTTTCCTGTAATTGGTGTCTAGTCCCATAGCGTTGTGGTCGGAAAAGATATGTGATACAATTTCAATTTTCTTAAATTTACCAAGGTTTGATTTGTGACCCAAGATATGATCTATCCTGGAGAATGTTCCATGAGCACTTTCGAAAAATGTGTATTCTGTTGTTTTTGGATGGAATGTTCTATAAATATCAATTAAGTCCATCTTATTTAATGTATCATTTAAAGCTTGTGTCTCCTTATTTATTTTTATTTTGGATGATCTGTCAATTGGTGAAAGTGGGGTGTTAAAGTCCCCTACTATGAATCTGTTACTGTTGATTTCCCCTTTTTCGGCTGTTAGCATTTGCCTTATGTATTGAGGTGCTCCTATGTTGGGTGAATAAATCTTACAATTGTTATATCTTCTTCTTGGATTGATCCCTTGATCATTATGTAGTGTCCTTCTTTGTCTCTTCTAATAGTCTTTATTTTAAAGTCTATTTTGTCTGATATGGAATTGCTACTCCAGCTTTTTTTTGGTTTCCATTTGCATGAAATATCTTTTTCCATCCCCTCACTTTCAGTCTGTATGTGTCCCTAGGTCTGCCGGGGGTCTCTTGTAGACAGCAAATATATGGGTCTTAGTTTTTGTATCCATTCAACCAATCTGTGTCTTTTGGTGGGAGCATTTAGTCCATTTATTTTTAAGGTAGTTATCGATATGTATGTTCCTATTCCCATTTTCTTAATTGTTTTGGGTTTGTTATTGTAGGTCTTTTCCTTCTCTTGTGTTTCTTGCCTAGAGAAGTTCGTTTAGCAGTTGCTGTAAAGCTGGTTTGGTGGTGCTGAGCTCTCTCAGCTTTTGCTTGTCTGTAAAGGTTTTAATTTCTCCATCAAATCTGAATGAGATCCTTGCTGGGTAGAGTAATCATGGTTGCAGGTATTTCTCCTTTATCACTTTAAATATGTCCTGCCAGTCCCTTCTGGCTTGCAGAGTTTCTGCTGAAAGATCAGCTGTTAACCTTATGGGGATTCTCTTGTGTGTTATTTGTTGTTTTTCCCTTGTTGCTTTTAATATGTTTTCTTTGTATTTAATTTTTGATAGTTTGATTAATATGTGTTTTGGCATATTTCTCCTTGGATTTATTGTGTATGGGACTCTCTGTGCTTCCTGGACTTGATTAACTATTTCTTTTCCCATATTAGGGACGTTTTCAACTATAACTTCTTCAAATATTTTCTCAGTCCCTTTCTTTTTCTCTTCTTCTTCTGGAACCCCTATAATTCGAATGCTCATGTGTTTAATGTTGTCCCACAGGTCTCTGAGACTGTCCTCAGTTCTTTTCATTCTTTTTTCTTTATTCTGCTCTGCAGTAGTTATTTCCACTATTTTATCTTTCAGGTCACTTATCCGTTCTTCTGCCTCAGTTATTCTGCTATTGATCCCGTCTAGAGTATTTTTAATTTCATTTATTGTGTTGTTCATCGTTGTTTGTTTCATCTTTAGTTCTTCTAGTTCCTTGTTAAATGTTTCTTGCATTTTCTCTATTCTATTTCCAAGATTTTGGATCATCTTTACTATCATTATTTGAATTTTTTTCATGTAGACTGCCTATTTCCTGTTCATTTATTAGGTCTAGTGGGTTTTTATCTTGCTCCTTCATCTGCTGTGTGTTTTTCTGTCTTCTCATTTTGCTTATCTTACTGTGTTTGGGGTCTCCTTTTTGCAGGCTGCAGGTTCGTAGTTCCCGTTGTTTTTGGTATCTGTCTCCAGTGGCTAAGGTTGGTTCAGTGGGTTGTGTAGGCTTCCTGGTGGAGGGGACTAGTGCCTGTGTTCTGGTGGATGAGGCTAGATCTTGTCTTTCTGGTAGGCAGGTCCACGTCTGGTGGTGTGTTTTGGAGTGTTTGTGGACTTATTATGATTTTAGGCAGCCTCTCTGCTAATGGGTGGGATTGTGTTCCTGTCTTGCTAGTTGTTTGGCATAGGATGTCCAGCACTGTAGCTTGCTGGTCATTGAGTGAAGCTGGGTGCTGGTGTTGAGATGGAGATCTCTGGGAGATTTTCATCATTTGATATTATGTGGAGCTGGGAGGTGTCTTGTGGGCCAGTGTCCTGAAGTTGGCTCTCCCTCCTCAGAGGCACAGCACTGACTCCTGGCTGCTGCAGCAAGAGCCTTTTATCCACACAGCTCCGAATAAAACGGAGAAAAATTAGAAAGAAAGAATGAGTAGAAGTAGAAAGAGAGAAGGAAAGAAAGAAAGGAGGGAGGGAGGGAGGAAGGAGGGAAGGAAGGAAAAAAAGAAAGGAGATAAAGTAAAAAAAAATAAAGTAAGACAAAATATAATAAAGTTATTAAAATAAAAAAATAATTATTAAGAGAAAAACAAGAAAAAAATTAAGAAAACAAACAAAAAAAAAAAACACGGACGGATAGAACCCTAGGACAAATGGTGGAAGCAAAGCTATAGAGACAAAATCTCACACAGAAGCATATACATACACACTTACAAAAAGAGGAAAAGGGGAAAATATCCTAAATCTTGCTCTCAAAGTCCACTTCCTTAATTTGGGATGATTCGTTGTATATTCATGTATTCCACAGATGCAGGGTACAAGTTGATTGTGGAGCTTTAATCCACTGCTTCTGAGGCTGCTGGGAGAGATTTCCCTTTCTCTTCTTTGTTCTCACAGCTCCAGGGCTCAGCTTTGGATTGCCCCGCCTCTGCGTGTAGGTCTCTGGAGCCGAGGGGAGGGAGGGGCACGGCGTGCGGGGCGAGCCTGCGGTGGCAGAGGCCGGTGTGATGTTGCACCAGCCTGAGGGGCGGTGTGCGTTCTCCGGGAGTTGACCCTGGATCCCATGACCCTGGCAGTGGCGGGGTGCACAGGCTTCCCAGAAGGGGGGTGTGGATAGTGACTTGTGCTCGCACACAGGCTTCTTGGTGGCGGCAGCAGCAGCCTTAGCGTCTCATGCCTGTCTCTGGGTTCCGTGCTTTTAGCCACAGCTCGAACCCGTCTCTGGAGCTCCTTTAAGCAGCGCTCTTAATCCCCTCTCCTCGCACACCAGGAAACAAAGAGGTAAGAAAAAGTCTCTTGCCTCTTCGGCAGGTCCAGACTTTTCCCCGGACTCCCTCCTGGCTAGCCGTGGTGCACTAACCCCCCTGCAGGCTGTGTTCACGCTGCCACCCCCCGTCCTCTCCCGACGCTCCAACCGAAGCCCGAGCCTGAACCCCCAGCCCCGCCCGCCCCAGCGGGTGAGCCTACAAGCCTCTCGGGCTGGTGGGTGCCAGTCGGCACTGATCCTCTGTGCGGGAATCTCTCCACTTTGCCCTCCGCACCCCTGTTGCTGTGCTCTCCTCCGCTGAAGCTTCCCCCCTCCGCCACCTGCAGTCGCCGCCCGCGAAGGGGCTTCCTAGTGTGTGGAAACCTTTTCTCCTTCACAGCTCCCTCCCACTGGTGCAGGTCCTGTCCCTATTCTTTTGTCTCTGTTTATTCTTTTTTCTTTTGCCCTACCCAGGTATGTGGGGGGTTTCTTGCCTTTTGGGAGGTCTGAGGTCTTCTGCCAGCATTCAGTAGGTGTTCTGTAGGAGTTGTTCCACGTGTAGATGTGTTTCTGGTGTATCTGTGGGGAGGAAGGTGATCTCCGCATCTTACTCTTCCGCCATCTTCCCGGAAGCCTCGCTATTAGTCTTTTTGATGCTCATTTTAAGGTGAATATCTTTTCTCTAGCTGGTTATAGGATCTACAGTTATACCTGGTGTGACATTTTTAATATTTATCTTGCTTGACATTGCTTGCTTGACATTTTGTCTTTTTGAAAGTATGGCTTAATGTCTCTCAACAATTTCAAAACATTCTCGGTCATTATCTTCTCAAATAATACTTCAAGTTCATTCTCTCAACTCTTCTGGGACCTTAATTAGCTGTAGATTAAACCTTTTAATTTCATTGACCAGAGTTCTTATACTCTATGATGTTTTTCAACCTATCTTTTTCCTCTCTGTGCTTTATAATGGATATTTTCAATTAACATATTTTTGTTTATTGACACTGATATTTCTATAGAAATATTGGTACGTTTTCTAATCTATCCCGGATATATTTCTATATTTTAAATCACTAGCAGTCCTTTTAGTTCTGTCTATTCTGCAGTTAATCCTAGCCATTGAATTCTAAGTTAAATTATTATATTTTTAATTTCTAGAATTGCCATTTTTATAGTTTATATTCTCTGTTAAAATTGCTAATCTGTTTTTTAAAATTTATTTGAACATATTAAGCATAGTTATTTTTAAGTTACTAGTTGATAACTCCATTATTCACATTCTCTCTGGATCTACTTCTATTCCCTATTATTTCTCTTAGGTTTTGATTACATTATCTTGCTTAATTATATGCCTGATTTATTATTATTTTTTGTTGATAAATTCTAATCACTGCATATCAAAAAAATAAAGATAACTTGAGGCTTGGGGTGAGGTTATCTTCCACCAGAGAAAATTTATATTTATTTCTAATAGGTAGTTAAGGACATTAGTAATCAAGGTTTGCTTTAATCGAGTGGGGTTTTTAGATCTTTTGAGAGTGCTTTATGTTTTGTTCACCCTTATTCCAAAGCCTAGGAGATTTGTCAGTCTCTGCCCCGTTGGCAGATTCTGAACTTGAATTTCTTTCCATTTAGCCTCATGAGTCTGTTAAAGCTCTGTGGAAAAGTTTGTTTTGGAAATAGCAGAGACCCATAGGTTGAATTCTCTCAATTTTTGCATTTTTGAATTCATAATTCTTTACTTTCTTGTTGTTTTTCCAGTGAATTAAAACATACTATTCAAAACAATTTGCTCACATTTATTTATTTATTTAACATTTTTATTGGAGTATAATTGCTTTACAATAGTGTGTTAGTTTCTGCTTTAAAACAAAGTGAATCAGCTATACATATACATATATCCCCATATCTCCTCCATCTTGTGTCTCCCTCCCATCCTCCCTATCCCACCCACCCCTCTAGGTGGTCACAAAGCACCGAGCTGATCTCCCTGTGCTATGCAGCTGCTTCCCACTAGCTATCTATTTTACATTTGGTAGTGTACATGCCACTCTCTCACTTTGTCCCAGCTTACCCTTCTCCCTCCCTGTGTCCTCAAGTCCACTCTCTACATCTGCTTCTTTATTCCTGTCCTGCCCCTAGGTTCATCGGAACCTTTTTTTTTTAACATTCCATATATATGTGTTAGCATACGGTATATGTTTTTCTCTTTCTGACTTACTTCACTCTGTATGACAGATTCTAGGTCCATCCACCTCACTACAAATAACTCAATTTTGTTTCTTTTTATGGCTGAGTAATATTCCATTGTATATATTTGCCACATCTTCTTTATCCATTCATCTGTTGATGGACACTTAGGTTGCTTCCATGTCCTGGCTATTGTAAATAGAGCTGCAATGAACATTGTGGTACATGACTCTTTCTGAATTATAGTTCTCTCAGGGTATATGCCCAGTAGTGGGATTGCTGGGTCGTATGGTAGTTCGATTTTTAGTTTTTTAAGGAACCTTCATACTGTTCTCCCTGCTCACATTTATTGGTTGTTTTAAGCTGGAGAGTTGATCTGGAATATCTAGTTTGCCACTATTGGAAGCAGAACTCCCTTCCAATGATTTAAAAAATTCAATATGTGTGTGTGTCTTATTTCGATGCATTTTATTTATTTTCCAAATCTGACTGGTCATTTTTGCTGTTTCTTCCTTGCTCACGTATCTTATTTTTCTATTTCTCTCTCTTTTTAAAACAGTCCATTCATAATTATTTTACATTCTATAACTGATAGTTTTAGAACTCTAAAGGCTTAGGGGTTTAAACCTGTGGTGTTTCTGCTCATTCTCATAAATAGTGGAGTATTTCTTCATATGCTTGGTAATTTTTTTTTACTATGAGCTCATATTTTGTTAAAATTCTGTGGGAATCTTGAGGGCCTAACTTGGGGATATTTTCCTCTAGAAAGATCTTGTGCTTGCTCCTTATGGGTACAATTGGATGCTACTAAGTTGATACCATTCGAATATAATATTTCAGCTTCAGGTTTCTCTGGCTGCGCAGATGGTATATATTTGAAATTGTGACCTGAATGATAGCAAGTCAATGGGGCTGATTCTCAGAAGAAACTATTATAATTTGTGTGTGTGTGTGTGTATGTGTGTGTGTGTGTGTGTGTGTGTGTGTGTTTCACCCAGAGACCTGATGAAGACAGACAAGTTCCTGAGAGGTTTCCATTGCTAATATGCAGATATTTTCAACATCTTTCTACTAGTGCTGTAGTACCTTTGAGGCCTCAAATTAATGAAGTCCATAACTCATGGGTCCTTTATTAGGTTGTAGCTGTGAATTCACGACCTGGATGTTTTGGGTGATGAAAAAATACATCTAGCATATCCAAGAACAGATAAAGTAGCATATTAATAGTGATGAAAAAAATTTTTTTAAGTCATGAATAATACTTACAGAGCTCAGGAAGAAAATGCAAAGGCATGAAGTTGCTAAAAATAAGAGGTGGTGGGTACGCTGTCTATAAGATTCCAATTCCAGTTTAAAAAAGAAGATGGCTAAGAAAATGTCTCCTGTAAGTACTTGATCCTGAGACTGCTGGTTTTTGAACTCTGCCTGCACCCAACAAATACCTTCATAGTATACTTTAGGTAGACTTAAATATGTGCTAATATTTCCTGCTGTACTGTGACAACATCCAGTTTCACATTCATATGTGAACTACAACAGTTTAACTTGCTTACGCTTTTCTATTTAAAACTCTATTCTTGGTATAGCCTTTGTTCTATATTTTTTTTCCAAGATGCAGAAACATCTTTATCATACATTAAAGATAATGGTCACAGAGTAAAGATTTCCTAATCATAGTAAATTGAAGGAGTTTGGATACAGGATCAGTTCCATAAATTAGGGATTCCAGAGGCTAAAATTAATAGTATTAATGATATAGAGAACAAAAGTTACTATTAAAACATTGTGCATAAATTGCGCCTACTACTAATCCATACTATTTGATGATGAGAGAAATGAGGTGATAGAAGATTAATGAAAAAATCAATGCTACTTTCTGTCTTCTTACTAAATAAGAGTTGATTTGTATCATCACTATTAGCATCTAAGTATAAATGAGAATAAGATTGGGTCTAGAGGGAGAAGTTGTGTTGAATTTTATGGCCCTGTGTAGGCAAAGTGTAGTGCTTAATTCCACAGCTTTCCACTTATGGTGTGACCACACGCTATTTTTTCCATATCCAGACTAGATATTAAGCGAACTCTTTCTATATATCAAGAAAAAATGCTGCAGAAATATATTTCTTATTTAATTTCTACTATTCTTTTAAATGGCAGTTTGCAGAATGCATCTGGGTGTACAGCTAATGACCCATGAGCAATAAGCAACTGTTTAAGTAAAATGCACTATGAAAAAGCTTTTACCAAACAGCATTTTAATATTTTAAATAGATTTTCCATTGCAGGCTCTTTGTAACTGGATTAGTTCTCTGATGTGTTCTGACAGAGCTGTGGTTAGGGATACTCCATTAACTTTGTCTGTCATCTTATTTTCCCTAGTATCCAGCAGAACACCCTTATATTTCATAATTTGTATTGCTATCAGTGCTGATTTGTAAATGTGCAAATTATAATTAACAGTGGCTACTACTTCTATTAAATATTAAATCATTCTTGCAGCTTATATTTTCCACAGCAGATGGAGCCCTGTGGTATGCAAATAGACTTCCCTTACATTGTCAGCAATTTTTAACCTATATTTTAGCTTAAAGAATACATTTTTCCCTTGTTTGCTTTATGTTTTCTATAACATTTAGGTTAATATTTATTTACTGCAAATTCTCTTTCTACCAATAAGAATTTCATGGACTGTTACATCCCAGCACTGTGGTTTTGTTTCCCTTCATTAAAACTCCTTAATCATCTAGCTTGCTTGTAAGTACGAGAGCTTGTTATTTGTACTGATGCTGCAGCATTGCATAAGGAGCACTTAGTTCTATTTTAATATGTATAGCAGAAGCAAAAATGTTAGGTATACCATCGTAGGTTTTAATTTGAAATACAATCTATGTGCACATTTTTCCCCCAGAATAAGCAAAAGCATTTAAGGTTTTATACTGTGTCTTAAACATTCTATTAAATGTCATCAGCCGATTCAGGAAAATGTATTGCAAAAACATTAGAGACGTATAAAATGTATAAATGTAATAGATGCTTGGGACCTGGAGAGGAATGTAAAAGTCCAACATTTATCAGGTAACCATAAACCACTAAGAAACATTGATAGAAAGTAACATTCTTGTGATATATAGTATTTTAAGCATGAACTCTTATTTCTGGTATTTATTGCATTGCTGTTGTATTAAAAAAACACTAATCCAGAATTATTGCAACCTTCCCTAACTGTGGATTCCTAAAGTATGAATATTTTGGTTGAGGAGTGAGTTCTAACTTTCTTAACAATGAAAGGATATACACCCTTTAAACCCGTCAGAATCAGAAGGTTGTTTCTTTGACAGGTTTTTAAGGGCAAGTTAAGACTGCCGGGGGAAACCATAGAACTCAAAGGCATTAACTGACAAATTAAGCAAAGAGTAATGAAAACTTCGATGTGTTTGAATCATCATTCATTGAACTGTAATTGCCTTAGCAGCAGAAAATTAAATTGTAACAAGTAAGGGTCTTGACACTTCCCGCAATTTCTAAAAAAAAGTTTGTACATGCCATGGAGGATAAACAGCAGTCACATGAAATACTGGATGTGAGTCTTTTAATTAATTTATTTTATTTATTTATTTTTTGGAATCAGCCATTCAATAAGACACGCAAGTTTACTGTAACAGCCTGCTTTTTTGGAATCTTTAACACGGAAAATTTTTGATCTGTAGCAGATAATGCAGTTATAAGAAGGGTCTTCTTCAAGGCATAAGGCCAGCTGGTTTATGGGAACAAGTAGAAATGACTTGCCCCTTATATGATAGCCTTCTCCCCCCACATTCTGGGGGAGGAAGAAAAAGCAGGAATATGAGGAGATAATTGTTCAGATTTTGCCTTTATGGGTGTTATTTGCAATTTTCGTTGAAAGCATTTTAATTTATTGTGACTGGGCAAAGAAAGTAATCTCCAGGTAGCAGGTTTTCCTTCCAAGAAAAAGAATACCTTTATTGCTGTTGTTTTTTTTTTTAATGGTATGAATATGCAAAAAGAATACAGGATACTCAGATAGAAAAGCATATTTGTTTTTCTGTGGATATCCTAAAGGACTCAAACAGAATACACAAAAGTTTTATGAAAAAAAATTTTAGATTAATTGAAAGTTGTAGTTATGGAACACACAAAAACAGCCTGACCAACCTTTCTGTGTGCGTTAGAGACTGTGATTTTCCCAACATCTAATGCTTCAGCTTTGGGTGGGAAACTGTGATGAACATTTGAGTGAGAAAATATGTGTCTGAGTTAGAGCATCTGCTTTCATTACTTAGTTTTCAAGAGGACATTGCAAGTCAAGGAAATGAGTGGGTTTTATCCTGGAGAGAATCCAGGGGAAGCTAGATCTTCTTAAGAAGACAAAGGAAGAGCAGATTTCAACAGCTCTGAGGAGGGAGCTGTGGGTGAGACTGAGTGGGTTGATGGCTTGCTGGGCTGGTCAGTGATGAGCTCTACTCATCTGGGAACAGTGCACCCTCCCTCAGCAGAATGAAGGTTTGTTCAAGGTTCAGGGTTAACCCATTTAAAATCTTCCCATTAAAATATTCCAAAATGAGGTGCCCTAAGAGAAAGACTTTGCCTCAAATAGCTGTGCTTAATACAGATTGCCTGGAGAGGATCCTGCATGACATTTAGAAAAGCCTGGAAGGAGGAGCATAGTGGGAATGTGGAGAACAAAAACGAACTGGACTTCGGTGTGGAATTTCAAATTTAAAGTTTAGGGAAGGGTTGCCACATAAAGTGACTAAATTTCAGCATCAAGTGATTTCATTAATGCTTCACAAACCATCTATGTTCAGAAAGAGAGTAGGGGATTTGCCTACTGTTCAAATAGTCTATATATTTCTATAGCTTGAAAAATGAAATATAGGACTTAGGACAATAATGATGAGTAAGGTATTTGTTAATATACATATTAAAAGCTGTCACAGCAGCAGAGACTATCAGGCTAGTTTCTATTCCCTCTTTATTCAGGGGCTAAGGCTAAGGGTGGAGGTGTGGGGTGGAGTAGAGAAAGAGGGGGAATGGGATACCCCTGGATAAGCCAGAGAAAATGATTGTTTTGTTTTATTTTAACTTCAAATGCCTATGACAGGCTCTGGGGACCTCACATTGTCAGTAGCTTCTCATATTAGCTAAAGGCAGTGTCTTCTCTGGACCTGACTTCCTTCTCTATGTACCTTTGTATCTTCAGCCAGCAGCATCTACACAGCCAGTTTTAGGTCTCCTAGCTTTCTGCTTACTGTTTCCTACAAAAACTCTAATATTCAAGATCTGTCATGATGGCTATCACAAGGCTAATGTACAAAGTGGACGCAGTGGAATTCAAGAGTCTTTCATTCCCATTTTACTGGATCCTTCTTCCTGACAAGACCTTCTTGTCACCTCCTTCAGGGAGCCCAACCCCAGATATCCTTCCCTGACATACCTCACCCCTCAACCATCCTCTTCTTGGCCTCATTTAAATGTGTAAGTTCTGTGGCCTGTGCTCTCAGTACTTTATGTTTATTTAATCTTACCTGGTAAATAAAAATAAGATGCTATTAACTGGGACTTCCCTGGTGGTCCAATGGCTAAGACTCTGCACTCCCAATGCAGGGGGCCTGGTTCGATCCCTGGTCAGGGAACTAGATCCCACATGCCTCAACTAAGAGTTCACATGCCACAACAAAATATCCCACATGCCGCAATGAAGATCCCGTGTATGGCAACTAAAACCCAGCGCAGCCAAACAAATATATAAATAAATAAATATTTTTTCAAAAGGTGCTATTAACTGACAGAGGTCTTTGGATAATGTTTGCCTTTTGATAGAAATTTTCATTTACATGGACCAAGAGACCCTGTGCTAAGACCAGTAGGACAGGAGCATCCTTTGTTTTCCTTCCCATCATAAGTTTAACTACTTTGCCTATGAGGAGTTTTGGCCTTCTATTTAAAGTCCATGAGATTATGTAAGGACCCCAAACCAGTGCCTTCCTTTTAAAAAAAAGGTGAAATAAATATCAGTCTTTAGCACATCCTCCAGAATAATACTCTTTCAGGATCTGTGGGCTTACACAAACCTAGTATTAGGCTTAATGGAAATTAAATAGTAAATCTAAGTAAAATTACCCTTTAAGGTATTCAGCTTTACAAAAAAAAAATGTGAACTCCCCTTGACTTCTTCATGTTCCTGGCATTTTATTTTAGATTTTTATGGATCTGCTCTTTTTTTTTTCTTTCTTTCTTTCTTTCTTTTAACATCTTTATTGGAGTATAATTGCTTTACAATGGTGTGTTAGTTTCTGCTTTACAACAAAGTGAATCAGTTATATATATACATATGTTCCCATATCTCTTCTCTCTTGCATCTCCCTCCCTCCCGGGTGGGATAGGGAGGGTGGGATATGGATCTGCTTTTGAAGACCCTGAGTGTAATTGTTACAGATAAACGCCTTCTCTGGTAAACTTGAAAGAAACTCCATGCAAAAAGCTTTGTTTCCTGGGGGAGGAAGTGCACAAATTTTCCAATACATTTGCAAAATGCTATAGATGCTACCTAAAATTTGAAGATTTGCAGTGTACATTTGTGCGGTAAAAGCTCTGAGAAGTCCTGCAGTAAAAAAGCCTGTTTGAAATTGTTTAACTCAGCATTTCCTAAATGTGTAATTCTTTCGTGCACAACATTCTGGGGAACTTGTTTTCTGATTAACACAATTGTGAGGGATGGGGCGGGGCATGACGCTGTAGACATCAGCTTGTACTCTAATTATTTTAGTAGAAAAGAAGGGAGAAAATGTTATGTTGCAAGCTAACGTGGGCAGCAACAGCAAACACACCCATTTTTAAAATTCATTCATTACGCGTTAAGAATTTACTGAACGCCAACTATGTAAATAAGACTGAATGAGGAATTGGGGTGCTTCTCTCAGAAAACCTAAGCCTTTTCTAGAGGTGTTTATGGGATGTTAGGAAACACTGAGATAGTAAAGGTATTACAGATTGCACGCATGTGACTAAATAAGTGATCAGTGGTGAGAAGATCTCTTCCAGGGCTTGAGTCTTGACTTCTTGGGATTTGCAAGGGGTACTTGGTGCTGATGACTACTGCCTCATCTAAGCCACATTCTGTGCCGACATCCAGACTCAGTAAAAAAAAAAAAAAACAAATAGGAAACATCACTTCATTCTGTTGAAAGCTTGTACTGG
Source organism: Globicephala melas (assembly GCF_963455315.2). Classification (NCBI taxonomy): domain Eukaryota; kingdom Metazoa; phylum Chordata; class Mammalia; order Artiodactyla; family Delphinidae; genus Globicephala; species Globicephala melas. The sequence goes on from NC_083314.1 coordinate 110,549,803, forward strand.
AAGCAATGCTTTCTTTGTCTGATATTGAGGAGAGAGCACCGGGCTTGGGCTCAGAGGACTTCAGTTTGAATCGGCCTCCATCTTTCAGAGCCTTGTGGTTGGCTACATCCCTGACATTGCTGAGGCACAGACACTGAGGATCCAGTTATTAACATTTTCCTGGAGTGAATCTGAGAGGATGCTGGGAGGATCTAATGAAAACAATTGTGTTCTTTGTAAGGTGTAAAATTCTATATACACGTTAGGTATGCTTGCCATTGTTCTTGGACCAATCAAAATAATTAATCAATATGTGAATCATTGCCTAAAATACTTTCCACTCATTTTTCTCCCTTAATCTTTACAACAAGCCTAAGTGTTAAATAATATAATTATTCCATTTTACAGATGAGAAAACTGAGGCTTCAGAATTTAAATCATAGCTTAAAGTAAAACAGCTGTGAATTTTCAGTGGGCGAGATCTTTGCCATGTTCAGCAACTTTGGAATTCATTCTTTTATTCAACTAATATTATTAAGCATGCATTTACTATGGGCTATGCATTGTTTCAAGTTCTGAGTGTATAGTAGTGAACAAAATGGACTAAAGTTTCTGTCCTTGTGAAGTTTAAATTCTAGTGAGGGAGAGAAACAATAAACATAGTAAATATGTAAACTGTGTAGAATGTTAGAAGGTGATGGGTACTATGGAGGACAAACAGAATAGGACAAGGGGGAGCTGGGAGTGTGAGGAGCAGGGGTGCAATATAATTTCAAATAGGTTGGACAGGGTTGCCTGTTGAGATGGTGACTGTTGAGCAAAGGTTTGAAGAAGGTGAGGAAATGAGTCATGTGATGTCAGAGGGAAGAGTGTTCCTGTCAAAGGGGACAAATAGTGCAAAGGTCCAGAGGTGTGAATATGCTGTTTGTGTTTGAGAAGCAGTGTGTCCAGTGGAACTGGAGTAAAGTGAGCAGGGGAGGGTAAGAAATAGACCAGAGAGGCCAGACCGTATAGCCCTGTAGACCTTTGCCAGGGCTCTGGCTTGCACTGTTTGTAGAGTGAGAGACATGGAGGAATTTTCAGTAGAGAAGTCACATGACCTGGTGTCTATTTTAAAAGGATCACTTGGCCAGTTTGTTGAGAATACACTGTAGAGGCTAAAGGTGGATGTAAGGAAATCAAAAACTGCTCATTCCTGGTACAGAATGAAGTGAATTAGAACAGGCTTCCAATCTCATTTGATGTCCATTAAACTCGGTTAGTTCATTTTCCATATAGAAAAACGAGTAAGCTGGGGAGGCCTGTTTGAACACCTATTTATCTTGGCCAAATACTTTCTTCTTGCATCTAGAAGTCATTTATTTGGCCATGTTGGTGCTATAACCAAAATGAGTTTTTCTATAATAGTGACATAAATCCTGGAATTCCAATAGAAGTTTAGATTTTATAGGACTTTTTTTTTTTTTTTGTGGGTGGTATATTCCAACTACTTCTTATCAAAACCAGTACAATTTCCAGTGTAGACTGAGTAGTGATTTGAGAACACCATCTATCCAGGTTCTGTCTGAGGCCAGCATATACATTAATAGTGAAATATCATTAGCAGTCGTATGCTACTATGAATAACAGGGTCAGAGCCATGTTTTTTTGAAAACAAGGCATGGAAAACTGACACAATGGGAATCTGATCTCTAGACTTCAGATCTATACAACTGAGCCTAGTTGAGGAATTTGATGCTGTTGTTCCTATTGAACTGATAGAACTGGAAGTCACATAAACTGCAGTAAGCTCGTTTATGGAGACTCAAGTAACTTTTTGGACCATGCTTGGGTTAATGATAGGGCAGAAATGTCATTAGAGCAGAATACTGTTAATCCACTGGTGACATGATTAGTGATACTTGAAAAGTTGTACAGTAATGGGAACTTTTGTAGTTTTAGCTCCTCCCCCTATTAAGATTTGTAGGTGTTTTATATAAACGTTTATGATTCTCCCATTCACCCTCAGCGCATGACTCAGATCCATTTAACCTACCAAGAGACACGCTCAAGAAGGCTTTCTGTTAATGGAATGTGGCTGCCTTGTTTTCTTTCAAAATGCAATACAGTTACTTTGGAATTACAAGTCTACTGTGTGACCAAGAAGCATCCTCAGCTGAAATGCAGATTGCACAGTGTATTGGAAATGTGAATCATATTTTCATTATTTACTCAAGGGTTCATGATTGGGAGTAGAACTGCAGCAAAAAGAAGAGACTTTTCAAGAACGTATTGGATTAATCTGAGGTTCTTCCCCTTCATATCTGATTTATCTTTTGCCATGAATTGACCAAAGCCTTCATGGAAGATATGCTCAGACAATGACAGCCAATTACGTGTTAGAAATATCTGTGATGCTCGACTCAACAGTACATAACACTAAAAAAATTGAACCATACAGAAAAGACTAGCATGGCCCCTATGCAAAGATAATATGCAAATTTGTGAAACACTCCCTATTTTTAAACTAAACTTATTGTGATAATAATTTTGTAATAAATATATATATCAAATCATTAAGTTGTATACCTTAAACTCATACAATGTTACATGTCAATTATACTTCAATAAAACTGGAAAAAAATAGAAGAATTTGTGTTTGGAGGCTGGAGGGAGAGCCAAAGACTCAGGTAAGGCAGTCCCATCTTTTGAGACTGTAGTCATGAATTTAGCAAGAAATTGAAACTGCAAAATGCTGTATTAACCACATATGTAGTTACCTGAAATCCGGCATCATTTTAAACAAAGTGCTTAAGAGGGTATAAATGTTAGTATTCCATTGCCATCCCTGCCACCACAAATCTACAGCCTACTATTTTCCTACCATATATTTTCTAATGATGCTTCTGTTGATAGAAAGCCCTAGTCATTTTTTATTAATGGTTGCTGTGACTTCTCCCCGCTCTCTTTCCATTGGCACATTAAAGATGCTGGGTGAGTCAGAATATTCCTTGCATAATGATTGGTTAGTTGGAATGGGTACCAGCTCTTCCTTCGTGATAAAGAACAGTGTATATAAATAAGGGTAAGAGATTTTCTTGATGTTCAAGGTCTTTGGTCTCTGAGTTACAGACTATAAATATTTCCTGGGCCACATTCTAGATGCAGAACTTCCACTGCAGTCAACAGAAATTTTGTGACAAAATTAATGGCAGGAAAATTCACTATGATTATTTATTATTATTTCTTTTTGACTGCTCTGAAGATACTTTGGTGCATAAAGTATTGAAGAAATATTGAGTTTTTCTAGTGGCTCATTTTCATGCAAATGTTTATCACATTTCTGGGTATTGTTTTCCTCTATCATATATATTTCCATCTTCCATGGGTAAATCAAAATCTTCATCCACATTGCATATTCAGCCTGTATTCTCATTAATTGTTACGAATATGTGATTTTCGTTTATGATTTTAGTGGGTGTTTCTGAAAGTTCCACAGCAGCATCTGGCCAGGAAATGGTGTCTGTGAATAAGAATCACTACACCTAATTTTATTTTTCTTCTGTGTACTCATTTCTCTAATCCTTTCCCAGCAAACAGGAGGGATTCCTGTTTGGATTCTTTTTTATCTTAATTGTCAGAGACCCCCTGCCCACCATGTATAGACTTTAGGTTTAATTTTGCTTTTTCTGTTATGCATGGCTCAGGGAAAAATGGAAGCAAATCTTGAGTCCCCTCTTCCTTTCTGCTAACGTTCACATCTAAGCCACCACCGTGGTTTAATCTGACCAGTGTAAGCACCTCCTAAGAGGTTTTTCATCATGTTCAATTTCAGTCCCTCCCTTCTAATCTCTCAATGCTGATGTTAGAATGATCTTTTAAAATGCAGAGATGATTCTGCCTCTCTCTGCTTAAAACTCTTCTTATTGTCCTTAGGATAAGCAAATTCTTGAACATAGCTCATGGAGCTCTATATACTCTGGTCCCTACTTGCCTCTCCAGGCAGTTGTTCCACTTTCTCCCTCACTCTACGCTCAGACACAGGGACCTGCTCTTAGATCTCCACATCATCACTTTCTTTCACCTCCAGGCCTTGATACACTATTGCTTGGCTCACTACTCCGCTCCACATGCCCCTGAGTATATCCTACTCATCATTCAAGTCTCAGCTTAAACTCTGCTCTTCTGAGTGGCCGTTCCTACTGCCATAGATGGGCTTTGCATTCCCACAGGATCCTGCACCTGACCTTTCAAAATAACCATCACACCTGTGACTTTTTGTTTAAAGTCTATCTTCCCCGCTAGATTGCTTTCTTTGTTAGCAATCTTTGTTAGCATGGTCACTGAGGCCAGTGACCATACCTGTGTTGTTTATTGCTCTGTCCCCAGCACCTTGCACAGAAAAGGTGTTTGGACACCTAACAGGTACGTAATAAATGTTTGTTGACTTCCTAATTCCACCACTGTCCTCAGTTACTCCTTTTACACTGCAATCAGTAGATGCAAGTTCATTTATTTCCAAGGAGACAATGGGATACTCTTTGAAGTTTGCACAGATACTCATTGTCCTTTATGATTTTCTCTGGAGCTTCTTCCTGATGTTAATTTTTACCCTCAGAGCTCACTCTTCTCTGGAGTGACTGAAACATCCTTGTGTGAGTGGGAGATCTCTAGCCTGGGAGATGGAAGCCTTGAATTTGAATTTGCCTATGACGTTAGGTTTTAACTTGAGCAGGTCATTTAATCTCTCTGGTTATTATTCCCCTAGGCCACAAAATGAGATGAACAGACTAGACTAAATCTATAGGCTCTTCTGTGATGTTAAGAAGCCATTTTGCGCACTTCTGGGAAGAGTTAGCCCACTGTCCTGGAGTGCAGAAGAGAAAATTACTGAAAGGTGGTCAGATGGAAATTCAGCATCTCCTCCTAGAGTGAAGGTTAGATCTTGACCTGGAGAGGGCTGAGGATAGGTTGTCTGTTTCCTCCAACTTGTGCCCTCCTTCTTCTTGTTCCTCTGTGATTCATGGCAGCCCTAGGCAATTGGGGCTTATGGAGACAGAGCTGATGGGGGACACACATGAAACATTCTCTCACCTGGATTAGAAGCAAGCCAGGAGAGTGTATAAACACATGGTGGAGGTTGTTCGTGTATGTGCATGGAGGTGGCGGGGTGATTGTTATTGCCTGCTATCTAATCATTGTATCTTTATTCATATAATCGCCACATTGCTAAAGAGTGTTTAATGTATAATTAGTGAAAGAGCATAAGACTTAGAATTAGACTGACTGGGATTTAATATCCAGCTCCATCACTGTGGTGTGTATGTGTGTGTGTCTGAGAGAGAGAGAGCAACAGAGACAGAGAGACACTGAGACCCAAGGCAATTAATTTGATTTCTATGAATCTTAGTTTCCTTCTCTACCCATTTATGGTGGTAACTATGGCATGGCATTAAGGATTTTAAAAGATCACATTTATATGATGAGTTATTAGTGTCCACTTAGCATGTCTTCCCTCTTCTTCTGATAATGCCATTCTCCTCTAGAGAACCTGCCCTTCCCTACTTAGATCATGTCTCTGATGTAAGGGGCTGCCAATCAAGTATCAACTAGTTGCTCTACAGAAGTCCACCTTAAGCATCTTTTTTTTGTGGTACGCGGGCCTCTCACTGTTGTAGCCTCTCCTGTTGCGGAGCACAGGCTCCGGATGCACAGGCTCAGCGGCCATGGCTCACAGGCCTAGCCGCTCCGCGGCATGTGGGATCTTCCCGGACTGGGGCACGAACCCATGTCCCCTGCATCGGCAGGCGGACTCTCAACCACTGCGCCACCAGGGAAGCCCCACCTTAACCATCTTTAAAGCAAGGATCTGCAGATGAACTGAGCCTAAACAATCAGGATATAGCCCTGGATCTTTGAAATTGAGGCTTAGGTGAGGCTTTCTGGTCGTGAAGGTTTGAAAATGCAGACTCAGAAGGTTTTGGCAACTGGGGTCCTAGCTTCTCAGAGAATTCCGATTTGCAGTAGAAGACATGGATAAAGGTGAGGTAACAATCCTGGTACGATCAAATCTTTTGTTCTAGTCATTCCCAATTACACTCTTACTCTTCATTGTCACACGAGACAATAAATGTACCTTTTTGCCCAAGCCGGCTTAAATTGCAGCCCAGTGATTTACGTATCAAAGAGTCAAAACTAGTAGAGTAGCATGTAGACCCTGGGGATTACTTTTCTTCTTCACACAAATATGATGTTATTTTGTGTTTCCTATTAGTCTAGGCCCAGACATCAAGGGTTGAAAAATCAAGAGCTTCTGTATTCTGAATTCCAAGTTTTTAATAAATCACTGATCTCTCCTTTCACTTTCCCCCAGAGATTTAACTACTAATCCAAATAATATTTTTTAATACTTTGAGGCTTTAGAAATATAACAGGTGTGGATAGTTAAATACACTAATGTATATTATTACCAAGAATGTAAAATTGGCACAATATTTTAAGGTGTTCATTTGGTAGTAAGTGTCCAAAGGCTTTGCTTATATTCTTTCACTCTCTGATTCTACTTCTTTTATTCTATCCCATGGAAACAAGCTTGGATATGAACACTGATATATGTGCAAATTTATTTATTGTAGCTTAATTTGTAAGGATGAAAAATGAAACAACTCAGTAAATTTTCAAATTCGGGGAGTTATTTAAATTTCATGCAGCCTTTTAACTAATTTTTAGAATATTTGATGACATGAGAAAACTCTGGATATATTTTTCAGTGAAAAATAAAGAGTATATAAAATAGTATATATAGTATATTTCTAATTTTCAATACACACACAAACACACACGCAAAGTATATGTGTATGTTCAGAGCTATGTAGCAAAAATACCAACAATGGTTCTTCCCTAGGCAATTGGGTTTCCAGTGTATGGAAGATGTTGTGACTGACTCCCCATTATCCATCCCATTATCCGCTCTACCTCCATACCAGGTGCAACAGCCATGCAATTTGATAAGGTTGACTTTTACCTTGAGTTCCATAGGTGGCCCATCATTGAGAGAGGCTAATCAGCATGATCCCATCCCTCTAGTTATGCTTATTAGGTTAGAGGTAGACACATAATCCAGACCCATGCCATTTAGTGCAATCATTATCTTGGCATTAATGTCTGATTCAGAGATAAGCATATACTTTCGTTTGAACCAATTAGAAAGACTTGAAGGATTTTAGTTGGGTGGTAGATACCCATTCTCTCTCCCTGATCATGGATGAGGAAATATGAAGTCCCAGGTGATATCAGAAGAGATTTTGTGACTGTAGAAGGAAGTTGGCCTTAAGGGTAACTGACACACAGAATATGGAGCAGAGGTTGACCAGATACAAGGTATGCGACCTTGTATCTGGTGGCATTGTCACATTTCTGAATTAAAATGGCACTGAAGTCTTCCCTAATTTTAGAATGAGCTAATATATTATCTAATCATTTAAGCTAGATGGCATTGAGGTTTTCATTACATAAAAAAAAAAAACAGATCAAACTTAAAGTGGTGTACATTTTATTCTTTATACTTTCCAGTATTTTTTAAAGATTCTCTGCCCTAAACACATATTGCTTTTATAATTAAAAAATTATTTATTTAAAAAATTGTTATTAGCTAAGAATTGGCAAGGACCCATTAAATCAGTATGTATTTTTCTCTCCTTACTCACTCTCCCCCTTCTCCTGAATCTCCTTCAATTCTCTTCCCCCAATTCCCACAAGAGCCAGAGAAGCCAACAAAATGTCAAAATTTTGTCACTCCATTAATTAGGAGACGAATTGGGTGAGGCACAACCTACATTCTGTGAAATTGATTGGCAAGTGACTGGCAGAGCTACCCTCTTGCTAAAGGGGCAATGGCAGAAATGGGATTGATCACCGTTTATCACCATGTGGCTCATTCTAAACACATAGAAACCTGGGAGGATTCAAAGTCACTGGTTACCGTATGCTGACGCAAGAAGCTCCAAAGCCAGGATCTAAACCTCCGTACCTAATTTGGCAGTGTGCTCAAAGGAAGAAACCCCGGGAGCAATGTGGATTGCAAAAGCTAGAAGTAAACTTAAACCAGGCACATATTCCTATCCAGTGAGTTACAGTCATGTCAAATTGGTAAGGCATGATGCATTTGGGAGAAGGTTCTTTTTGAGGGAGGTGAGCCTGTGGAAAATGGTGAGGGTATAGAGAAGTAGCCCCAGAACCCTACTGACAAGGTGATTCAGAAATGGAACTGGAGAGGAACAAGGGAGCCAGCGGCCAAGCAGCCTTAGAGTATCAAGTAGACAGCTCTCATAAATACTACCTTGGGGAAGAAGAATGCTCGCTGGCAGACTCTGTTTAATGAAGGCACCCCTATCCCTATTTCCCCACACCCCATTGCTCCTGGTTCCAGATTACGTGCACGGTGGGGCTGCCACTGACTAGATGCGAAATCTTAGGCCAGCCACTTGACCTCTCTGTCCTTGAGTTTTCTCATCTGTAAAAGGGCTGAGAGTCAGACCAGATTACCTCTAAGGACTCGGCCTGCTTTGAAACTCTGCAGTTCTACAGTTGGTCCACCCATCTGCCTGTCTGCACAGGTCAGCCAATGAGGAGAGCCCTAGGAGCCTGAGCCCTCTGGAGTGCAGTGTTGATTCCCTGCTGGGGAGGAAGGCATCTTCCCAAAGTGGTGCTCTCAGGAAAGCAGGGGGCTTGTGAAGTCGACGCTGAGCTCCTTGCAGCTGCTCTGCAGAGGGGAAAAAACCTGTATTTTTAAAGAAGCGAATGGTCCTTTTTTGTTTAAACAAAATTAACTCACAGCTGCAAGCAGCACAATGAAAGCACATTTTAAAATAATCAGATGCTTTTGGGGCCTCCTTCTGCTGCCAGAACAACTTCAGTACGAGCTGCTGCCGGCTGCCTTTCAAGGCTGCAGCCTCTGACGCCAACCGTCCGGGGGTGCAGTGAAGCCGAAAGCTGTTGGTGTCAGAAAAGAGGCCGAAAGTTTTATGATCTCAGGGACCCTAAAGGCCTCAGCTGTTTATTTGTTTGTTCTGTTCTCATTAGGATGTTACATATTTTTGAAAGGCATGTGACAGCTAATAGGTTGTTTTTAAAGGGTCATTTCCTTAAACATTTAAAAAAATGTCCAGTGATCTTTTAAATTTTATTTAATTATCTAATCTTTATTTTATAACAGTAATGAAGTGTGAGCCCATGCAGTCACTGAGAGGTGCTTGAGATGACCAAGGTCTAAAATCATGCTAGTTTCTGAATTTCCACCTACACTCAGTACATTGATTTTTAGATGAGGATGCTGTATACTTAGAGGATTGTTTTTTTTAAAAAAATATTTATTTATTTATTTATTTTTCACTATGCCAGGTCTTAGTTGTGGCATGAGGGGTCTTTGTTGCAGTGCTCGGTCTTCTCTCTAGTTGTGTCACGCAGGCTTCAGGGCTCTGTAGTTTGTGGCATGTGGGCTCTCTTGCTGAGGCGCTCAAGCTCAAGAGTTGTGGCACACGGACTTAGTTGCCCAGTGGCATGTGGGATCTTAGTTCCTGGACCAGGGATTGAACCCACATCACCTGCATTGGAAGGTAGATTCTTTACCACTGGACCACCAGGGAAGTCCCAGAGGATTGTTTAAAATATTCTATTCTACCATGATGTATCTGCATGTTGTTTAAGCTGCTGAGTTGACCTTACAAGAAAAAGACATAATGGAGTTGAATACTTTGAGAAAAGCCTAATAAAATACTTAACACGTTGGAAGGGTCGACTTTGCCTCAGAGAATTAAGATTCTTCATCATGAGGAGCTGAAGTCCAAGAATCACCTTGGTCACTGGGGCTGGACACAGGGACTTATAGTCAGGTGATTCCTTCTGGGCTACCTGTTAATGGTGTGACCCTGGGCAAGGCTCTGCATCTTCCAGATTTCTTGCCTGCACAGCAGAGATCAACACTGCTAACTAACCTAATGTCTTGAGGGCCAAATAGGAGTGCATGTGTATAGTAAGCATACATTCTGCTCATGGCAAGAGTCTAGCCTGATAAACATTTATTGAGCACCTACTATGTTTTCAATAAATGTTTCCTTCTCTTTATTTTAAAGCACAGATTTAGCTATCAAATATTAGGAATTTAAATGGATTTAAAATCTTCTGAAGTTTGAAAAAATAGACATAGGACCAATGAAAAGCAATACTGGGTAGAAAAAGAATGGATCTTTTCACCTCAAGACTGAAAGTCTCACTAAGTTCATAAAAGTTTTTATATATTAAAAGATGCTCTCTATTTACTAGACTTTAAAACTTTAAACGAAAACTTCAAAATTTGAAGGAGGTCTAATATCTTGAGGTTGCTGTTTTCGAAGTCAAACCCATCCTAACATCAGAGTTAGGAGCCTGGCTGTGATTGAAAGACACTTCCTTTGTTCTCTTTATAATTAATAGTGATGGTACTATTTATTATTATTACAGTTAAGAGTATAGGATAAAACCACATCATGTTGTTAAGGCCTAAGTCTGTCTTTCTTTATTCTGACAATTGTAACAACAATGATAATGATAATGTCAAAGTCGTTCTAAACTCTGTACATATAGTACCTCATTAATACTCATAACAATTCTTGTGGTCATTCCTGTTTTTTATTTTCTCCATTTTACAAATGAGGAAACTGAGACACAAAGAGGTTAAATGACTCGTCCAAGGTCACACAGCTTAATGGTAGAGGCAGAATTTGAAGAAAAGCAACTGGCTCTGGAGTCTGCACTTAAACCACTTATTTATTATACAATCATTTTCTTAACTATGAATTAAGTGTTGTCACAGCTATCTTGAAATACAATATGCCATCTTAAACACCTAAAATCTGGACTATATATTATAGTTTGGAAAAAAATTTCCTTGAAGTTTGCAGTGCTGTTTGTAATTGGTATCTAGAGGAAGATGCCCTTAGGAATTTAACATGTTCTTCCATTAAGCATGTGAGTCTATGCACACAATATTTTTATTGTGATGTAGCTGTTTGGTTTCCTTGGAAGTTGGAGGAAAGTCCATCATGTCACAACATGTCAGCCAACTGTAGGACAAAAAACCTTATCCAGGAATATGCCTGCTACATTGTGAGCACTGTAAAAGGTGCAATTTCAAGAGAAAAACAAGAATTTTCCTTTGACAAACGTTCTCCTGCCTTCTAGAAGCTTAAGGGCTAATGAATCATGTCATCTAAACACAGAAAGAATAAAGAAACAGAAGACTGGGGAAAATATGCCTGTGTATACCATAAATGTGATCCAATAAACCATTCTATTCCTAAATATTCTTTAAATCCATTTTCCCTACACAGCCCCTGCCCTTTACTTCCCTAGTCCTGACTCAGATCCTTACCACTTCCTCCCATAGCATCGCAGTAGCCTTCTACTTGGTCTCTCTTCCTCCAGTGTCTTTCCTTCTAATCCATTTCCACACCCTCTCCAGGTGACCTTGATGAAACAGAAAACTGACCCCAGTACTATTCTGTTGAGAACCCTCCCCTGACTCTTCATCACCACAGAATAAAGCTTGAGGTCCTTACAGTGACATATAAGGCCCTCCACAAAATCCTATGCATGGTTTTCCAACCTTTCTTCCCTGATGAATTGTGCCCTTCATGCTTTGCTCTTTCAAGCATTTGGAATGCCTTTTCTGCTCTTGTCTGCTGGGAGAAATCCAGTGAATCCTCTCAGACTCAATTTAACCATCACCTCATTGGAGAATCCTCCTTTGACCACCTCCTTACTAATCCCTTAGTCAGAAATAATTCTCTCACCTCTGTGCTCTCATAACACGTTATACAAACCTTTATTACAGCCCTTCCCATGGTGTTTTGTAATTCTTGGACTACATGTCAATCTTCTTCACCAGAGGAAGGGCCCTGTAAGGTGAGAATTGTGTCTGAACATTCTATCTGCAGTATCTGACACAAAAAAAGTGTTCAATAAATAATGTAGATTGAGGAATCAATGAATGATGGAATAAATCATCTTGCTTTAAGTAAAGGGATAATTTTGGAAATTTTCTCTAAATTTCCATAATGAGCTCACTTAAATATCAGTTCAGTTGGTGTAGAGAATATGCCATGGCCTAGATGGCACAGAGTCTGCAGTCCAGTCCCAGACTGTCACTAATTAGCCCTGTGGTCTTGGACAGATCACCTAACCTAGATGCCTCAGTGTCTTCATCCAGAAGATAAGGATACAGATATCTAAAACCCCTGGGGTTGCCATTAGGATTGAATAAAAGTAATTCGTAGTCAAAATGCTTTTGAAAAATATCAATACAAATAAGAAGGCATTTCAGCAAAGCTTCTCATAACCAGGATTTTTATATTTAATTCCATGCCAGGGAGGCATAACATATATGTACATATATACATATATATGTGTGTGTGTGTGTGTGTGTGTATATATATATATATATATATATACACATATATATCTGCTTCTTATCTCACGGTCATCTGCTTATCCTTCTTTTAATTACTTTGCATCATAAAAAAGGCTCCAGAAGATTATTTTTGGTAGGTCAGTATGTTCACAAGTGAACGTAGAATTGCAAAGAGATTCTTCGAAAATATAGTACACATTCAGTTCAAAAAGAGCATGCCTGTGTTAGACCATCAAAAGTCAAAGGCATAATTTGAAATGATGAACGTATCCATTTTAAGTTACACATTACTTTGCATAGTTAATATCACTGTAATTAGTCATAGTTCCTATAATTTATTGAAAAAGATGCTCAGCCCCTCCAGTGTACTACAGTGATGAATGTTGGGAGAGCAAGTTTGGAAGCTGGAATCAAGAAAATGAGTAACAGTTGGAGAATTAGTATGTAAATCAATAATACCCTTTCTTCTTCATTTTGAAACGAGGATTTTCAAGACGCATTGCAAAATCAGAGAGCCCCCACAAGTTAGAGCTGTCACCACGCCTCTCAGAACTAGGCAGGTCGCTTCAACTGTAGGAAATGTTTAAAATCCTCTCAAACATTTGAGTAAATCTCCAGTAAATATTTAAACTCTGTATAACTAGTCACAAATAAATTAAGCTGATTTTATGCAGTCTCTCTAATTAGAAGGGCACAGCATTTGTTGAAACGTGATTAGTATTATTCATTAAGCAAAAAATTCTCATTTGTATCTTATTATCACTATTCTGCATAAACCAACACAATTTGTCATGAACACCCTCATTTGCTGTATCCTCAAGAAGCAGATTATGCTTATTTTTCATTTGGACAGTGGAAAATCAAGCCAGGTGTTTGGCAGCACCAGAGTGTTCAGGTGTAACTGTGCCAGTGATGGAACATTACGAGCAGCGTGGATGAAGAATGAGGCATGGAGAATCTTGGGACTGAGGTGCCTTGAGGCCCATCCCTTCCGAGTGCCCCTGCTGATGAGACAGGTGTTGCACCGGGCTGCTGGGAGGGGAGAGGCAAACAGAAAAGAAAACTTTTTTGTAACGTCAGATCTTTCCCCTTCCATCAGAGCCTGAAAACGCTTGCTCGAATTCCTGCTGCATGGGAGCTACCAACATATGCGATTTAAAACCACCACAGCGGTACCTTTGTTTAAATTATTGCCAAAGCATAAAAATTCAGCTCCGCGATTTGTCTAGAACTGTGTCTAGACACATAAGCACTGTACATATTTAGCTTTTCAGACTTATAGATATTGACAGATAAGACAAAGATTATGTTATATTATCTGGACGAAAGAGGATTGGGGCTGTTTTCTTCCTCTGCCATCTATTCGTTTTGTCTTTAAAATCTTCTTTGTTCTCTAGCTCAGGTTAGAAACTCCATTAGGGCTTCTGACTGCAGCTGCTGTATGATTCCGGCAGAAATAGGGACGTGAATGCAGTAGGGCCCATAAAATAGTGGCGAGATGATAGGAAATTATTTTTTTTTAAGGGAGCACTGAGCTTCAATATGCTACTCCAAATCTTGTGTATTCTTTTGGAACTTGAGAGCTATGAAGGACTGGATACCAACTATTTGGCCTGTGTGTCAGTTTCTCTTTTTTGTCTCTCTTTTCCCCTTTGTTACTTCACCATCATCTCCTATTTTTGTAAACACTCTGCCTTTCCCACACGTTTCTTCCTAGTACTAATGTGGTTGAGTTTTCTGAGAGACTGATCATGGGGAATAGTGTGGGAAAAAACATCCAACAAGACAATACAGTATTGGATAGAATGGAGACATTTACCTAAAAACGTAGGCAGCAAAGGGACGAGGTACGATGGTGGTCTTCAAACGTCGACAGGGTGCTCAAGGCCAGATCAGCACTATGGAGTGGCTGCAAAAGCCACTCTAAAGCCAGACGGGAAAGCTACAGGAAGGTAGTTCATTGCTTGGCCTGAGGAAGCACCCTCTAACAGAGCTGTCTAGTCCTGGGATAGGCTGGCTTGAAGGTGGTGAGCTCCTCAACACCGAAAGTGGTAAAGCAGAGTTTGGCCTGGGAGCTTGAATTATATAAGCTCCAAGTTCCTTTCCATGACCATGATTGATGATTTTCTTTTTTTGAAAAGGCTGTGCTCAATTGCCTCCATCAAGCAAAGTGGGAGAATTCCCACGATGGTAGAAATTTCAAATGTTCAGGAATCTCAAGTCCTTGTTCTTCTGTATCTCACATTTTCTGAGGCCTGGAAAGCAGGCTCCCTGCTACCATATGTTACCTGGCAAATGTTCTTTAACACCTGGGGTGGCTGGTCATGCTGAGAGACCAGGATAATGCACTTATAACTCTAGTTTTAGGGTACTTTTGTCAAGATTTCATACAGAACCCAGACCAGCAGACTCAGGGACTCCTGTTATTGCTGTGGAGTCAAAGAACAGCTACAATGAAGTTAAGGCCCATCCAGAAGTCATCCTTGGCTTTCACAGCATTTCCATGAATGAAGACGTGTCCAAACACAGACCTTGGGTATCACATTTTGGATAGTAAATAGTTTATCCACCTTGGAGAATTTTACAAATTAAAAGATATTTAAGAGTATATCTGTGTGAGGTGGAATTAATTACAAATTAAAGGGACAATTATTGATATATTATCTTCCCAGTTAGCAAATTAGTGGTGAATCTAGTCTACTGGACAGATTAAATGAAAATTATAAAATTTTTCAATGAGGTTTCTTAAATTGTGGTCAGGACCACCCACTTGTTGAAACACAGATTCCTGGGCCCGGCCCCATATCTGTTATATTAGTTTTTTACTGCTATGTAACAAATCACCACTAACTTAGCAGTGTAAAACAACTATTTATTATCTCCTAGTTCTGAAAGTCACAAGTCCAGGTGGTGTGTCTGGGTTGTTTGTTTAAGGTGTCACAAGTCCAAAATTAGGGTCTCCCTAGTCCAGGTTCTTATTGAAGGCTCTGGGAAAAAAAATCCAGTTCCAAACCTCCCTCAGGTTGTTGGCACAATTCGGGTCTTTGCTGGCTGTCAGCTGGGGCTGGCTCTCTGCTCCTGGAGGCCACCCACATTCCTTCCCCCTTGGCCCTCTCCATTTTCAAACCAAAGGCCTGGTATGTGGAGGCCTTCTCATGCTTCGAATCTTTCTGACTTGTTCTGCTGTTACATGTTAGGGAAAACTCTGCTTTTAAAGGGCTCAGGTGATTAGAGTAGAACCAACCAGATAATCTCCATATTTTAAGGTGCACTCACTTGAGACTTTAATTACATCTGCAAAATCCCTTCATAACAGTACCTCGATTAGTGTTTAATTGAATAAACAGGGTACAGAGATATTGGGGGGACCATCTTTAGAATTCTGCCTACCACACCTACTAAATCAGTGTCTCTTCAGTGGAGCCAAAGAAATATGTCCTTTTAATATCACTCCAAGCGAGTCTGATGAATAATAAACTTTGAGAACTACTGGCTTAGAAGGATAATAGAAAAGCAGTGAATGTTAGTTGTTAGGTGAGTGATGTAGAAAACAACTATTTTAGGAGTTCCCAGTGAGGGACCTCTGAAGACCAAAGATGCCAATGATTGCAAGGATGTTCATGGAGAAAATGGGCATTCAGAAAGAAATAGTGCAGGCTTTCCAAGCAAGACAGAAGGTATGAGCAGAGATTTGAACATGGGAGACACAATTGGCCTTTCACAGTACAATTAAATTAAGTCTGATAGGAGTGAAGGTGTATAATTGTGATTTGGGGGAGAAGGTGTGGGATTGGGATTATATTATTGTGCAGGGCCTTGATTGCCAGATCAAGGGGTTGAAATAAAGGGAAGCCACTGAAAGTTTTTAAGAATATTTATGTTTAACAAGCAATTCCAGTTTATTCCCTTTACCCTATTTACTCACTGAATTTCTCTGTAGTTAAGGGTTATATTTTAATTTGCTTTTAGCAAAGTCAAAGTCTTGACTGGATTCTAATGATGGCCAAACATTTTTATTATTCTTTTATTCTTGGGGATGAAGAAGGAAAAAACGTTTTCAAATTGTAAGAAATGGACTGGAATATAAGAAAGGGTAAAATAACTCAGGATTCAGATTCTCTGGTTGAAGGAGAGTGAGCGTGACGATCTGAGTCTCTTTTAGAAGCACCTTTCTACATATTCTGATCTCTAAAATATTTTCCATTTACCATCCTCCAGGTATAAATGTATTCCAAAGACCCAAAATCCTTAATGGGGAGTGGTGGGGTGAGTGTTATTTGTCATCACGTAGTCATTAGAATTGAAAGATCAGGGTCAGTTTGGTGGCTAGAAACAGAAGGTAGTCTTGGAGCCAGGTTCTATAGCTTTGAATATCAGATGAAGACTGAAGATACAGGAGGGTATCATCTGACAAGCATCTTAAGCAGACGGATGACAGAGTGTGTGCACTGGAGAGTGTTGTTAATTTAATGACTCCAGATAATTCTTTAAAATTGAAAGGAGGCCACTGGGAAACAGCCAGTAAAGGTATAACTTGTGGCTTTCTGGCCTCCTGGTAGATTTATATGAGGAAAAGGAGAGGGACATATGTAGTTCTGAATTCTGAAAAACTCAAATTGTTCCTCAGAAGAGGCAATATAAACTTTACTCAGTGGAAATTTTGAGAATTCAAATCAAATCTTCCCAGCAAAGTGGCGGATCACTGTATTTTAGTGACAATTAAAAATCTTGTGTTTAAAATATGAAATGAATCATATAAGAGATTATCTACACTCTTCCTTCCCTACCACAGATGTGGGGAAATTTTCCTAAATTTCTTTTTCTTTTTAATTATTTTTATTGTTATTTAAAAAGTTTTTGGTCATGCCACATGCCTTATGGGATCTCAGTCCCTTGACTAGGGACTGAAACCAGGCCAGAGCAGTGAAAGCCCTGAATCCTAACTACTAGGCCACCAGGGAACCCCCTAAATTTTTATATCACTGAACCACATAATTTAGCCTCTAGTGATGCTTTATTTAGAATTGTAGACTATAGAACCTCAGGAACTCTGACCCCTTAAAGTTCGTTTAATCCCATGTTTTAAATTCATTATTTAACTTATTCATTTAATGATCAATAATAGCTGCATCATGCTTTGTGAGGTTCTAAGAATATAGAGATGAACCAAACACATCTTTGTCTTCATGGAGGTCACATTCTACTCCAGGAAAAAACAAAAAAGTGGGGTCCTGCTGCAAGCTGAGTCTCCCATACCCACTTTGAATCAATGAGATTGAACAAGGTGGAGTGAGTTAGTACTAGTCATCTCTGAGCTTCTGACCTCCTTGGTACTAGCTGGGCACAGTGGGGAACTGAACTGAGCTTACAGCCCTACTCAAAGGTAATGAGATGGTGTGAGTCAGTGCCCCACTTTAAGTAGGAAGGTGTCTTAGAGGCTGAAGGTGTAGCTGAACTTCTACTCCACCCATCTGCAATGAGGCAGTGTAAGTCAGCACTCCATTTTTGCCTAGGGGATATCAACAGGGCCCAGTGGGAAGCTGGACATACAGAGTTACCTAGCCTTTATACCTCAACAGGTGGACTGTCTACAAAAAAAAAAAATCAAATAGGATCTAAAGTCCACTAATACAATATACAAAATACCTAGATACAATACAATTAAAAAATCCCTCATTATCAAGAACCAAAAAATTACAACTTGAAAAAGAAGTGATAGTCAACAGACACCAACACCAAGATGAATCAGATGTTGGAATTATCTGGTAAGAATTCCAAAGCAGCCATCAAAAAATACTTCAGGGCTTCCCTGGTGGCGCAGTGGTTGAGAGTCCACCTGCCGATGCAGGGGACATGGGTTTGTGCCCCAGTCCGGTAGGATCCCACATGCCGTGGAGCGGCTGGGCCCGTGAGCCATGACCGCTGAGCCTGTGCATCCGGAGCCTGTGCTCCGCAACAAGAGAGGTCACAACAGTGAGAGGCCCGCGTACCGCAAAAAAAAAAAAAAAAAAAAGAACATGCAAAAAAAAAAAGATCATTAAAAAAATACTTCAATCACAATAACAAATTCTTTCAAATCAACCGATAAAATGGAAAATCTCAGCAAAGAAGTTATGAAAAAGAACAAAATGGAAATTATAAAATTGAAAATCATTATAAGCAAAATAAAATACTGGATGAGCTCAGTAATAGAGATGACAGAAGGCAGAATCGGTAAACTTCAGTACACAGCAATAGAATTTACATAATCTGAACAATCTAGAATAGACTCAAAAAAAAAAAGGAGAGGAAAGAGAGAGAGAGTTGGGATAAAAAATATTCGAAGATATCATGTTTGAAAACTTTCTCAATTTGATGAAAGATTTAAACCTACATATTCAAGAATCTGAGCAAACTCTAAGTGGGAATAGCCCCCCCTCCAAAATCTATTTCAAGATATATTAAAATTAGACTTTGAAAACTAAAAACAAAGAAAAAAAATTGAAAGCAACCAGAGAGAAATGACACATTACTTATCAATTGAACTGAACTCCAATTTTAATTGAACATCAATTCAAATGATAGTGAATTTCTCATCTGAAACACAGAAAGCCAGAAAAAGGTGACACAGAATTTTTCAAGTGCTGAAAGAAAAGAACAGTCAACCCAGCAAAAATCTCCTTCAGGAAGGAAGATAAAATCAAGAAATTCTCAGACAAAGTAGAACTAAGACTTTGTCACTAAAAGTAAACATACACTCAAAGAATGGCTAAAGGAGGCTCTCTAAACAGAAAGAATATAAAAACAGAAGAAGACTTGGAACTTTAGAAAGGAAAGGACATCGGAATGGATAAAAATCAGGGCAACTATAAGAGACCGTTCTCATGAATTTCTTAAATTATATTTGATGGTTAAAGCAAAAACCAATACATCTTATGTGATGCTTAATATATGTAGAAGAAATACTTAATAAAATTATATTTTAAAAATCGAGAAGATAAAGTGATCTAAATGGAAATAACATTCACTTGAACAGATAAATATTTCACTTGAATGGATAAAACATTGAGACAAGTAAACTGTAATAAGTTACAGTCTGGAATAGAAAAAATATGTTTTCCTGAAACTCGAAATCTGCTCATCAACCAGAACACACTCAGTGGACTGTACATAGATAAGAAATGCAACTTTATTGTGTTCACACACATAAAATAGTCATTCTGGTACTTACTGGATTGCATTGGATCAGAGAGATCTCCTTTGGCAATGCAAGTTGGAGATGGGAGTGGAAGCGATGGGGCTTGAGAAAAGTGGATGAGTTCCAATGTCTGAATTCCTTCTTAAGTTCCACAACAAACAGACTTCCAGCTCAAGTTTGAACTCATCTAAGGAGAACTGTCTCTGTCTTTCCTAGGTATTTTTACTTTTGATTTGCAGTAATATCCTTGAGCAACTCAAATCCAATCCTAGTATGGGTTCAGTCCCACCAGGAGGCAGAAGCAGGAATTAATTTTGCTGCCATAGGCCTGGTGTCTGGATTCCTAATTATAAGTCATAAGTAAACACATCTCTGATAGATGGAAGCCTTCCATATTCCTTTGCCATGCTGTGTAATCACACAAATCTAAATCCATCACCAGGTAGCCAAGAGTCTAAGTCCAGACCAAGCATCCACTCTGACCCCATTACCCAAGTACAATTTAAAACACAGTGTTACTTTAAGCAAACAATTTTTTTTGAAGTATAGTTGATTTACAATATTATATTAGTTTCAAGTATACAGCATAGTGATTCAATAATTTTATAAATTATATTCCATTTAAAGTTACTAAAAAATAATGGCTATGTTTCCCTGTGCTGTACAATAATATCTTTGTTGCTTATCTATTTTATACTTAGTAGTTTGTATCTCTTAATCCCATATCCCTATCTTGCCCCACCCCCCTCCCATCTTCCCACTGATATCCACTAGTTTCTTTCTATGTCTGCTAGTCTGTTTCAGTTTTGTTGCATACATTCAATTTATTTTTTAGATTCCACATATAAGCCATAACATACAGTTTTTCTCTATCTGACTACATATTTCACTAAGCATAATACTCACTAGGTCCATCTATATTTTTGAAATGGCAGAATTTCATTTTTTTTCATGGCTGAGGAGTATTCCAGTGGTATTCTTCTTTATCCATTTGTCTGTTGATGGACACTTGGATGGCTTCCATATCTTGGCTATCGTAAATAATGCTGCTATTCACATTGGGGTGTATGCATCTTTTTGAGTTAGTGTTTTTATTTTTGGACATATACTCAGGATTAGAATTGCTGGATCATGTGGTAGTTCTATTTTTAGCCTTTTCAGGAATTTCTATACTGTTTTCCATAAGTGAATGCACCAACTTACATTCCCACCAACAGTGAACAAGGATTCCCTTTTCTCCATACCCTCACGAAAATTTGTTATTTGTACACTTTTTGATGTTAGCCATTCTGATAGGTGTGAGGTGATATCTCATTGTGGTTTTGATTTGCATTTCTCTGATGAATATCAAGGGGGAAAGGGGTGGGGTGGGAGGAATTGGGAGACTGGGAATTACACATATACATTGTTGATACTATGTATAAAATAGACAACTGATGGGAACATACTGTATAGCACAGGGAACTCTACCTAATGCACTGTGGTAACCTAAATGGGAGGGAAGTCCAAAAGGGAGGGGATATCTGTACGTATATGGCTGATTCATTTTGTTGTGCAGTGGAGGCTAACACAACATTGTAAAGCAGCCATACCCCAATAAAAATTAATAACAACAACAACAACACAATGTTGAGCATCTTTTCTTGTGCCTGTTGGCCATCTGTAGGTCTTCTTTGGAAAAATGCATGTTCAGGTCATCTGCCCATTTTTCAATTAGGTTGTTTGTTTTTTGTTGTTGAGTTGTAAGAGCTGTTTATATATTTTGGATATTAACCCCTTGCTGGTCATATTATTTGCCAATATTTTCTCCCATTGTCTTTTTGTTTTGTTTATGGTTTCCTTTGCTGTGCAAAACATTTACATTTAATTAGGTCCTATTTGTTTGGTTTTGCTTTTATTTCTTTTGCATTAGGAGACAGATCCAAAAATACATTGTTACAATTTATGTAAATGAGTGTTCTGCCAATGTTCTCTTCTAGGGGTTTTATGGTTTCAGGTCTTACATTTAGGTCTTTACTCCTTTCTAAGTTTACTTTTGTATATGGTGTGAGAGAATGTTCTAATTTCATTTTTCTATACATAGCTATACAGTTTTCCCAGTACCACTTATTGAAGAAACTGTCTTTTCTCCATCGTATATTCTTGCCTCCTTTGTTGTAGATTAATTGACAATAGGCATGTGGGATTATTTCTGAGCCCTCTATTATGTTCCACTGATCTATGTGTCTGTTTTTTTGCCACTGTCATGCTGTTTTGATTACTGTAATGTTGTGATATAGTCTGAAGTCAGGGAGCGTGATACCTTGAGATTTGTTCATTTTTTTCCCAAGATTTCTTTGGCAATTCAGGGTCTTTGTGGCTCTGTATAAGTTTTAGGCTTATTCTAGTTCTCTGAAAAATATTGGTATTTTAATCAGGATTGCATTAAATTTGTAGATAGCTTTGGGTAGTATGGACATTTTAACAATATTAATTCTTCCAATCCAAGAGCTTGGGATATCTTTCCATTTCTTTGAATCATCTTCAGTTTCCTTCATCAATGTTTTATAGTTTTCAGAGTATAGGTCTTTCACCTCCTTGGTTAAGTTTATTTCTAGGTATTTTATTCTTTATGATGTGATTTTAAATGGATTTTTTTTGTTGTTGTTTTCTGTTTCTGGTAGTTCATTATTAGTGTATAGAAAAGCAACAGATTTCTATATGTTAAATTTGTATTCTGTAACTTTACTGAATTCATTTGTTAGTTCTAATAGTTTTTGGTGGAGGCTTTTGGATATTCTATATATATATCATGTAATCTGCAAATAGTGGCAGTTTTACTTTTTCCCTTCTAATTTGGATGCCTTTTATTTCTTTTCTTGTCTGATTGCTGTGGCTAGGACTGCCAATACTATGTGAAATAGAAGTGACAAGAGTGGGCATCCTTGTCTTCTTCCTGAATTTAGAGGAAAGGCTTTCAACTTTCACTGTTGAGTATGATGTTAGTTGTGGGTTTGTCACAAATTACCTTTATTATTTTGAGATATGTTCCCTCTATAACAGCTATAATGTGAGTTTTTATTAAGAATAGATATTGAATTTTGTCAAATGCTTTCTCTGCATGTATTGAGATGATTGTGTGATCGTTATCTTTCCTTTGGTTGATGGGGTGTATCACATTGATTGATTTGTGAATATTGAACCATCCTTTCATCCCTGGAATAAATCCCATTTGATTATGGTGTATGATCCTTTTTATACATTGTTGGATTCTATATGCTAATATCTTATTGAGGATTTTTGTATCTATATTCATCAAGTACATTGGCCTGTTGTTTTCTTTTTTTGTAATGTCTTTGGTTTTGGTATCAGGATATTGGTGGCCTTTTAGAATGAATTTGAGAGTGTTCCATCCTCTTTAATTTTTTGGAAAAGTTTGAGAAGGATATGTATTAGCTCTTGTTTATATGTTTGGTAGAAGTCCCCTTTGAAGCCATCTAGTCCTGGACTTTTGTTTGATGGGAGTATTTTTAATTACAAATTCAGATTGTCTGTTTCTTCCTGATTCAGTCCTGGCAGGTTGTATGTTTCTGGAAATTTGTCCACTTCTTCTAGGTTGTACAGTTTTTTGGAATATAACTGTTTGTTAGCAGTTTGTAGCATTCTCTTATGATTTTTTAATCTCTGTGGTATTGGCTGTTATTTCTCCCTTTCATTTCTTATTTTGTTTATTTGGGTACTTTCTCTTCTTAATGAGCATGGTTAAAGGTTTATCAATTTTGATTATCTTTTTAAAAAATCCATCTCTTTGTTTTGTTGAGCTTTCCTAACTTTTTTTTTTTTTTTGGTCTCTATTTTATTTACTTCCTCTCTGATCTTTATTATTCCCTTCCTTCTGCTGACTTTCAACTTTGTTTGTTCTTTTTCTAATTCCTTTAGATGGTAGGTTAGGTGGTAGGTTAGGTTGTTTATTTGAGATCTTTCTTGTTTCTTGAGGAAGACTTACATCACTGTAAACTTGCTGCTTAGGATGGCTTTTGCTGAATTCCATGGGTTTTGGAAAGTTGTTTCCATTTTCATTTGTCTCGAGCTATTTTATGATTTGCTCTTTGATTTCTTCATTGACACATTGGTTTTTTAGTAGCATGGTGTTTACTCTTCAAGTGTTTGTGCTTTTCCCATTTTTCTTTCTATAATTGAATTCTACTTTTATACTGTTGTAGCTGGAAAAAATGCTTATACTTTCTACCCTCTTAAATTTGTTGAAACTAGTTTTGTGACCTAGCATGTGATCTATCCTGGAGAATGTTCCTTGCACACTTGAAAACAGTGTTTATTCTGCTGATTTTGGATACAATGTCCTGTAGGTATTTAATAGCTCCAACTGGTCTACTGTGTCATTTAAGACTACTGTTGACTTTTTAATTTTCTGTCTGGATGATCTGTCCATTGATTTAAGTGAGGTGTTACATCCCCAAATATTGTATTATGTTCATTTCTCCCTTTATGTCTACTAATATTTGCTTTATATATTTAAGTGCTCCTGTATTGGGTGCATATATGTGCATATATGTGTGCATATATCCTCTTCTTGTATTGGTCCTTTTATCATGATACAATGCTATTCTTTGTCTTTAGTTATAGCCTTTGTTTAAAGGTCTATTTTGTCCGATATGAGTATTGCTACCCCTGCTTTCTTGTCATATAGTTTGCATAAAATATCTTTTTCTATTTCCTCACTTTCAGTCTGTGTGTGTCTTAGCTCTGAAGTGAGTTTCTTGTAAGCATAATGTTAATTCAATCAGCCACCCCATGTCTTTTGATTGGAATATTTAGTCCATTGATATTTAGAGTAATTTTTGATAGGTGTGTACTTATTGCCATTTTATTACTTGTTTTCCAGTTGTTTCTGTAGTTCTCTGTTCATTTGTTTTTCTTTTTGTTTATTCTCTTGTAGGTTTGAGGGGTTTTTTTTAGTAGTTTGTTCATTTCTTTTTAGTTTTTCTGTATGTATATGTAGGTTTTTGATTTGTTGCTCCCATGGGGTTCATATACATTGGGCTGTAACTATATTTACTTGTTTTAAACTTTTAGTCATTTAAGTTCAGACACATCCTAAAAGATTTGCCTTTATTTTACTCCTCTTCCCCACATTTTATGCTTTTGGTGTCATATTTTACATCTTCATGTTTATCCCTTCACTGTTTATTGTAGTTACAGTTGCTTTAAATTTTTTTGTCTTTTGATCTTCACACTAGCTTAAGTGGTTGATCTTCAGTCCTTACTATATATTTGTCTTTCCTAGTGGGATTTGTCCTTTCCTATGGACTCTTACTTCTTGTTATAGCTTTTTCTTTTCAACTTAGAGAAGATCTTTTAAGATTTCTTTTAGGGTAGGTTTAGTATTAATGTACTCCTTTAGATTTTGCTTATCTAAGTTCTTTATCTCTTCTTCAAGTCTGAGTGATAATCTTGCTGGGCAGTGTCCTAAGCTGCAGGTTTTTCCCTTCCAGTACTTTGAATATATCATGCCACTCCCTTCTGGCCTGCAGTTTCTGAAGAAAAATTAGCTGATAGTTTTACTGGGATTCCCTTTTATATGACTCTTTGTTTTTCTCTTGCTGTCTTTAGAATTCTCTCTTTAACTTTTGCCATTTTGATTATGATATATCTTTGTGTCGGTCTGTTTTGATTCATCTTATTTGTGACACTCTGTTCTTCCTGTACCTGGATATCTGTTTCCTTCTCCAGCATTGGGAAGTTTTCACCCATAATTTCATCAGATACATTTTTGACCTTCCCCCTTCCCTTCCCTTCTCCTCTGGGACCCCTATAGTGTGAATGTTGGTGCACTTGATGATATTCCCTTATAATGTGAATGTTGGTACACTTGATATTATTCCAGAGATCTCTTAAACTCATTTTAAAATTTGAGTTCTCATTTTTTAAATTTTGTTTTAAAAAGTTTTCATTTTTTAAAATTTGTTCTTCTTTTTGCTATTCTGATTGGGTGATTTTCATTATTCTGTCTTCCAGATCACTTATGCATTCTTTTGTATCATTTAGTCTGATGTTCATTCTGTCTAGTGTGTTTTTCATTTCAGTTATTGTATCCTTCAGTTTCAATGGGTTCTTTTTTATCTTTTCCAGTTCCTTGTTAAAATTCTCACTGTGTTCACGTATTCTTTCCCCTAATTTAGTTAGCATTCTTATTACTAATGCTTTGAATTCTTTATCTGGTAGATTGTTTATTTGTTTTATTATTTATTTATTTATTTATTTTAGGGATTTTTAAAAATATTTATTTATTTATTTTTTGAGGCTGCATTGGGTCTTCGTTGGTGCGTGCAGGCTTTCTCTAGCTGCAGTGAGTGGGAGCTACTCTTTGTTTAGGTGTGCGGGCTTCTCATTGCAGTGGCTTCCCTTGTTGTGGAGCACTGGCTCTAGATGTGCGGACTTCAGTAGTTGTGGCACGCAGGCTCAGTAGTTGTAGCTCACGGGCTCTAGAGCACAGGATTAGTAGTTGTGGCACACGGGATTAGTTGCTCCGTGGTATGTGGGATCTTCCTGGACAAGGGCTCGAACCCATGTGCCCTGCATTGGCAGGCAGATTCTTAACCACTGTGCCACCAGGGAAGCCCTATTTATTTTTTTCAGTTTTTTTTTTTTCTTGCTTCTTCAAATGTGATCACCTCCTCTGTCTTTTCATTTTGCTTAACTTTCTCTGTCTGTATGAATTTAGGTTTAACAGGTACCTACTGCAGTCTTGAAGTGGTGTCCTTGTGGGGGAATGTCCATATACAGTCCGCATGTGCCCATTGCCTTTGGTGGGAGAGCTGGATTTGTCATGAACAGATGTTACACCTTTCCTCAAGGTGTGCTGGCATCTGTCACCTTGGTAGGAGTTGGAGCTGGAGATGGAGGAGCTAGGGCCCGAGCCATGTGTGAGCCAGGGCTTCCTCTGTGCTCAGTGGCCATTCCTGTCCTATCAGGGGTGGGGCTTGGTCCCTAGTCGATGGAGCAGAAGCTCTGAGGATGAGGTCCAAGCTGGTTTTGTTAGCTTTAAGTATGTACTCTCCTTTCTCCCAGCACTGGTACCCTTGTCCCAGAGGGCAGCAGTCCTGGAGCAAGAGGGGCTTGTGCAGGCTCTGTGCTTGTGATGGGTGTGGGCTGCACTGGGCTAGCCGCAAACAGAGGTCTGGGCTGCCTCAGATGTGCTGCCTGTGCAAGCACCAGCAATGGCAGCCCCCACTGGATCTAAGACTCTTTTGCCCCTTATAGCAGATCACTCCTCCCAGCCTCTGCTCTCACTGCCCTGTTGTGGAGCTGTGCTGCTTGGCAGGCAGGGCCTGCATGGGCTCTTAGTGTTTATCTGGGTGGGAGCTGTGGAGGTTTGGCCTCCTTCAGAGATCTGGACTACCTCTTATGCACAGCCTGTGTAAATGCGAGCAATAGCCACTCCCACTGTGCTAAGATGCCACCCAGGTCCAAGTCACCTGTGTCCCATGGCTGAGCTCTCACCCCAGTTGTGGTAGCCCATGCTTCAGTGGGGAGGTACAAGGTAAAGGAAGTGGGGCTGGAGCATTTGCTTGGTTCAGGTTGGGGTGCACTGCCACGGTGGTCATGGGAAACTGCTTCAGTCTGCCTTCTCCACCCTGCCTGGGTGTGAGCAAGTGTGTGCTTTGCTCCTCACAGCAGAGTCCAGGCTTCCCACGGCCCTCCTGTTAGTCCCAGTGACCCTCCCACCAGCCAAGGGGGCATGTCTTCCTTGTGTTGGACCCCAGGATTTGGGTGCCCTCTATGTGACTTGAACTGCTCACTCCCCAGGGTGGATTTCCACCTGTGCAATCTCCCTTTTCCCCTGGGGCACAGGTCCTGACCTGATCTCTTCTCTTTCCTTCCTGCCCTATTCCATTTGGATCTTTCCTAAAGCCTTGGTTGTACAAGAGTCTTTCTGCCAGCTTCTTTTTAGTTTCCAGTGAGACTTGTTCCACGTGTAGATGTATGTTTGATGTGTTTGTGGGGGGAAGTGATTTCCATGTCTTCCTACTCCTCCATCTTGATTGATCAAGTTGAGCAAACAAGTTTTAATTTAGGCCTTAGCACTAATGCCTGTTTCGTCCTGCATTTGTCAACCAGGCTAGACTACACATAGTTTCCGAGAACTGCTTTTATTTTTCTAACTTGAAGTTCCTTTCCCCAAGCCACATCTGATGATCATGGTTTTTAGGAACTTATTACTTTCAGAGTGAGAGAAGGATGAAGATAGCATCCCTTCTGGGGTTTGGAACAGAGCTGGTTAGAGTAATGTTTCCATTTCCCTATGCCTTCCTGGTCCTCCTAGGCTTTGCAATTAGAGCCAACAAAGCAGTAACATTGGAGGAAGATAGAAAAGAGGAGAATAATATAAATCCATCCAAATAGGGACTCTCAGGCATGGCAGAGAAGCAGGGATAGCTCTTTAATTTTTGACTGTTCATACCCAAAGCTCCTCCCCCAGTTATCATAGCACAACTGTGTGTCTAGGAGGACTTCATTATGTCCTTGGATTTTCCTTCTTGGAGGGGTGGAATGAGATGTGAAGGTCTTAAAACTCTTCTATGGCTATGGTTTTCACACTTTAGTGGAGCACTGTGCTGGGCATTCTGCTTGGAATCAAGGAGACTGACATTTCTTCAGAGAAATCTTACATAAATAAAACAAATAAGAAGATAGTCTTTGAAGTGGGAAGTGGGGATCTCAAATTCTTAATTTCTCAGCTTTCTCCTCCTCAGGGCTCCAATGAGGCACCTTCTTAGACCACAAGTTCTTCATAGTAAAGCTGCAAACCACTAAATTAGAAGTAAGACAATATGGTGACACAGAGGCCAAGTTTTCTGCCTCCTTCTCCTGATGAGCTTTGTGGGCTACCCCTCTAGAGGCCTGCTCAGGATTACTACCCTTTAGCTCATGGGAGGACTGACCCCTACCTCACTTTCTGTCAACCAGGTATTGGCTAGGGTCCTACTCCCAGTGACTGATTACTTGATATATGTAGCTGTTAACCTGACTCAGGAGAGTCATCTATGGTATAGCACTGCTCTGTGCTCACCATCCTTGGGTCTAAGTTGGCACTTTGGACTCTAGTTTTCAGTCTTAAAGGCTGCTGGTCAGTTTCTCCAGATATTAACCCAGAAGGTTCCCGTATTATTTTCTGCTTGGAGCGGTCCAGGCATGCTTTGTGTGTTTGAACAAACTCATGTTGTGATAGTCCATTTCTTCCATGGATAGCTCTGAGATGGCAATTTATTCATAATATATTGAGGCAGAACTTGTAACCCAATGGTCCTAATTCTGCTCCTTGAGGGTATCACGGAACAGCATACATTTCTTTCCTGCATGACAAACCTCATGTTTTCAGGTATCTGAAGACAGACCTCATATCTTCACTGAGCCTTATCTTTTCATATTGTATATTTTCTTTTCAGGATACATTTATCATTTTATTTTTAATACTACATGGTAAAACTTGTTTATCTGATAATCTTCAGAAATTTTTTTTCTATTTTTTTTTTTTTTTTTTTTTTTTGTGGTACGCGGACCTCTCACTGTTGTGGCCTCTCCTGTTGCGGAGCACAGGCTCCAGACGCGCAGGCTCAGCGGCCATGGCTCACGGGCCCAGCCGCTCCACGGCATGTGGGATCTTCCCGGACCGGGGCACGAACCCGTGTCCCCTACATCGGCAGGCGGACACTCAACCACTGCGCCACCAGGGAAGCCCTGTTTTTCTATTCTTAAAAAAAATTCCTAAAACCTTCAAGAGCCAGAACTTCTGTGAGAAGTTCTATAGGAACTTCAGAGTAAGATAAATTTCCTTGGCACCATCATCCTCTGCTTCCTTATTTGGCTACTCTTCTGGACCTGGAGCAATAATTTGATCTTGATTGAGAGAGACATTTCTGATTCCTGAGGGACTACATATAGTATACGTATGGAAAGGGAAGTGTCAGTTGGTAGTGACCTGCACACTATCTGAGGTGACACTTCTGCCCACTCTACATCCACCAATGAATTGTGCTGATGGCTACTGCCATCATGGCTGGCCTCCTTTCCCAGGTTCTGGAAGGAACATCTATTAATGTTTGTTCATCCATATTCTCCTCGTGGATGAATACCCTTCCAAATGAAATAGACTTTTTGCCTCACCAGTATCCACACAGTGGCTAATATGAAATAGACATTCAATAAACAGTTGGTGATTGAATGAAAAGGTAAATAAAGAAAATCCCCAAAGTCGTTCTCTCTTCTTCTTCTCCTTCTCTTTCCTCTCTTTATCTCTGCGTCTGTCTCTTTATCTCTCTCTCTCTCTCTCTCTGTCTCTCTCTCTCTCTGTCTCACACACATACACATACACACACACACACTTACCTGGGAGTGTCCAATTATGCACCAAGGTCCATGCACTGATCCCTCCCCTCACCAACTCAGGGTCTTAACATCATGTCACCCAGTTTACAGATTTCCTCTGACAGTGTATGCTGATTACAGGATCTGAACTCTCCTGCTGTTCTGAGTAGCCGAGTCCATTTATTCCACTTGCAATAACTGATTTCTATTTTGTGCCTCCCAACCCCTGTTGGTCCCAGTTTCCTGTCCCCAGCAGATTCTGAACAGGAATACTTTTGTTTTGAGCCCTGCTACCTACAGTTGAATCTCCTTAGTTGTAGCTACCTAAGCCTCTGCTCAGGTAGAGCAGAGCCTTGTTTTTCATTCATTCATTCATTCATTCATAGGGCAAACATTTACTGTATGCTTACTCTATTGCTGAGAAAACAATAATGGATAAAATAGTGTTCCTTGCTCAGGAAGCATAGGGTCTAATGGCACCCCACTTTCCTGTGAATGCCTTCACCTGTTGTGTGCTACTGGAACCTTCCTTGAGAGTTTACCCTGATTCCTACTGAGTCTGTCTATTTTCTGGATCCTAGCCCCATCCTGTTTTCCCCTTACTACTACCCCACTGCTGCTGCCTAGGTCTTCTACCTGACCCCTGTGAGCCCACCTTGGAAGCCTGTGCTCACTGAAGTCAGCAGTAAGCTTCCATGGCTGCCCAAGACCCTACGGGGGCATCATCATACCTCATGTAACTGACAGGTTTCCCACAAACATTCACACACGCAGACATACACACAGACACACGTGTGTGTGTGTGTTCATAATGCTTGCTCTATTGTACTCCATCAGAAAAGAGGATTTTAGTTATATATCAGTTACCTCTTTGATTCTAAGACTTCCTGTTACATGCCCCCAAACATTTACACTTGCATTGACTAGGTGACTGGGGTCTCTTAGGAGTTCCTGGAATATATGGTGACAAGTGCCTAAGATGCAAAGCTCAGCTCACTGGTTCTGTGTCTGGATATGAATATGAAAAGGACACATTTTTTTTCTTTTTTTCCTAATTCCATATGATCACATTGAATGTACCAGGGTACATATTCTTGTCTTAGCCTCCTGGGTTGAAATGCTGTGCTCATGCATAATCAGATAAGGAGAAATGGGCTCCATTCTCATTTTGAAACTTAATGCACCTGGAACAAAGAACCTCTGATTCTGCTTACCATCTGCTGGGGGATGAGAAGGCCTCCCACTGCCCCATTTACCACACTTAAATTGAAGGGTGAACTCCCAGCAGGCAGTCGAGAGCTTGGATCCACAGCCCAGGTGTGGATTTCACCCTCAAATGCCCCACATGAAGTTGACTCCCTACATTTGGGCACAGAGTGAAATTTAATTTCTGAGTAGGAGGACTGGTAAAGAAAAATCAATGTTCTGTAAACCGTAGAATAAAAGACAGAGACAAAAAGACAGATAATAAGTGTATGTTTTATTTAATAATGTTCTCAGTAGTTTCAGTCATTTTTCTGTAATTTTCATGATGAATGCAAGTGATACTTTTCTGCATATCCTTAGTATTGAGAAAACAGGCTGGGGAAATAATTTTTTAGTCAAATATGAAACTGTACATGATTCTAATACCTTGGAGGAGATTTCCTTCTACTTTCCATTGTTCTGTAAATGAAAAGTAAATTATGCTTTGTTAAAAAACTTTCCGTTGAATAGTTTTATAGCAAATGTTTCATTCACTTCAATAAATAAATGTACAATACTTTTTGAAAATTGAGACTCAGGCTTTGTAAAATTTTACTACTCCACCAAATTAGTCTCTCGGTTCTTATTCTGCAATAGAAAATTATACATTTTAACTTTTAGTTAAGTAGCACTTAAATAAAATGTCTAATTCCCTTACAAGCCTTTGTGAAGCATTAGACCTGAGATGCACAAAGGTAGTTAATGTTAGAAACCTAAAGGATTTTTAATGAGTATGCCTCATTTTAATGAGAGGTGCCATCTTAATGAGCAACAGCATGGTTGAGTGGATAGAACACTACTTTACAAATTAGGCTTCTTGAAGCCTCCTCACAGCACTTCCAATATATCACTTTGTGGCTCTTTGTTGATGCCTTACCCTCTCTGAGCATTTGATTTTTCTTTTGTAAAATGGAAATAATAAATGCTGATGTCCACAAAGCTCTCAAGAATGCTAAAACAAGAGGAATTTTTTTTGAATTTCACTTTATATTTTTTATACAGCAGGTTCTTATTAGTTATCTATTTTATACATATGAGTGTATACATGTCAATCCCAATCTCCCAATTCATCCCACCACCACCGGCCCTGCCCCCCGCACTATCCCCCCTTGGTGTCCATACGTTTGTTCTCTATATCTGTGT
Source organism: Globicephala melas (assembly GCF_963455315.2). Classification (NCBI taxonomy): domain Eukaryota; kingdom Metazoa; phylum Chordata; class Mammalia; order Artiodactyla; family Delphinidae; genus Globicephala; species Globicephala melas. The sequence goes on from NC_083314.1 coordinate 110,582,136, forward strand.
CTCTATTTCTGCCTTGCAAACCGGTTCATCTGTACCATTTTTCTAGATTCCACATATATGCGTTTGTATACAATATTTGTTTTTATCTTTCTGACTTCATTCTTATGACAGTCTCTAGGTCCATCCATGTCTCGACAAATGACCCCATTTTGTTCTTTTTTATGACTGAGTAATATTCCATCATATATACATACCACATCTTCTCTATCCATTCGTCTGTCGATGGGCATTTAGGTTGCTTCCATGACCTGGCTATTGTAAATAGTGTTGCAATGAACACTGGGGTGCATGTGTTGTTTTCAATTATGGTTTTCTATGGGTATATGCCCCGGAGTGGGATTGCTGGGTCATATGGTAATTCTATTGTTAGTTTTTTAAGGAACCTCTATACTGTTCTCCATAGTGGCTGTATCAATTTACATTTCCACCAACAGTGCAAGAGGGTTCCCTTTTCTCCACACCCTCTCCAGCATTTGTTGTTCATAGATTTTCTGAGGATGCCCTTTCTAATTGATGTGAGGTGATACCTCATTGTAGTTTTGCTTTGCATTTCTCTAATAATTAGTGATGTTGAGCAGCTTTTCATGTGCCTCTTGGCCATCTATATGTCTTCTTTGGAGAAATGTCTATTTAGGTCTTATGCCCATTTTTTGATTGGGTTGTTTGTTTTTTTAAATATTGAGCTGCATGAGCTGTTTATATATTTTGGAAATTAATCTTTTGTCTGTTGATTTGTTTGCAAATATTTTCTCCCATTCGGAGGGTTGTCTTTTTGTCTTGCTTATGGTTTCCTTTGCTGTGCAAAAGCTTTTAAGTTTCATTAGGTCCCATTTGTTTATTTGTGTTTTTATTTCCATTACTCTAGGAGGTAGGTCAAAAAGATCTTACTATAATTTATGTCATAGAGTGTTCTGCCTATGTTTTCCTCTAAGAGTTTTATAGTGCCTGGCTTTACATTTAGGTCTTTAATCCATTTTGAGTTTATTTTTGTGTATGGTGTTAGAGAGTGTTCTAATTTCATTCTTTTACATGTAGCTGTCCAGTTTTCCCAGCACCACTTTTTGAAGAGACTGTCTTTTCTCCATTGTATATCCTGCCTCCTTTGTCATAGATTAGTTGACCATAGGTTCGTGGGTTTATCTCTGGGCTTTTTATCCTGTTCCATTGATCTATATTTCTGTTTTTGTGCCAGTACCATATTGTCTTCATTACTATAGCTTTGTAGTATAGCCTGAAGTCAGGGAGCCTGATTCCTCCAGCTCCACTTTTTTTCCCTCAAGATTGCTTTGGCTATGCCAGGTCTTTTGTGCCTCATACAAATTTTAACATTATTTTGTTCTAGTTCTGTAAAATATGTCATTGGTAATTTGATAGGGATTGCATTGAATCTGTAGATTGCTTTGCGTAGTATAGTCATTTTCACAATATTGTTTCTTCCAATCCAAGTACATGATATATCTCTCCATGTGTTTGTATCATCTTTGATTTCTTTCATCAGTGTCTTATAGTTTTCTGAGTACAGGTCTTTTACCTCCTTAGGTAGGTTTACTCCTAGGTAATTTATTCTTTTTATTGCAGTGGTGAATGGGATTGTTTCCTTAATTTCTCTTTCTGATCTTTTGTTGTTAGTGTATAGGAATGCACGAGATTTCTGTGCATTTATTTTGTATCCTGCTACTTTACCAAACTCATTGATTAGCTCTAGTAGTTTTCTGGTGGCATCTTTAGGATTATCTATGTATAGTATCATGTCATCTGCAAACAGTGACAGTCTTACTTCTTTTCCAATTTGTATTCCTTCTATTTCTTTTTCTTCTCTGATTGCCATGGCTAGGATTTCCAAAACTATGTTGGATAATAGTGGTGCGAGTGGACATCCTTGTCTTGTTCCTGATCTTAGAGGAAATACTTTCAGTTTTTCACCATTGATAATGATGTTTGCTGTGGGTTTGTCATATATGGCTTTATTATGTTCATGTAGGTTCCCTCTATGCACACTTTCTGGAGAGTTTTTATCATAAATGGGTGTTGAATTTTGTCAAAAGCTTTTTCTGTGTCTATTGAGATGATCATATGGTTTTTATTTTTCAATTTGTTAATATGGTGTATCACATTGATTGATTTGCATATATTGAAGAATCCTTGCATCCCTGTGATAAATCCCACTTGAACATGGTGTATGATCTTTTTAATGTGTTGCTGGATTCTGTTTGCTAGTATTTTGTTGAGGATTTTGCATCTATATTCATCAGTGATATTGGTCTGTAATTTTTTTTTTGGTAGTATCTTTTTCTGGTTTTGGTATCAGGGTGATGGTAGCCTCATAGAATGAGTTTGGGAGTGTTCCTTCCTCTGCAGTTTTTTGGAAGAGTTTGTGGAGGATGGGTGTTAGCTCTTCTCTAAATGTTTGATAGAACTCACCAGTGAAGCCATCTGGTCCTAGACTTTTGCTTGTTGGAAGATTTTTAATCACAGTTTCAATTTCATTACTTGTAATTTGTCTGTTCATATTTTCTATTTCTTCCTGGTTCAGTCTTGGAAGGTTATACATTTCTAAGAATTTGTCCATTTCTTCCAGGTTGTCCATTTTATTGGCATAGAGTTGCTTGTAATAGTATCTTATGGTGCTTTGTAGTTCTGTGGTATCCGTTGTAAATTCTCCTTTTTCACTCCTAATTTTATTAATTTGAGTCCTCTACCTCTTTTTCTTGATGAGTCTAGCAATCAATATTGCTTATCTTCTCAAAGAACCAGCTTTTAGTTTTACCGATGTTTGCTATTGTTTTCTTTGTTTCTATTTCATTTATTTCTGCTCTAATCTTTATGATTTTCCTTCTACTAACTTTGGGTTTTGTTTGTTCTTCTTTCTCTAGTTCCTTTAGGTGTAAGGTTAAATTGTTTATTTAAGATTTTTCTTGTTTTTTGAGGTAGGATTGTATTGCTATAAACTTCCCTCTTAGAAAAGCTTTTGCTGCATCCCATAGGTTTTGGATCATCACGTTTTTGTTGTCATCTGTCTCTAGGTATATTTTGATTTCCTCAGTGATCTCTTGGTTATTTAGTAACGTATTGTTTAGCCTCCATGTGTTTGTGTTTTTTAGTTGTTTTTCCCTGTAATTGATTTCGAATCACGTAGCACTTTGGTTGGAAACGATGCTTGATATGGTTTCAATTTTCTTAAATTTACCAAAGCTTGATTTGTGACCCAAGATGTGATCCATCCTGGAGAATGTTCTGTGTGCACTTGAGAAGAAAGTGCAATCTGCTGTTTTCAGAGGGGGAATGTCCTATAAATATCAATTAAATCTATCTGGTCAGGCTTTCCTGGTGGCGCAGTGGTTGAGAGTCCGCCTGCCGATGCAGGGGACATGGGTTCATGCCCCGGTCCAGGAAGATCCCACATGCCACGGAGCGGCTAGACCTGTGAGCCATGGCCACTGAGCCTGCGCGTCCGGAGCCTGTGCTCCGCAATGGGAGAGGCCACAACAGTGAGAGGCCTGCATAAGGCAAAAAAAAAAAAAAAAAAAAAAAAAAAATCTATCTGGTCTATTGTGTCATTTAAAGCTTGTGTTTCCTTATTAATTTTCTGTCTGGATGATCTGTCCATTGGTGTAAGTGAGGTGTTAAAGTCCCCCACTATTACTGTGTTACTGTTGATTTCCTCTTTTATAGTTCTTAGCATTTGCCTTATGTATTGATACATGCTCCTATGTTGGGTGCATATATATTGATAATTGTTATATCTTCTTCTTGGATTGATCCCTTGATCATTATGTAGTGTCCTTCCTTGTCTCTTGTAACATTCTTTATTTTAAATCTATTTTATCTGATATGCATATTGTTACTCCAGCTTTCCTTTGATTTCCATTTTCATGGGATATATTTTTCCATCCCCTCATTTTCAGTCTATATGTGTCCCTAGGTCTGAAGTGGGTCTCTTGTTGACAGCATACATATGGGTATTGTTTTTATCCATTCAGCGAGCTTGTATCTTTTGGTTGGAGCATTTAGTCCATACACATTTAAGGTAATTGTCAATATATATGTTCCTGTTACCATTTTCTTAATTGTTTTGGGTTTGTTTTTGTAGGTCCTTTTCTACTCTTGTGTTTCCCACTTAGAGAAGTTCCGTTAGCATTTGTTGTAGAGCTGGTTTGGGGGTGCTGAATTCTCTTAGCTTTTGCTTGTTTGTAAAGCTTTTGATTTCTCCATTGAATCTGAATTAGATTCTTGCCTGTAGAGTAAGCTTGGTTGTAGGTTCTTCCCTTTCATTACTTTAAATACATCATGCCACTCCCTTCTGACTTTTAGAGTTTCTGCTGAGAAATCAACTGTTAACCTTATGGGAGTTCCCTTGTATGTCATTTGTCAATTTTCCCTTGTTGCTTTCACTAATTTTTCTTTGTCTTTAATTTTTGTCAGTTTGATTACTATGTGTCTCAGCATGTTTCTCCTTGGGTTTATCCTGCCTGGGGCTCTCTGCGCTTCTTGGACTTGGGTGGCTATTTCCTTTACCATGTTAGGGAAGTTTTCAACTATAATCTCTTCAAATAATTTCTTGGGTCCTTCCTCTCTCTTCTCCTTCTGGGACCACTATAATATGAATGTTGGTACATTTAATTTTGTCCCAGAAGTCTCTTAGGCTGTCTTCATTTCTTTTCATTCTTTTCTCTTTATTCTGTTCTGTGGCAGTGAATTCCACCATTCTGTCTTCCAGGTGACTTATCCATTCTTCTGCCTCAGTTATTCTGCTATGGATTCCTTCTAGTGTATTTTTCCTTTCAGTTATTGTATTGTTCATCTCTGTTTGTTCTTTAATTCTTCTAGGTCTTTGTTAAACATTTTTTGCATCTTCTCGATCTTTGCCTCCATTCTTTTTCTGAGGTCTTAGATCATCTTCACTATCATTATTCTGAATTCTTTTTCTGGAAGGTTGCCTATCTCCATTTCAATTAGTTGTTTTCTGGGGTTTTATCTTGTTCCTTTGTTTGGTACATAGTCTTCTGGCTTTTCATTTTGTCTATCTTTCTGTTAATGTGGTTTTCATTCCACAGGCTGCATGATTGTAGTTCTTGCTTCTGCTGTCTGCCCTCTGGTGGTTGAGCTAACTAAGAGTCTTGTGTAAGCTTCCTGATGGGAGGGACTGGTGGTACATAGAGCTGGGTGTTGCTCTGGTGGGCAGAGCTCAGTAAAACTTTAATCTGCTTATCTGCTGATGGGTGGTGCTGAGTTCCCTCCCTGTTAATTGTTTGCCCTGAGGCAACACAGCACTGGCGCCTACAGACTCTTTGGTGGGGCTAATGGCAGACTCTGGGAGGGCTCATGCCAACACTTACTTCCCAGAACTTCTGCTGCCTGTGTCCTTGCCCCCGCAGTGAGCCACAGCCACCCCCCACCTCTGCAGAAGACCCTCCAATACTAGCAGGTAGGTCTGGTTCAGTATACTATGGAGTCACTGCTCCTTCCTGCTGGGTCCTGATGCACACACTACTTTGTGTGTCCCCTCCAAGGGTGGAATCTCTGTTTCTCCCAGTCCTATCAAAGTCCTGCAATCAAATTCTGCTGGCCTTCAATGTCTGATTCTCTGGGAATTCCTCATCCTGTTGCCAGAGCCCCAGGTTCGGAAGCCTGTTGTGTGTCTCAGAACCCTCACTCCATTGGGTGGACTTCTGTGGTATAATTGTTCTCCAGTTTGTGAGTCACTCACCCAGCAGTTATGAGATTTGATTTTATTGTGATTGCACCTCTCCTATCTTCTCATTGTGGCTTCTCCTTTGTATTTGGTTGTGGGGTATATTTTTTGGTGAGTTCCAGTGTCTTCCTGTCGATGATTGTCCAGTAGCTAGTTGTGATTCCAGTGCTCTCGCAAAAGGGAGTGAGTACATGTCCTTCTACTCCACCATCTTGAACCAATCCCGAAGCGGAGCTTTTTAAATGTAAATGATATAAGAAATAATCATGGATCTACCTAAAACCTACAAGGGACATTCAACAGATTTCATTTGTGAGACCACTAACCTAAGTTAGAATTATTTTAGATCATGGGTTATTCTTTGTTCTATATTTGTGATATTATTATTTTGATTGATATTTTGGAACAGGTGTGGAGGAGGAAAGGAAAAAGGAACAACTGAATATATTGAAACAATTATTTTTGCTTCCAAATGTAGGATTGCATCTTATTCAAAATAGTGAGTAGAATTCATGCACTGCCTGACATGGTATGCTATGAGAGGTCCAGAATCTTCACAAAGCCTCAAGTCTGGCTTTTTCTTAGAAGAAGATGGGGAGACTGTGGTTGCTACTTCATGTCCTTTTTGGTACTTTGTAAGCACAGAGAGGGCTCCCTTCTGTACTCTTCATCTTACACAGCAACAAAAAAAGGAGGAGAGAAGTGTTATCCTAAAATCTGTGCCCCCTGAAAACTGTATGATCATGGTTGGTGGGGTGGCATAGGGCCTTGGCACTGATTTCCTCACCAGCAGGGACAGGAGCTGTGGGACCTACTTTCTGGAAAGCCACAGACCTTCTAATGGTATGGCTAGGTCAGGCAAAAAGTCAGTTATGGTTGCTTGGGGAGGCAGAAGAGATGGTTGGCAGTCATGGGGAATATGAAGTATTGATTCTTAGGTGAACAGGAAATGGGGAAGGAGGGGTAAGCACTGGTGAAAACTGAAAGTAGGTCTAGTGCTGGGCTTTGCAGTCAGACCTTGAGCTTCCTGTATAATAGATTTTTGAGGTCCTACAAGTCTAGACCCAAATCCTTGTTCCATCATTTACTTGACAGTGTGATTTGGGGAAAGATATATCACTCCTCAGATTCTCAGTTTCTGTTTTTGTAAAATGGATTGAATAATAATTGAGGAATCGAGAAAATAATGTTTGGAAAGAGCTGAGTCTAGTCCCTTGACTTTTATTAGTATTGGAAGGCAAATTGTGGCTCCAGTCCAAGAAGATTGATGACCAGCTGCTGAATGTTCAGTCACTTTCACGTATGGTCAGAATTGATCCTGAGAACAAAAGAAGGTGGGAGTAGTAGATAGGTCTGAGCCAAATGTGTGGAGTGCTACAGAGCCTGGGAAATAGTCAGAGGCTGACTGAGCTTTGACTGACTGACAATAGACTGAGCTTTGTTGTGCATATGTGGCCAGTTTTACCTTCATCTCAAGAATGAGTTCCTGTCTCAGTTACCTTTGTACCTCCTGTACCTAGCAAAGGACCTGGCACAATATATAAATAATTATTTAACAAACCAAATAGAGCAAGATTATGGTACCTTAAGTGGGATGGGTTGCATATCCTCTGACACAGGCAGAACCAGAAGAACTCTGGCCTTCCTCATTTCAGTCTTAAAAAAGTCCTTAGTTTAATCACTCAGCCCTGCTCTCAGACACATAGCTCCAACTTTGATTTTATATATTATGAGACTCTCAGATTAAGGAATGATCCCCAGAGTAGCATGGAAATATATGAAGGCATCAGGTGGGATCCTACAGGATATGCCTGCCTATGTCCAGTGGAGTATTAGATTGTAGACAATGAACTATTCCAGAGGAATAATGGATAATCCATCTTCTATTGTATATCTGCTTCTCCCTAGAAATTTGGCATCTTTTATATTTCTCTATAATTGGTAGAACTAAATTTATAAACAAAATTATTCATGTAGTTATATGATATTTTTCAGTATCTTTTATGTGCTATTTCTTATACATGATGTACTTGAGTTATTGGGCTGGGTTTATCATAGGGAGATATCAGAAGTGTGTGCCCAGAACCCAGTTTGCAAGGAGCTCAGGAAATCTTTTGTTGGGCTCAGACAGAATGCATTTGCCTCCATATGTTTCTTGGAGTCTTAGCTCAAACATATCAAATTGTTCAAGGAGAATTTTATTTCCTGGTTAAAGCCAAATCAGAAGAAATCATCAGGTGTTGAATGGTTTCTCTATGACGGTGTAAATCTCTTGTGAATTCCTAGTCATGAGGGGGCACATTTACCCAAGGTTTATCCCAGGGGTACCCAAAACTTGACTCAGATTTTTTTTTTAACATTATACAGAGTTCAACAAAACTAGATTGCTTTTAAACAGAATTCCTAAATGAACAAATTTTGACTGTTGTACAAATGCAATGGGGAAATTTCTTAATTAAAAATGATTTCTGGTCTTAGATACCATATTTAAAGAAAGTCCACAAGCCAAATATGGGTCTTTGTAGCATGTCAAAAACAGGGCCAGTATGGGATAGACTGGCCATCCTTGGTGCCTATCAGTTTTCATTTGCTCCTTTGAAGTGATAAAGGTCTTGGGCATAAAAGTATCTACCCAACTAGAGAATTATCTGAAGCATTTTGCAGATTTGTATGGCTAGGCACTATTGCCCTAGTTTCTTAGATGGACCCAGAGTAGTTTTAATCTATGTATTTATAGCTGTTTTAAATCACCAATTTCAACACATTTCAGAGACTCTGTGTGGCCAGACCTTCACTGACTTTAGATATCAGACCCAGAGCACCTGCAGGAACCCAGTCCTCTAGAGTGAAGAGCTGATAACACATCTTGTCTCTAATGCCTAACTTAGAAGACAATCATATGTGTTGAACAGTCGGTCACTGTCCTCCACTGTGGTTTTTTCATTGCCTTCTATCATGCTTCCTGCTGCTTGAGAAGCATGGTGTTCATGACTGTCCTCAGTCCTGGGTCTGATATTATCCTTGGTTACCTATTAAAGACTCAAGGTGTAACAACCTCAGTTCAATAACTATTTATGATTCACTTAATACGTACCATGAAGAAATCTAAAAGATGCAATGCAAAGGACCATCTTAGGTTCCCCGGGAAATAAACAGAAGTACTATTGAAATATAGTCCATGTTTTAGAAAAGCTTACCATTCTAGGGAAAGGAACAAGGCAAATTTGAGAAAGCATGTAAATCATAATAGTCAATATTAACTAAGAAGAACAAATCATGTGGCACAGGAAATGTTATTGGAAACCAGAGAAGGGGGAGGAGGAGAGGGTTACCTGGATGAGTTGAGACTTGGTCTGGGCGCTGATGAGGACACAGAACTTGAATAGAGTAAAAGGGTAATGTACTGTATAGAGGTACATCGCTGATCTCCACAGGCCTTGATGTGGGGAACTGGCCTTTTCTCTGTGGAAGAACTCCATTACCCTAAAAACATTCCAAGGTTAATGGAATTACCTGTGTGAGACTTTCCATTAAGACTAGAAAGAGATTAGTTTTTTGCAGTCTTGCTGTCAGTGTGGTACAGAGAATCCAAAGAGAAGCAGCCTTCACAAGTTCACCTGGCTTTTCATGGACAGAACCAGAGCCCTCCGTTCCCTATCTTAGCTGCATTATCAGATTGTCCAGCTTCCCCAGCAGTGTGGTCCACTGCCCCATCACTCCCCTTTAGGAGGCCTAGGTAGTCATCTTAATTGGCTGTTACACTATTAATTCTAAAATTCTGATTTTCCTCTGGGATATTGAGATTTCCAAAGGAATATCTTTCTATGTTGTATTGCATCTATGATGTAATATACATGAACCTAAAGAACCTCAACTATTTCCTGAAGCATATCAACTGTGGCCTCTTCAATTAGTTTGGCTGAACAGCTGGGATTCTTGACAGCTTGTCCACTATCTAGTGCATCACAACAGGGCATCAGGACAGTGGGACAGAGAAACTAGGAGGTAGAATTTGACTGTCCCAAAGAATTGTAAGTTAGTTCATAAGAATAAATAAGTCGAATGTGGTAACACACAATCAAATCAGGTATTTGTGCCATTTATATACATAGATGGCTTTCTGGGTTTTATTACAAAGCTAACCCTAAACTAAGTTTTTCTTTTCTATATGATTTACACATTTTCCTATATTGCATTATAAGTATTTTAAGTGTGTGTGTGTGTGTGTGTGTGTGTGTGTGTGTGTGTGCGCGCACTGCTTTCTTGGCTAGCCTATAAACTCCTTGAGGGTAAAAATTAGATCTTTTGCAATCCCTCATAGTGCCTATCAGATGGATTTAGATTCTAGTAAGAGCATAACTGTAGACTAGTTTAATTCATAGAGAATTTGTTTCTGATTCCTCGCTTTATTACATCTACCACTCAAACTCTACTTTATCTCCTTCAAAAGCTTTCTATTTCTTTCTCATGTTTCATTTCACGCTCAGTGTATGTGTGTATAACCAGTCAACTTCATCTCACTTCTTTTAATTTCCTTGTGTGGGAGCCACTTTAATAGTATTTGTTTCAAGTGAGGGTCCATTATTCAAAATAAACACACAAAACTTGGCTAGAGAAAACTATTTGAATAATATTCGTATAGCAATAAAACCTTGAAAATATAAATATAAAATACAATACCCAGGGTTAGTAATGTTATTCACACACTTTGCTAAGTGCTTTTGGGATAGAATATAGCTAATCATAGAAGAATCATCATCTATACGCCACATAAACATCTTTTGTCTGCAGAACTCAAAGAAATTTACTGAAGATAATTGTAATATTTAATCATAATAACCATCCTTTTCTCACCAGTTTTTAATGTCAAAACAGAGATGGGTCAAATATGCAATTAAGTTTTTGACTGAAGACTCCAAATGTTTTTTTAATCCTAAAATATAGATAGGGTACATGGGAAGTCATGCCCTCTTTATGGGTAAATATGGAAATTCATCTCTCCCTCCATTCCTGCTAGCTAGCTACTCAGTGCAGTTAGAGAACAGAGTTTTGTTATTCATCATTACAATCTCAGTGGAGAAGGCAGGAGGATGTTTCTTCCTCCCAGGGAAGCTATTTTGAGCGCCAAGGCATTGTGAAACCATTAGATCATAGATGTTAATGATTGTGGACTTATGGTCTGGGAGGGGGTGGGGACACGAATTCTAAGGAAGGTGTTACTCATCTCATTAAAGACGACAATCAGATTGCCTGGAGAGTGCTTATTGAGTGAGAGGATCTTTTAAGAAGAGCACTGATCTTAGAGTCCAAGGGCTGGAATTTGGAACCTGTGCTCTGAGCTGTGCTATATTCTAGCAATTTGACTTAGGCAATGATAACGACCATAAATAAAGTAAAAGCTATACATTAGGAAGTGGTTTCTATTTACCAGGACCTTCCATCTGTCATTATAATCCTCTCTATGCCACCAAGTGGTAGGTATTATTTTCTCTGTATTACAGATGGGGAAGTAGACTCAGAGAGGTCCAACAACTTTCTAAAGGTCCATTGGCAGAGCTGGGATTTAAAATAAGGTCTATTTAAGGCCAAAGTCCAGGCTTTTTCTCTATTGGACCATGATGCCAATAAGGCATCTCCAAGTCATCATGTTTTTAGCACTTACTATAAGCCAGTCAACCTAAGTGCTTAACATATATTCATTTAATCTATAAAAAAATACAAAAATGCTATGAGGCTGGTATCATTTTACAGATTCGTAAACTGAGAATGAGAGGAAAATTACTTGCTCAAATTCATAAATTTAGTACATGGCAGAGATGAACTAATTAAAAAAATATTCTCCAGTTATGTTGCTCTTTTTAAGTTATAATTCCTTTCTTTAACCTATAGTGTCACATTTGACATTTATAACTCTCCTGGGGCGGTAATCAAGCTTGGTATTTTTTTCTCCATTTTAAAGGGTAGGGAAGGACTCTGTAGGGCATCATTCTGGGTTTCTCCTGCTGTGCTAGTTTCTCTTCCATGTCCCCTGGCTGTTCCTCTCAATGTTGAAGGATTATCTCCAACCCTCTTCTCTATTTTAACTTTGCCCACTATATCTCCCCAAGGGAATTCTTCTAGTCCCATTTTACTGAATGAATTGATGACTCCACATCGATGACAATAAATCTCTACTTTTCTGACTTTTAAGTTGATAAGTATCAAATCTCTACATCGATGACTCCCTCTAAGTTTGGGACATCCACTCAGCATCTCCACTTGACCTGAATGTCTTGAAGGCACTTCAGACTTAACATGAGCAAGAACAAATGATTGTTTTTCCAAATATCTGTTCAAACCAAGACTCCCACACTCTTCTCTGGCTCAGTAAAAGGCACCATCTCCACCTAATTGCTCAGGGCAGAACCTAGGAGACATCCTTAATTCCTCTCTTTTCTTCATTTTCCATATGCAAGCCATCCCCAACTTTTGACAGCTATGCCATTGAATTCAGACCACTTCTTATTGCCCTCACTGTTATGTCCTAGGTCAAATCCCCGTTATCTCTTACTGTGGAACTGCAAGAGTCTCTTAATTGGTTCCTTGTTATCACTCTTGCCCACCTATATAATTCATTCCATGTTGAGACCAAGATAATATTGTTTTGTATTTCATAAGTCCGGTCATATGAATCTCCTACTTAAAACCTTCCAATAACTTTCCATTGTATTTATGAAAAAAATCCAAACACCTTTCCAGGCCCCCATAGTATGTCCCTGCCTACCTCACTGACCATATTTTGTACCACACTTTCTGTTGCTCACATACTCTGACCACATGACCTTCTTCTTTCTTCTGAAACATGCCAGCATTGTTCTCACCTCATGGCCTTTGAACTTTTATAGTATTTTCCCCCTTATTTGTGCGTGACTGGCTCTTTCTTTTTACTAAGCTTTCACTTCGTCATCATCTTTTTCTGACCACCGCAGTTAAGTAGGCTTCCCCACCCTCACCCAGTCATTTTGTATTTTGTTACCCATTTCATTCTGTTCATACGGCTTGCTACTACTTGAGAAATTATCTTTAAAAAAAAAAAAGCTTGTTTATTGGCTTATTGTCTGTCTAATCCATTATAATGTAAAGTCCCCAAGGACAGGTACTTCTGTTTTGTTCACTATAGAACAGTGCCTGGCATATAGTAGACACACAATTAATATTTACTGATGATCATATCATTGAATGGATAAAAAACAGGAGGCAGTAAAGGGTGGGCATTATGAACCAGACATAACTAGATTTACTAGCTATGTGACCTTGGACAAATTTTCTCTTTATAGAATGGGAATATTAATAATAATCTCTTTATGGTTTTGAGGATTAAATATTAAAGGTGAAGTACTTAGTAAAGTATCTGGCATATAGTAAGTCTCCTGCAGTGCTGGGCTTTCCTATTAAAGGCGTCTTGTTCCTATGATATGAGGTAATGGGAAGAAAGATCTTCATACCCCACATCCTATTGGGTATGACCCTGTGACAGGCAGTGAGAAAGAAGTTTGAGGAACATTAGATGTAACTGGGAAAGCGTGCAGGTCCAAAGGTGACTGATAGTTCATACTGTATTATTTACATCCATACAGACTTTCTGCATATAGCCCATGCACGCTGTGCACTGCACAACTTCAAGGGTGCCATTGATTTAGACTATGATATAAAGGGCATCCCCGAAGTTATGCAGTGAGTTGGCCCTATTACATGTTTTCTAATTTATTTGGTCCAACGGGGGGTAAAGTTTATTTAACACCATCTGAAATTGCACGATTCTTGGTTGCCTTTTATAACCAAGGCCTTTTCAATTCCATGCCATCTTACCTTTAAAAGTACAAGGATTCTTCTCCTACTTCAAATCCCTACATCCTAAATGTCACATGCTGAAATTTCAACAGCTCCAATTTTACCATTCTTTAAGAGTTATGCAGTGACTCTATTTAATGAATTAAGAGGCAGGACATGTCTGACAATGGAACAGAATATTTGGGAAAAGATATGTTCTGGAATCCTGTATGTAGGATCATTACTACTGTGAATGGCAGAGGAGCTGGATGGGTCTCATTTATCCTGCTTTCTCAGTGCCCTGCGTTCTACATGCTGATTACAGGTGCTCAATAAATATGTACTACATGATTGAACGTCTGACTCCCCGTCCTACTTTGTATGGGCAAGACAGGACTGGCACGTCTGAGGCAGTCCTGACATGAGAAATCTCATGACGGTGGAAGGAAAACAGCTGCACTGAGTTGGTTGCACAGAAGATAAAGCACCATTTTGACATTGGTCCTGGCCTAATTTGAGACACCAACTGTGCGATTCAACATTAGACAATCTGATCTAGAGCAGTTGCAATTTCATGCCAGATGTTTTTAGGCTGTACATGGAGTCTGAGAGCTGCTGGACTCTAAGTCCCAAATGGTACAAATAGGTCTCGACACATCATTTTGAAATTTGTGAATAAGAAGTTTCAGCTCTGTCCTGAACTTGCTCATACTCTCAGCCCTTTCAAGTTTTATAGCTCTGCTGACATTCTGTGCTCTTCATTTTCACCGTCTTAAGCTTCACAGTCTAAATGCTCTCCTGTGAAGGCTCCGGCATAAAAATCACTGTCCTGATTACTTCTGTTATTCTTTGACTCAGTAGGCACAGGACACATATGTATTACAGATCAGGTGGGGCATTGGACTTCTGTTCCTGCTCAATGTCAGTAAGCTAGTGATGGAATTAAAAATACAAATGCTGGGCTTCCCTGGTGGCGCAGTGGTTGAAAGTCCGCCTGCCGATGCAGGGTTCATGCCTCGGTCCGGGAGGATCCCACACGTCGTGGAGCGGCTGCGCCCGTGAGCCATGGCCGCTGAGCCTGCGCGTCCGGAGCCTGTGCTCCGCAACGGGAGAGGCCACAACGGTGAGTGGGCCGCGTATCGCAAAAAAAAAAAAAAAAAAAAGCTCCTTCTTTGACTTATGATTTTGCCTATCCTCTTTGCCTATCTTCTTTCTAATACAGTTTCTATCTATAAAATTTATAGATAAGCAAAAAAGTGGGGGGAGCTTTATCATCAGTGGAAGCTCTTTATTTCCCCTCTCCACTAAGAAACCCATCTATTCTTTTTCAGGGAGTGTATAGGATTATTTCAGAGTTCGTTAAAATAGTGGAGTTGATTTTGGCGTTTCTCTAGGTTACTTCTGTGAATCCCCCAACATTGTCCTCCCTGACTGAGTGAGAACTTCAGCATCCAAAAGGGCTTCTTCCCATTACAGTAACTCTGCTCTATATTTAGAAAAAGATCTTTTACAGGAGAGGTTAATCACACTACTTAAGGCAAATTCACAATAGTTAAAGTAGGTCATTAGGAATTCATTCAGGTGTGGCTCCTGTAAACTGACTTCCAAATTTGCAAGGGAAAAGGGGAATGCTTAGCTTTAAGGACAAATCTGTCCAAAAGTAATGTTACATATCAGGAAGGATTATAGTCTGATAGAAGCTGTCCAATCTCAAAAATAAAATCAATTCCCGTTTGAAAAAACTTGGTAAAAATTTAGCGATTAACTAGAATATTTTGCTCAAGGAAAAAAAGGACACTACTATTAGATTACTGTTAGATTGTATGTTCCTTGAGTACAGAGGATATATGGTGGTCAACTTTCCAGCCCCTTTTTAGTACCTTACATAATATCTTGCACATGAAAAATGTCTAGTAAGTTGGTTTTGAATGAAATTGGATGTTTGGACTTCGTTGTTTGTATTTTTATTCAAAGAATATACAAAGAGTTAAAAAGAAAAAGTATAGCTTTTCTTTCTAGACCATTTGCAGGGCCATATGGTATATGGGAAATAATGGAAACCTGAGATGCAAGAAACTTAGGTTCTAACTCGGCTCTTCCATTAACTAGTTATGTGCCTTTGATTGATAACCTCCACCAACCTTAATTTGTCTGAACTTCAAACTGAGGACGTGGAAGCTAAGTGCCTATTAACTCTAAAATACATTCATTTGAATATTTATTTTACTCTTATTCTAGGTTTAATTTTTACATGTGTTGGTTACCTAAATAAAGGCATCAATTCATTTCTACCTTTAGACACTAAATTTTCTACCAAACAACTAATCTACCCTCCAATTTTCTCAGCCTAGGGAGCTCTTCTCTAATTGCATCAAGCAGATCCACTCTGAATATCTGGCTCTGAATACCTGGAGTTTTGAAAACTTACCCTGAGAACTTGTAAAATTAGGGCAGAGTAAAGACAAAAATGACTGTCCTTGCTATACCCAGTTGCTAGTATTCTAATTACACTGGACCTGAACCTTTGGTGAGCTGCAGTAAATTAAACTATGCAGTGGGAGCAAATCATTACCCATAGGAGATGAATTTGCCCTTTAAGGATGCTGATTAGAGCCCTGAAAAAGGAAATTTACTTAATAGTGCCTGGAAAAGTGAAGGGCATTTTGTTTCCAGAAAGTTGCTTATTCACACAAAATCAAGCCTGATGACATTTGTTTTACTGTGATCATTTTATAATCACTTCAATTTAATGGATAATTCGGATTTATATTAGGGGAGTGGAAGGGTGACCTCATGATAGGTGAGAACAGATACAAATAGAAGAGTGAAGACCTTCCTCTGGGAAGGAGGGCAGCAGCTGCTTTTGTTCCATCAAGAATCTCATGGTAGGGCTTCCCTGGTGGCGCAGTGGTTGAGAGTCTGCCTGCTGATGCAGGGGGACACGGGTTCGTGCCCGGTCTGGGAAGATCCCACATGCTGCGGAGCAGCTGGGCCCGTGAGCCATGGCCGCTGAGCCTGCGCGTCCGGAGCCTGTGCTCCACGACGGGAGAGGCCACAACAGCGAGAGGCCCGCGTACCACAAAAAAAAAAAAAAAAAGAATCTCATGGTATTACTCAATAGGAGCACACTGTGTGGTCAGCCTGAAGAAATCCTAGACTAGGAGAGGGAGGAAACAATGTCCTATAGTCAACAGAAAAAGGACTCTGTGGTTGGAGTGGAATTTCACCCTTCCTTGGTTAAAAATAATTGCCCTTTTCTATTGAAGTATAGCTGATTTAAAAATAGATGAATTGCTCTTGACAACTCTTCCCACCAATCTCAAAGGGATCGGGATCCAAACCTCATTCTGCAAGGAGAGGAAGCAATTCTCTTGACGAGATTTACTGTCAGTAGATATGCTGTATTCTGGAAAAGTTATACTCCTATGTCAACTCAGAAAGGAAACTCCCAGGTTCCTTCTAGTAACATTGAGAGTGCCCTGAGAGTGCGTAGGTACCCTGGGACCAGGAGAGGGTCATTCTGCCAGCATCACTTGGGAAAGGTATAGCCAACTGTGGAAGCTGCTCCTGCCAGCCAAGCCTGCTAAGATGATTCTTTCCATCGAAAAGCAAGACACTGTGAGATTGTGATTTGCCTCTTGCAGAATAGATGATGTTTATTGATTTTTAAAATTCTACTATAGAATATTAGAAAGTGTGCTTGCAAGTTGGAAAGTTGATGTCAGCTAATGAAGAACTTCCTTGGAAAGCGTCCCTTATGTTTAAGATTGCTCCTCAAATCAAGAGGAATGTGAAGTGGCTGCAGGTCCAAGATGTTCCAGATACTGGAATAGGCCTAGGCCTACTGGTCAAACGTGTGATAGAAATGTGTTGCAGTTTTAACTAGATGGTATTTAGTTACCTACGTATGGTGGTGAAGAGCCCAGACTTGGGAATCACATAGAACTGGAATCAAGATCAACATCTAAATCTGAGAGTAAAAGCACCTTCCTCATAGTATTCCCATGAGGAATCAACTTAGCTGAATGCTAAATATTTCATTAACAATTAAGAAGGCCCAGGACTTGATCAATCATAGCAATGCCAGTCATAGGGCTGGAGCAGGGTTCTGGGGACTCCCTCTCTGGCTACTTTAATTGCTGTATTGTAGGTAGTCCAGGGGCACACCTGGGGAAGGGGCTGAGACTGCCAGAGTAGTGGGGGAGCCCTTGAAGGACTGAAATAACAGCTGTTTACTAACCAGAACGGAGGACATTCAACACCGATGAGAGCATACAGGCTGGATGAACAGTCATGAGACTGAAAGAAATTAAGTTAGTTAAGGTGCTTAACATAATACCTGTCACGTAGTAAGAACTCAGTTAATACTATTATTACTAATAATACCACCACTACTATTTCCTCTTTTTCTTCTTCTACTGCTTCTCCTCCTTCTTCTCCTCTTTTCCCTCCTCTTCCTCCCCTCCTATTATATTGTATAATCCAAGAACAAATATATGCCCTACAACTTCGAATGTAAAGCTTGTTTTCCATCCAAGCTTTGGACCACTCTTGACCGTTAACCAGTGCTTCCCAAACTTTCTCGTGACTTTTGGTGTCTCGGTGATTTTTCTGTTCATTAAGTTGGTTAAGTCCAAATAACTTAGTATTTATGTCCTAACATAACATTTGGAAAAAAAGCTAATACACAGAAATTGAAACACAAAATCATATTTTTATTTCATTCTTAAATAACCACAATTACTTACTAATGGAATATGTGTACCTGTTGGATACTTTACAACTTTTAAAACTCTGGAATCAGGTTGGATATTGCCTCCCTCATTTCTTATTCCACGATGATTTTTGTGTATTACTTAGTTTACACTTATGTGTTACACAGCAATCATCAAAAACCTAACTTTGCCAATATCCAATGTCATAGAAAGGAATGTTGCAAGGCTTAAAGTTGAAACCATGCTAGCAGTTCAAAGGAGGTCTGAGAAATATGGATGTGTGTCCCTTTAATTTTAAAATATTTTTGTGCCCTGTGAATTTGCTTCAGATATTCCATGATGGCTTGGCACACAGTTTGGAAACCAGGGGATTAACTAGATAGACTTTTAGGAATAATAAATACTAATAGTTTGGGTCAGCTAAAGACTAATGCATTCACAACTCAAAGGATCTAGTGGGCATAAGCTCATATGATCGTGCTTTGACTGTAGGACTCCTAGGATAAATGGTGGTTTGGGCTGACTGCCAGTTGAATACTAGCCTGCCCAAGCTTATCTAATTTGTTAATTTTGAACTTTCAAGAGAAATGAGAACACCTTGAAAGGAGAATCACATCCCTAACTTTTAGTCATCCTAATGGCCTTTGTCTGCTTGCTGAAACTTAATTATTTGCTCAAAGAGGTACAGTGTATTGTGCTAATTTTTCATGGAACTGATGTTCAGATTATTGGATTAGCAAAATTAATTTTTTTTCTAAAATTGGATTTTTCTATTTCTGATCCTTCATTGGATTTTCTGGATTGCATTTAGATCTGTACTTGGGGTGTGATGTTGCTTTTTCTTCTGTTTTGGAGGAGAGAACACTGTTTCTGTAGAATTATGGAATCTAGAACAGGAAGGCACTTTTAAGTGACCTGCCACTACCTTCACGTTTTGATGAGGAGAGGCCAGGTGACTTGCCCACACTCCTCCTTGTGGGGCAAGGCAGGACTGGAACCCAGTTTCTAACCTTCTATAATGGTCTCCTATTTGACCATCCTTTTCTACACAGTACCAGCTTAAAGAATCCCCTTTTCCATTTATGGTGTTTCAAGGTGTCAGGGCATGTCATTGTAAATTATCTCTCTTGGATCCTCAGTCACTACCTCCTAATGAATTAGTGCTGACCTCAATCCTACACACAAAGCAACATTTAGTCATGACTTCTAGCATCACACTGAAATGCTACAAGGTTTGGGGAAGGTTTTTTCTAGTATTTTTAGTTTCTTATGGTCATTTTTTTAAATCAGTGGTTTCTAATCTATTTAGAATTACAAATCTTTGTAACTAAATGAAAACTAGTGACCCTGTCCTCCTGAAAATGCACACATACACACACAATTGCACACATTTTAGGGGGTTCTGTAGAGCCTCTGAACTCCTATCAAGTCTGTGTTAAGAACCTCTGTGGTAGGTGATAGAAAGCTTTTAAAGTATTATTTACTAAAAATAATTATTATGCTCTGCTTCTGCTTTTTTTGCTAATACATATAAATCTAATGTCTTTAGCCTTTAATTTGGTTTAGTATTTGGATCTTTTCCCAATAAAAGGAAGAGTAAAGATTATTAACAGTTTGTTTTTGAGATTATGAGAAATCATAGCCAGTTTCCTTTGAAATGAGAGGTTCTTTATTAATGGTTTCCAAATCCAGATGTCCTTCATGGAGGTGGGGAGTGGGCTTTAAAAATAGACATGCCTGCCCTATATCAAACTTGACCCCATCTGAAGATTCTGATCCAAGAGGTATTTTTTAATATGTGACAATGATATTGATGCAACAGATACATGAACCACTGAAAATCCAAAATTCTAAGTTTCTAGATGTACTACCTCAAGACTATAGAGTTGCCAAAATTAGTGACATAGCTGAGAAGTTATTGTAAAACTCCTGGCTCCCTGTATCCAATATAATTTTTTAAACAATATTTTTATTAGGAAATATTACTACTATAAGGAAAGTTCCAGAGGGCAATAAAACAAAAAAAATCAGCTTAATCAAATTTTAACACATTGTCATAGATACTTACGATTAAAAAATGTATAGATAGACCAGCTTATTTGGATTTTTGGTTTCACCATTTTTTCCTTAATTCACAAGACTTCCTTCTGTGTTAATCTGTATTTTTCTGATATTTTCCAGATTCTTTATTTTAACCATTCTGTGTGATTTTTGTTTTAGATTGTGTCTAGTAAGCAATACTGTGCTATTGTTTTTTTCAGTCTATTCTGATATTCTCTCTCTTCCATTTTTATCTATTGAGAATACTGTTATATTTGGGCCTATTTCTATAATCTTATTTTGGAATTCTGTTTTGTTTTCTTTTTTTTTTTTTGTTAACTTTTAGATTGATCAAGTTTTCAGCAGCCACTGAACACCTTCTCTCCCTCCCCCCAACACACACACAATACTTCTTGTTTTTATTTTCTTTGTTTTAAATGTGTGTACACACAAATATTGCTCTCAAAGATAATCATTGATTACATTTGTTGACATATTTTATCAATTTCTGGTCTCACCATTGATCCTTCATTTCGGCAACTTCCTTATATGTTAATTTGTCAATTTCCTGAAGTATATTCTTTAATAGATCTTTTAGTGAAAGTATGTGAGTAGTAAACTCCCTTTGTTTTTGCATATCTGAAAACGCTTACATTTTGCTTTCCTTTCTGAAAAATAGCTTAACTAGGTAAAAACTGATAAATTGACAGAAAATTTCCCTGAGCACTTTTAAAATATTTGTTCATTCTTTTCTGACATTTATTTACTACTGACAAGTTTACTATCAGTATAATTGTCATGGTAGTCTCTCTTTTTTTTCCTGTTAGGTTTCATTGTTTTTTTGTTTTGTTTTGTTTTGTTTTTAAACATCTTTAATGTCCTACACGTTTGATAACTCACCTTTTGGCTAGATTTATCTTTATTAACCCTGCTCAATACCCAGAGAAAATACTCAGATGTAAGTGTTCATATATTTCTTTAACTTTTGCAAAATTCATACTTATTAATTCTTCAAATAATATTTCTTCATGATATTTCCATTTTCTGCAGCATTTAGTAGACATAAATTAGATCGTGTCATCTATTGTTTATGTCTTATATCTAATATTTTATATTTAAAACAACTTTTTGTTTCTCTGTGCTTCATTCTGGGTAAATTTCTGTTCTGTTTTCCAATTTTCTAATTGTTTCTTCCACTATTTTCATCCTGGGGTTTATAATCCTATTAATTTTTTTTTTCTGTAAATCTTTCTTCCTTCCCAGACTTCTAATTGGTTCTTTTTCATATCCATCTGTTTTTGTTTTTTCTTAAGTCTTTTCTTTTTTAAAAAATTTTTAAATTTTATTTATTTATTTTTGGCTACATTGGGTCTTCCTTGCTGTGCACAGGCTTTCTCTAGTTGTGGTAAGTGGGGGCTACTCTTCGTTGTGGTGCATGGGCTTCTCATTGTGGCAGCTTCTCTTGTTGTGGAGCAGGGGTTCTAGCCACCAAGGCTTCAGCAGTTGTGGCACATGGGCTCAGCAGTTGTGACTCGCAGGCTCTATAGCGCAGGCTCAGCAGTTCTGGTGCACAAGCTTAGTTGTCCCTCAGAATGTGGGATCTTCCCGCACCAGGGCTCAAATCCGTGTCCCCTGCATTGGCAGGCGGATTCTTAACCACAGTGCCACCAGGGAAGCCCTATCCATCTGTTTTTGTTTTATCTCTTTTAAAAAATGACTTCTTGATTATTTTTAATAAATAACATACATGTTATTAAGGTTATTGTCAGTCTGCTCTATATAATTAATTCCTTTAAAATGGTTACTTTGTTTCTTAATGAGTTTGCTTTTTTTTAACATCTTTATTGGAGTATAATTGCTTTACATTGTTGTGTTAGTTTCCACTGTATAAAAGAGTGAATCAGCTATATGTATACATATATTCCATATCACTTCCCTCTTGCATCTGCCTCCCACCCTCCCTATCCCATCCCTCTAGGTGGTCACAAAGCAAAATGTTGGTCTCCCTGTGCTATGTGACTGCTTCTGACTAGCTATCTATTTTACATTTCGTAATGTATATATGTCAGTGCCATTCTCTCACTTCGTCCCAGCTTACCCTTCCTCATCCCCATGTCCTCAAGTCCATTATCTATGTCTGCATCTTTATTCCTGTCCTGCCCCTAGGTTCATCAGAACCATTTTTTTTTTTTGTTTTTAGATTCCATATATATGTGTTAGCATATGGTATTTGTTTTTCTCTTTCTGACTTACTTCACTCTGTATGACAGACTCTAGGTCCATCCACCTCACTACAAAAAACTCAATTTTGTTTCTTTTTATGGCTGAGTAATATTCCATTGTATACATGTGCCACATCTTCTTTATCCATTCACCTGTTGATGGACATTTAGGTTGCTTCCATGTCCTGGCTATTGTAAATAGTACTGCAATGAATACTGTGGTACATGTCTATTTTTGAATTATGGTTTTCTCAGGGTATATGCCCAGTAGTGGTATTGCTGGGTCATATCGTAGTTCTATTTTTAGTTTTTTAAGACACCTCCATAGTGTTCTCCATAGTGGCTGTATCAATTTACATTCCCACCAACAGTGCAAGAGGGTTCCCTTTTCCCCACACCCTCTCCAGCATTTATTGTTTGTAGGTATTTTGATGATGGCCATTCTGACTAGTGTGAGGTAATAACTCATTGTAGTTTTGATTTGCATTTCTCTGATGATAAGTGATGTTGAGCATCCTTTCATGTGTTTGTTGGCAACCTGTATATCTTCTTTAGAGAAATGTCTATTTAGGTCTTCTGCCCATTTTTGGAGTGGGTTGTTTGGTTTTTTGACATTGAGCTGCATGAGCAGTTTGTATATTTTGGAGTTTAATCCTTTGTCAGTTGCTTCATTTGCAAATATTTTCTCCCATTTTGAGGGATGTCTTTTCGTCTTGTTTTGGTTTCCTTTGCTGTGCAAAAGCTTTTAAGTTTCATTAAGTCCCATTTGTTTATTTTTGTTTTTATTTCCATTTGTATAGGAAGTGGGTCAAAAAGGATCATGCTGTTATTTATGTCATAGACTGTTCTGTTGATGTTTTCCTCTAAGAATTTTATAGTGTCTGGCCTTACATTTATGTCTTTAATCCCTTTTGAGTTTATTTTTGTGTATTATGGAGTGTTACAATTTCATCCTTTTACATGTAGCTGTCCAGTTTTCCCAGCACCACTTACTGAAGAGGCTCTCTTTTCTCCATTGTATCCTCTTGCTTCCTTTATCAAAAATAAGGTGACCATAATGCATGGGTTTATCTCTGGGCTTTCTATCCTGTTCCATTGATCTGTAGTACTGTTTTTCTGACAGTACCATACTGTCTTGATTACTGTAGCTTTGTAGTATAGTCTGAAGTCAGGTAGCCTGATTCCTCCAGCTCCGTTTTTCTTTCGCAAGATTGCTTTTGCTATTCTGGGTCTTCTGTGTTTCCATACAAATTATGAAATTTTTTGTTCTATTTCTGTGAAATTGGCATTTTCATAGGGATTGCATTGAATCTATAGATTTCTTTGGGTAGTATAGTCATTTTCACAATGTTGATTCCTCCAATCCAAGAACATGGTATATCTTTCCATCTGTTTGTATCATCTTTAATTTCTTTCATCAGTGTCTTACACTTTTCTGCATACAGGTCTTTTGTCACCTTAGGTAGGTTTATTTCTAAGTATTTTATTCTTTTTGTTGCAGTGGTAAATGAGAGTGTTTCCTTAATTTCTCTTTCTGATCTTTTGTTGTTAGTGTATAGGAATGCAAGAGATTTCTGTGCATTAATTTTGTATCCTGCTACTTTCCCCAAATCATTGATTAGCTCTAGTAGTTTTCTGGTAGCATCTTTAGGATTCTCTATGTATTGTATCATGTTGTCTGCAAACAGTGACAATTTTACTTCTTTTCCGATTTGTATTCCTTTTATTTCTTTTTCTTCTCTGATTGCTGTGGCTAAAACTTCCAAAACTATGTTGAATAATAGTGGTGAGAATGGGCAACCTTGTTTCTGATCTTAGTGGAAATGGTTTCAGCTTTTCACCATTGAGAACGATGTTGGCTGTGGGTTTGTCATATATGGCCTTTATTATGTTGAGGTAAGTTCCCTCTATGCCTACTTTCTTGAGAGTTTTTATCATAGTTGGGTGTTGAATTCCGTCGAATGCTTTTTCTGCATCTATTGAGATGATCATATGGTTTTTTCCCTTCAATTTGTTAATATGGTGTACCACATTGATTGATTTGCATATATTGAAGAATCTTTGCATCCCTGGAATAAAACCCACTTGATCATGGTATGTGAGATCCTTTTTTTTTTTTTTTTGCAGTACGTGAGCCTCTCACTGTTGTGGCCTCTCCCGTTGCAGAGCACAGGCTCCAGACGCGCAGGCCCAGTGGCCATGGCTCACAGGCCCAGCCGCTCCATGGCACGAGGGATTCTCCCAGACGGGGGCACGAACCCGTGTCCCCTGCATTGGCAGGCGGACTCTCAACCACTGTGCCACCAGGTAAGCCCTGTGATCCTTTTAATGTGCTGTTGGAAGTATTCTGTTTCCAAGTATATTGTTGAGGATTTTTGCATGTCTGTTCATCAGTGATATTGGCCTGTCGTGTTCTTTTTTGGTAACATCTTTGTTGGTTTTTGGTATCAGGGTGACGGTGGCCTTGTAGAATGAGTTTGGATATGTTCCTCCCTCTGCTATATTTTGGAAGAGTTTGAGAAGGATAGGTATTAGCTCTTCACTAAGTGTTTGGTAGAATTCGCCTGTGAAGCCATCTGGTCCTGGGTTTTTGTTTGTTGGAAGATTTTTAACCAAGTTTCAATTTCAGTGCTTGTGATTGGTCTGTTTATATTTTCTATTTCTTCCTGGTTCAGTCTCAGAAGTTTGTGTTTTTCTAAGAATTTGTCCATTTCTTCCAGGTTGTCCATTTTCTTGACATATAATTGCTTGTAGTAATCTCTCATCATCCTTTGTATTTCTGCAGGGTCAGTTGTTACTTCTTTTTCATTTCTAATTCTGTTGAGTTGAGTCTTCTCCCTTTTTTTCTTCATGATTCTGGCTAATGGTTTATCCATTTTGTTTATCTTCTCAAAGAACCAACTGTTAGTTTTATTGATCTTTGCTATTTCCTTCATTTCTTTTTCATTTATTTCTGATCTGATATTTATGATTTCTTCCCTTCTGCTAACTTTGGGGGTTTTTTGTTCTTCTTTCTCTAATTAGTTTAGGTGTAAGGTTAGGTTGTTTATTTGAGTTTTTTTTGTTTCTTGAAGTAGGATTTTATTGCTATAAATTTCCCTCTTAGAACTGCTTTTGCTGCATCATATAGGTTTTGGCTCATTGTATTTTCATTGTCATTTGTTTCTAGGTACTTTTTGATTTCCTCTTTGATTCAGTGATCTCTTGGTTATTTAGTAATATAGCGTTTAGCCTCCATGTGTTTGTATTTTTTGCAGTATTTTCCTGTATTTGATATCTAGTCTTGTAGCACTGTGGTCAGAAAAGATGCTTGGTATGATTTCAGTTTTCTTAAATTTACCAAGGTTTCATTTGTGTCCCAAGATCTGATCTATCCTGCAGAATGTTCCATGAGCACTTGAGGAGAAAGTGTATTCTGTTGTTTTTAGATGGAATGTCCTGTAAATATCAATTAAATCCATTTTGTTTAATGTGTCATTTAAAGCTTTGGTTTCTGTATTTATTTTCATTTTGGATGATCTGTCCATAGTGAAAATGGGGTGTTAAATTCCCCTACTATTATTTTATTACTGTCGATTTCCCCTTTTATGGCTGTTAGCTTTTCCCTTATATATTGAGGTGCTCCCATTTTGGGTGCATAAATATTTACAATTGTTATATCTTCTTCTTGGATTGATCCCTTGATCATTATGTAGTGTCCTTTGTCTCTTGTAAGAGTCTTTATTTTAAAGTCTATTTTGTCTGATATGAGAATTGCTTCTCCAGCTTTCTTCTGATTTCCATTTTCTTGGAATATCTTTTTCCATCTCCTCATTTTCAGTCTGTATGTGTCCCTAGGTCTGAAGTGGGTCTCTTGTAGACAGCATATATATGGGTCTTGTTTTTGTGTCCATTCAGCCAGTCTACGTCTTTTGGTTGGAGCATGTAATCTATTTACATTTAAGGTAATTATCAATATGTATGTTCCTATTACCATTTTCTTAACTGTTTGAGGTTCATTATTGTAGGTCTTTTCCTTCTCTTGTGTTTCCTGCCTAGATAAGTTACTTTAGCGTTCGTTGTAAAGCTGGTTTGGTGGTGCTGAATTCTCTTAGCTTTTCCTTGTTTGTAAAGTTTTTAATTTCTCTGTTGAATCTGAATGAGATCCTTGCTGGGTAGAGTAATCTTGGTTGTAGGTTTTCCCCTTTCATAACTTTAAATATGTCCTGCCACTCCCTTCTGGCTTGCAGAGTTTCTGCTGAAATATCAGCTGTTAACCATATGGGGATTCCCTTGTATGTTATTTGTTGCTTTTCCCTTGCTGCTTTTAATATTTTTTCTTTGTATTTAATTTTTGATAGTTTTATTAGTATGTGTCTTGGTGTGTTTCTCCTTGGATTTATCCTGTATGGGACTTTCTGTGCTTCCTGGACTTGATTGACTATTTCCTTTCCCATACTTGGGAAGTTTTCAACTATAATCTCTTCAAATATTTTCTCAGTCCCTTTCATTTTCTCTTCTTCTGGGACCCCTATAATTCAAATGTTGGTGTGTTTACTGTTGTCCCAGAGTTCTCTGAGACTGTCCTCAATTCTTTTCATTGTTTTTTCTTTATTCTTCTCTGCAGTAGTTATTTCCACTATTTTATCTTCCAGGTCACTTATCCATTCTTCTGCCTCAGTTATTCTGCTACTGAATCCTTCTAGAGAATTTTTAATTTCATTTATTTTTTCATTTATTTCATCATTGTTTGTTTGTTCTTTAGTTCTTCTAGGTCCTTGTTTAACATTTCTTGTAATTTCTCCATTCTATTTCCAAGATTTTGGATCATCTTTACTTTCATCACTCTGAATTCTTTTTCAGGTAGACTGCCTACTTCCTCTTCATTAGTTTGTTCTGCTGGGTTTTTACCTTACTCCTTCATCTGCTGCATATTTCTCTGTCTTCTCATTTTGCTTAACTTACTGTGTTTGCATTCTCCTTTTCTCAGGCTGCAGGTTTGTAGTTCCTGTTGTTTTTGGTGTCTGCCCCCAGTGGGTAAGGTTGGTTCAGTTGGTTGTGTAGGCTTCCTGGTGGAGGGGACTGGTGCCTTTGCTTTGGTGCATGAGGCTGAATCCTGTGTTTCTGGTGGACAGGACCATGTCTGGTGGTGTGTTTGGGGATGCCTGTGAACGTATTATGATTTTAGGTAGCCTCTCTGCTAATGGGTGGGGTTGTGTTCCTGTCTTGCTAGTTGTTTGGCATGAGGTGTTTAGCAGTGAAGCTTGCTGGTCATTGAGTGGAGCTGGGTCTTAAAGTTGAGATGGAAATCTCTGGGAGAGCTCTTGCCAATTGATATTACGTGGAGCTAGGATGTCTCTTGTGGTCAAATATCCTGAATTCGGCTCTCCCACCTCAGAGGCTGACACCCAGCTGGTGAACCAATACCGTGTCAGCCACACAGCTCAGAAGACAAGGGAGAAAAGAAAAGAAAGAAAGAAAAATAAAATAAAGTTATTAAAATAAAAAAAAACAATATTATTAAAATAAAAAGTAATTAAAAAAAAAGAGAAGAGAGCAACCAAACCAATAAACCAATCCACCAATGAAACACTAAAAACGAAACTAAGATAAACATAAAAATCAGAAACTATTCAGTCACATACTGCAAACCCTAAGTCTATAGTTGCTCCCAAAGTCCACTGCCTGAATTTTGGGATGTTTCATTGTCTACTCAGGTATTCCACAGTTTCAGGGTACATCAAGTTGATTGTGGAGATTTAATCTGCTGCTCCTGAGGCTGCACAGAGAAATTTCCTTTTCTCTTATTTTTTTGCACAGCTCCTGGTGTTCAGCTTTGAATTTGGCCACACCTCTGTATGTAGGTTGTCCTCTGGTGTCTGTTCTTCACCCAGATGGGAGGGGTTTTAAGAAGCGGCTGATTAAGCGGCTCTGGCTCACTCAGGCGGGGTAAGTGAGGGGTACGGAATGCAGGGCAAGCCTGTGGCGGCAGAGGCCATCGTGATGTTACACCAGCCTGGGGCACGCTGCGTGTTTTCCCGGGGCAGTTGTCCCTGGATCACGGGACCCTGGCAGTGGCAGGCTGCACACGCTCCCAGGAGGGGAGGTGTGGATAGTTACCTGTGCTTGCACACAGCATTCTTGGTGGCTGCAGCAGCAGTGTTAGTGTTTCATGCCCATCTCTGGTGTCCATGCTGATAGCCGCAGCTCAGTCTCTGGTGTCCATGCTTATAGCCGCAGCTCATGCCCATCTCTGGAGCTCATTTAGGCAGTGCTCTGAATCCCCTCTCGTTGCGTATCCCAAAACAATGTTCTCTTGCCTCTTAGGCAAGTCCAGACTTTTTCCTAGATTCCCTCCAAGTTGGCTGTGGTGCACTAGCCCTCTTCAGGCTGTGTTCACACAGCCAACCCCAGTCCTCTCCCTGGGATCTGACCTCCGAAGCCCGAGCCTCAGCTCCCACCCCCCACCTGCCCTGGTGGGTGAGCAGACAAGCCTCTCAGCCTGGTGAGTGCTGGTTGGCACCAATCCTCTGTGCAGGAATCTCTCCGATTTGCCCTCTGCACCCCTGTTGCTGCGCTGTCCTCCATGGCTCCGAAGCTTACCCCCTCCGCCACCCTCAGTCTCCACCAGTGAAGGGGCTTCCTAGTGTGTGGAAACTTTTCCTCCTTCACAGCTCCCTCCCAGAGGTGCAGGTCCCATCCCTATTCTTTTGTCTCTGTTTTTTTCTTTTTTCTTTTGCCCTACCTAGGTATGTGGGGAGTTTCATGCCTTTTGGGAAGTCTGAGGTCTTCTGCCAGCATTCAATAGGTGTTCTGTAGGAGTTGTTCCACATGTAGATGTATTTTTGATGTATTTGCGGGGAGGAAGGTGATCTCCACATCTTACTTCTCCGCCATCTTGAAGGTCCTCTCAAGATACTCTACAGTGATGCTGGAGATCTCATAGATGCATTCATTGAGCCAATGGACGGCTTGATTCAATACCTGACTATGGTGGTTAGCAATATATTTTTGCTTGTTATGTTACACTGTGCTATGCTATGTTGTTATGTTTTTTTTAAGCTATCTTTATAGAGCATACTAACAAGTTTTACCTTCTACCATCAAGCAGTAAGCCAAGATCTCATTTCTCTTCTCACAGCATCTTCCATCCCCTCACCCCCAAACCCCAATCTCATTTGAAGCACTTTAATTCCACTTACACACCACAGCTGGGCTCACAATCGCCGTTGCTGCCTCCAGACCTGAAAGCCAGTAGGTGTACAGCTTCAGCTCAGCACACAGCTTTGCATTTCTGTTCCTTTTGGAGTCCAAAGGACCTAACCTTGGTCTTAAGTCTAATCAGATCTTTTGTTTTTCTATTCTTATATTACCCTCTGTTTGTAGAAGGAGGTATGTGACAAGTACATGTTGCATTCTACCACAATGCCTCTGCTTTCAGAGGCTTAAAATCCAATGTAGCAAGATCTAGACTAAGATTCCTAAATACATTCTTCACATTAAGAAACCTTCTTTTATGTTTTTATAGAAATGTGGTCTTTCTGTTACTTAAAATAATATATAAGCCTTACTACATGATCAGAATAATCTAGGCCTTTCTATTTTAAGTAAAGATTTAGATAAGAAACACTGCAGGTGTCTTGGAGTTGATATAGCATTCATGCAATTATCTCCTGGGGTGGTGTTGTCTTCTCTTCTATTTTCCATGATGTCCAAAGTTTTATGAAAGATTTGGCACGTATCCAGCATAGCATTGGCTGGAGTGCATTTTGTTGGTTGCTTTTGCCTGAAGCTGGTATATTTCCTAAAGCTGGTGACTAATGACTTGTAACATAATGTCTGCTTATTTATGTTACCTTGACCACTTTCATCTGCTGGCATTCTTAATACAGAGAGTTTTGTTGTTTTTTTAAATGCCCTCCTTCTGTATATTTCTCTGATTCAGAGAAACTCCAGTTCTCAGTGTTTTTAGTAGATCCTTTCTCTAAACCATTTTCTTTAAACCCAGAATAGAACTGTACCACTTTGTTTCCTCTTGCCTTCTGGTCAAAAAAGTATGCATAAATGAAAACTAGCATCCCCTTTCCAAACCAAAAATAAGTAAATAAACAAAAAATCCCATTACATTAGAGAACACAGCACACTTATATTAATAATTACTATATCTGAACTTGACACATATGGGACTCAAAAAGTAATACAACAGAAATTTTTTCAGCAATATCTATATATAATTGTACACATATATTAGTCTGAATTTTAACAGCACAGCAATAATTCTAATAATATTCTCAGAAAACATAAAAAGATTGAATGTCATACAGGTAGGCTATAAAAATGTTTCTTCTAGAACTGAAGACTAACAAGGCTGCCTCATCTTCATCCTTTTCGGGGAATTGACCAGACTTATCACATTCAGGAAAATCTATATGACCTTCATTTGGACTTTTTTCTTTTTCTTTCTTTTCTTTTTTTTTTTTTATGGCTGTACTTTTCATTTTTATTTTTTTCTGGAGAGATTTTATATGTTTAAATGTAGTGAAATAGATATTTCTCTGATGAAGCTGATTTGATGGAACCTATGGCATGACTCTGATGTGTTATAATTCCACTAGACACTGAATTCCTTGAGCAATCAGGCCCTCAGCATGGCACAGAGTCAGGTATTAAATGCTTAGGCCCCTCCACCATTGCTCATGGCTCCATTTTTCATGTGGCCCACCCTACTAACCCTTTCATTTGAATTATAACCACCATTGTGGAGTTTTCAATTACCCCTTTAGCCTGTGTTAGAAGCATTTTCTATGTGCATACTTAGCACCCTATACAGTATATCCTCCTAGCAGGCTATTTTGTAATCCCACAAACATTTCCCCCCCGCCCCCCCCCCGCCACCCTTGGACTTTAAGAATTATGAGGGAAGAGCCTGCATCTTTCAACTCCATATGGTGCCTGGAATGAGGTATAAATACAGGCTTTCAAACAAATGTACTCACTACTTCTCTGAGGGGTCTTTAAGAAAACTGGGATTTCTAATATGTGGGAGACACAACAATGTCCCTGCTTGCATTAGTCAAAATCTCAGGGATTTTACATAATAAAAGCAGATTTCTTCCTCGTCACTTGGCTCCACACAGTCCTTCAGAACCAGTGTTGCTCTGCCGCATCGCTCTGCCATCTCCTCCAGTGTGTGGGAGATGAGAAAGAATGAGAAAGCCTGAAGTTGCACATGTAACTTCAACCATATTTTATTGGCCAGAACTCAGTCCCGTGACTCCAGCTAGTTTGAAGGAAAGTTTGGAAATGTAATCCAGTTATGTTCCAGGAGAAAAATAAAATGCAGTTTGGTTAACCTAGGCTTGTAGCCACCACGTTGCCATCCAGGGAGCATAAGACCTAGTTGCCCCTGTCATACAATGGTTATATATCACAAGTATTTTTTAAAAAATCATAACAGATTGGCTATCAGCTACTTGGGACTTAATTGTCAACATATTCCTGGGCTTTCAGTGTGTCATTTATTATACTGTCTTGATGTGAACAGAAGGTGGTAGGGATATTTGATTGACAGATGTATTTTTTTAATTTGAGAAGTAACTTTGTACCTTTATGACAGAAATAAGACATGTTGCTAAAAAATTATAATGCAGTAAAATGTTTTTAAAGAGCAGATGAATTACCTGCCTGAGTCCACACCTTAGCTAGTAATGCTTGTCTGTCAAGGTTTATTTTCTCTAGTGTTAGTCAAATGGGTATTTATAAGGTTCTCACAATAGAAATCATTTGAGGGAAATAACATCATTTCTTTTTCATTAAGTTCATCTTTTTTTGTAGGATCCATTTCTTCTCCACCACTAATCTTTCAACTACTACCTGCTCTGGTATGTGTTCTTTTAAATGAAACAAAACCAAAGTAGGCACAATTAACTTACAATAACTAGAGGCAATTCAAATGTTTTTCTTTTTTGAATTGTAAGCAAATCTGCTTTAGCAGTTCCTGAGAAGTGACCAATTTAGCACTTGCTTTGAAGTGTGTTTAAATATTAGTTTCAATATGAAAACAACTATTCCTTGAGTTTTGTATATGGTCAATAAGGATATTGAATTTTCCTTTGGAATACTCTGTTTCTTCTGTTTCAAAGGAAGGAGTCACGATTTGGTAAATAAGATATGTGGCTCCATTTTACGGGTTTTCTTTGATTTCCCAAAGCCTAAGTAGTCAACTGAAAGCATTCATTCAAATCATGGATATGAGGCTTACTGTACAGTGTGCAGTATGATTTTTTTTAACTTACATCTACCACTGAGAAATTTATAAGTTGAGATTTAAGAGGGCAGGCATGAGGACTGATTGGTCTCCTATAGTTTCTCTGAAACCTGAAAGATTATTGTATCAAAAGTCAGCATTTCATGGCCCCCCTATATCCATAAAGAAAATTAAAATCATATGCTGCACAGCAAGCTTAAACCATTCAGAATGCTCATAAACATATTTAAAGCCAAAATTACAGCTGTTTCTCGACTCTTGGTACCACATATAGCTCTAGATATGGTTCTTACTTTCCTGTGCACACACTGTAACAGTAATTACTGTATTTTAAGCACCACACTATTCTACAAGAGCATTCTTTGGTGGTGATACAGCAACCTGGTGACAAAGAGCCCCTCCTGTACCACGTAATCACTTTCACAAGGGAAGCACTGTGTGTCCTTAATGTTCCACCAGACCTTTGTCTTCCTTTGTTAAGAAATGAGACAACAGACCTTCTCAAATATAGAACCAAAGGGAGCATTTTGTTGAACATGCACAGTTTGGTAACCCACTGGCAGTGTTTTGTTTCTGTACTTTTGATGCAATTTCAAGTGTGGAACTTAATAGATTGCATATCAGTTTAAGTGAAGGACTAACTGGTGCCTGGTAGCTCCAAACTTGTGTGTGCACCTTTTCCTGACACTGGGCTCTGAAACAGTGATGAATCAACAGTCAAACATGAACTCTAATTACACTGGAACATACCGTCTGTTCTACAGAGATGTAGGAAGTGAGAAATCTTTTGCAAAATGGAAATTTATCAGATTCTGACAAAGTGAGAGCACATTTATTATTATTGTTTAATCCTCATTACTATTATTCTATGTTTTTATTGTTTCTTTTACCCACACTTTCAGAATTTGAGGTAATTAGTTTAACAGCTCTCCAGTGAGGAAGGCAAAATGTACACTGAAATGTTGATGGACCAGACAGTATGAGATGACACTTGCTTTTACGAAGTATTTACCATAAGTTTGGTGTCTTGTGTTCATTTGATCCCAGTTATGTTTATATTACTATCTAATAGGCTGTCCAGCAGGAAAGGAGCTTATAAAGTATGTCATGGCTTTCCCTTGCCACAAATGTAAAATGCATGTTTAACCCTGATGGTGGGGGCACTTATGAATAGAGTGGATCTTGAACGTACAACGTTTAACAATTTGGGCTAAGGGTCATCGTTTAGTGATATTTTTGCAAGGATATTTAGATTACATCTCAGCTCACTGACTTTAAAAACAAATTAGATGTCATCCACTAGGTATTCTGTCCTTTTGGAAGTAAAATAAACATAGATTATTTATATATTCATTTCTATTCCTGATAAGTCCAAGGATGAGGTCTGCTGAAAGACTTTGAGTACAGCTTCTAGGTGCACTTCTAAATGGCCTAGGAAGAGACAAAGTTAAGTTGGGCCTAATAGTTGAAGAGAACCTGGCAGGATCATTATCCAAGATAGGGGAATTTGCTGAATATTACAACTACAGAAGAAAGATGGTTCGGTCTCCTTTCCCTTTGGGTGCATGGGGTCAGCCTTCACTTCCCCAGTACCATTCTCCCTAGAACGAGACTAATACTCTGTCTTTGAGTAGAGGAGACCTGTGTATAGGCAAAATCTTTCACACATTTCTTTTATGTGAAATCAATAAAAGTAGAATTGCTCTGGCTAAGGAAGGAAGTTGAAGGACAGAACCTCCTTCAAACTCAACCTCCACACCTTGTCTTCCCCAAGTCTTTTCTCCTTGGAAACCTTGGTAGAAGCTAACAGCTTCCCTGAGCACAGTCTGAAAATCTTTGACTCAAGGCAACTCAGACTTCCTGGGACACATTTCCCTTGACCTGAAGAGAAGTCACTCTTTGCTCTCTATTTTGTCTGATGGAATAAGGAGAAATACTGGAAAGTCCATGTTGGAATATGTAAGATATTTTATAATATAGATTCCCCTAAAGAGAGTAGAATTTCTGTTTATATAGAACAATAACTAGCAACACACATATATTTCCAAATATGGAAAGGAAAACTATGAATACACATATGTGTATGTTTATAGGATCAGAGTTATGCTTATGCAGAATAAGTAGATGCTTATGTTGTGTGATTAGAAAAAACCTCCTCAGACAAAATATACTTCCCACTGGCCCTGTTGCATGTGTTGGATCTCCCATTACTTGCTCCTTTGGGTAGAGGAAATTGTTGAAAAAGAACTATCAGCTGGGTTATGGCATATAGTTTGCCATTATTGACTTTTAATATTTTATTTTCAACCAAGCCTGCAGAGAGGAAGATTAGGGGAGTTTGTGAAATACAGGACTGAAAAGATTCAGAAAATAAAAGGTATGGAGAAGAAGCTGGGTTTGGGGGAACATTATTTAGGTTGGATTTGGAAGAGAGAGACTCTGACCAACTGCAGTGGGACACAGGTTATCGGAGACAGTTGTACATTTAAAATCAGAATTGTCCAGAAAGGAGGATAGATATGCGGAGGAAATCTTTGTTGCTTTTGAAGTTGTTTAACTACTTAGGGTCTGTGTGAGTATAGCCTGTATATAAAATTAGTAATCAATTGGTATTCATATGTGGAAGACAGTGAGAGGGAGATTGACTAGATGGCCTGAGTCATACTCAAAATTTTCCAATTGTGTGGATTTGCTTCCTCACAAATCTCTTTACTTTTAATCTCTTTACTTCTTACTGAAATATCTAGGTTCTCTTTTCTAAAAGAGAAAACTTGAGAAAAGCATCCCTAATAACCTATTGGCTGTTCTGTTACACCTAGAAATGCAGAGATTAGATCGATTTCTCTATCTATCTTGTGCTACATAGCAAGGGGTAGGGGTATAAGGGGGACAAAGGCAGTGGGTCCTTCTGTAATACTGAGCAGGTGAACGTGTTCTACAGGTTCTACATCAAGTGGACAGTCAGTTAACTATTACATCGGATGTAGAGTTACCAAAACTGAAAGATAACTGCTCTAAGACAGATGAATTTTATCTGCATACTTAAAATATGGATCTCCCATGAGAATTCAGAAGAGAGGAAGATTTTAAAAATAAATAAATTTTTAAAAATCCAGATGAAAAAGAAGGCTACGATGATAAATTGCAAAGTTTGAAATGGCCATTAAACTTGAGCAAGTCAAATGGCTACCATATGGGGTTTCATTTCTCATTTTATTTATAAACATTCCCATAAAATTGTAAGGAGAAAAAAGGGAAAATCCTTGAACTCCTGTGAAAGACATTTTGTGCTGCATAGGTTGAATTACTATTAAGTATTCACCTGTCTTAAATGGGCTTTTTCTCCAGCCTCTGCATCATACATCTTAATGTCAGTAACATCTGCAACGGAATGGTAATGTGGATCAGTGAAGATAATCACCAGTTAATAAGAGCTTCACATCGTGCTTTGGCTAGCGTACACCCCTTATTGTACTTCTTTGTAGAATTTACCAGTACAATTTTATTTAATGCTTATGCTTGATCAAAAAGTTCTTGCGTATGAAATTAGCCACAAATCTGAATTTTAAAAAATTACTAGTACGGTGGTCCTTTTGCATCATGCAGCCCTTCCCTTTGAGTTTTCTTTCGAGCTGAGATCTCAGAAGTTGTCATTTAAAAATCATTCTTGCTTTCTATTTGAGTACATTGGTGATACGGACGTAGCCTTGCTTTTTTTCACTAAGTCTATGCACCACGAAGATGAAAAGACGAAAGGTACGAAATGTGTGTTTTTTCCTCCATTGATAAATCTCAAGTGCTTTGGGTCCTGTGGGAAACCTTGACCTTTAGTATTTCTGGTTTTGTTGCTCTTTATTTATTTTGCTGCAGAAGGTGATTGGTCATGAAAAATAACCCAGGGGCATTGCGGTGGGTAGTGGAGGGAAGGCAGAGGAGTGAGCTGGGTTTGGTCAGTTAATTCAGGTTAGGGAGTGAGTGCTGGTTTCACAGCTGCTGTTCAGGTTCAGTGGCACGGCCAAGTTTTGCATTTCAAGTTCCCATATAGAAAACTGACTGTCTTCTCCTCCAGAACCCTTTTTAATGTTCCTCTTTGGCTCAGGGTCTGCCTTTCGCCCATGACTTTCAGTAGCCTTCCTCCCCCATGCAGCCTTGCCAGAGCCACTCAGTTGTGGGCTTCAAAGCTCCTGTAATTCCAGTCCTAGCAGGCCCTTAAAAATGTAGCAACGCACAGATGTGCAGTGGAAATTTTTAAATGTGCACTTTCTCTTAGGACTGTGAACACTGAACATCACATAAACCTCTGATGGTCCCCTTGCCACCTGCTAGAGCTAAGCTAACACTTGCTTCTGGGTTTATATTCGTGGCTCTTAGGTACGGGGTCGGCCCTGGCTTTTGGTTCTTGCGTTTTCCCATCGCCTTCCTTCTGTGCCAAATAGCTTCTTTCTTTTCAAATAGCTTGGTTTTATGATGTGGGCAGGGGCTGATGAGGGAATAGTTTGAGTCCACAGCCTCCACTTTCATTCATGGCCTGGGCTGAGTTTTAATACAGATCTTGGTTAGAGACAAGTCTAGTTCTCCACAAAGCTCCCTTTTACAGTTTAAATAAAGAAATGATAAACATCAAAAGATCAACAGTTTTCCAAAGAAGCCAATAGGTAATAGTCATGCCCAGGAGCACTGTTATAACTGAAAACCTTACAATGAGCATTGAATTGTAGCTTTGTTCCCGTTTGTTTTTCCTCCCTATAATAGGGTCCCTTAAAAAGAAAGGGGGATAAAAAGAGGGAGGGAAGTTTGAGAATTGAGACTGAAATGAGTCTGATCATTTAAATGTAATGAAGCAAAGAAACAATCTTCAGTTCTGGAGGCTTTTTGTTGTTGCTATCAGGGTGGGTATAGATACATTGAAAAATAGCTCTGTGCAATCCAATTGCAAAATAAATCCTGGCATGTGAGTTTGTATTGAACAGGTGAAGTGAGTATTTTGTGGGTACAGTGTGTACTAGGCCAATGGAAAACACTCTCCTAGGGGACTCTATGTCCTTTGAAACAGCAAGAAGTGATGGCTCTAGTATTTTTCTCTTGTGAAAAAAAAAAAAAAAAACAAAAAACATTTGTGGTGGGTGTGTATCTTCCCATCATCCTCATTACAGAGCATTTATGGAGTTAGGATTTTTCCTGTTCTAAAGATGGGCAATCATCCTTCAAATTACAGAATGAAATCTTCATGCATTTCAGGGTTGTTGGGTCTTTAAAATCTCTTCTAAGAGACCTCCATAAAATGAGGGATTCTGACAATGAGCCTGGTTTAAATAATGCACTGGTAGCAGACGGGTTAACAGGCAGAAGCAGAGCTGAGTGCACATGCATTGTTCGGTGTCTTGCCTTAGCTATCAACTCTAGGAAGGGATTTTTACATACAGTTCAGCTGGGTGGGCTGCTTGTCATCACCCAGAAATGGTCATTTCTTCTAGAATGGTGGGTGTGTGAGTTGCTTTACTCTTTATCCTAAAGTGTCTGTGAATAGAGGGTTTATCTGAGGTTTAGAGTTAATCCATAATTAATCTGATGAAGGGCTTGAAAATACTGAGTAAAAGGCACTGTAACTTTGCAAGAGTCAAAACAAAGAAGGACAATGGGGACTACTATGCAGAAATTTCAGGCTAATGCCTTTCTATGTGCCTGTAGAAGCAGACAATGCAAATTCAAACAGACCAACCTGCTGTCATCATGGTCGAAGAAGATGGATGTTTGTTCAATATTTAGAACTTTGGTCTGGAAATCAGAAGATGTAGTTCCAATCCCAGTTTTAGTGCTGACGTCTCTGTTAAAGCATTCTCCCCAAAGCCACAGGTCAGTAGGAAAGCAAGTCATTTTCATGTTTTTTGCTTACATTTGCCCATCTGTTAAATGGGGATGACGACACTCTCTGCTGTTCCTTTTCTCATTGGGGATTTGGTTAGGTGGATGAGATAAAGTGTGTGGATGAGCTTTGAGTTCTTCCATGGAAAGGTGCTCTAGAAATACAAGCTGGCATATGTTGTTTGAAGGTACTGGCGCCCTGCCATGGTGTGGACGGCGGTCAGCAAGCCACAGCCCTACACACACATGCTGAATCCGAGCATTCTCCAGCCTGCCTGGAAAGCGACATTCAGCATCACGGCGGAGAACCACTGCAGGGATTGACACCTTGAAGTAAGATCCACTTAAAAACAAGGTGAAAAACAGCTTTTTTTTTTTTCACATATTCTAAATCTTCCACACGTATAAATGAAAATAAGGAGATTTGTGAAATGGCAACGCAAATCTTCACGCTAATCAACAGAGTTTAGGAAAAAATCAGCCAGGAGCCCTGAACATGCCCATGGCAAGTGTACTGCTTCAGCCTGCAAGAGATAAAGTACACTAGTGCATATCAGTTAGTCTAATTTATTCAGAGTCATTGCCATATCACAACCTTGTGTTTGATTTTCTTATAAACTAATAATTTCTTGAATGAACTAATACTGCTACAGCCCCTAGTACCTCCACCTTGTAGAAGTTTTTTATTGTTGTGTATGCAACTAAATTGAAATATCTTTCACTTGAAATATTGACTTTAATATCTCATTTGAAAAATTCATGAAGCCTTTGATGTTAAATCCATACTCAATTTAGCCAAATGCCATTAGAATATGCAATACGCCTGAATACAGAAAGCATTATTGTCTGTGTTTCTGCAGAAGAATTACATTTTATGACTGTAACGTCAGGATCTTTTTTGGATTTGTGCATGAGTAAAAGAAAGGGAAAGGCAGCACATTAGATGCAAAATGAAAAGTGGTATTGATTAGGCTCTCATTTACCCACTCTCTGCCTCATTCCCTAAATGCATGGAAATAAGGGTTGTGCCACTGCAACTAACAATGCTCCGTAATGAATGGAACAATCTTTAGAAAATTAGTGTGAGCATGTATGATAGTGCACAGATGTTGCTCCGGGTAACTGTCATACATTTCTTTTACATCTCCATTTACATAAGTCTCTTTATTTCCTAATAGTATCATAATAGAAACATGACAATAGTTAATGATTTCATAAAACATGTAATGTAAAGGCTGTCAGAAAGGTAGAACGTTAATTGAAACCTATAGCTATACTGCATTAGAATTACATTTCCTACATGACTCATGTTAAAAATATTCCTCTTGAAGAGAGAAAGACAAAGACAGGTATTTAAAACAAAACAAAAAACCCCTCAAGATTTCAGCAAATTAAAAATTGTCCCCCCAGTAAAACACGGACTGACAAATACTGCAAAATCCACCATGTGTTAATAGAACTTTTTTTTTTGCCTTTAGTAATTTATGGGCACTTCCCCCGCATCTATCGATCACATTTTAAAAAGTAAACTGCATTAACATTTTAGACTATAATGGCTGCAGAAAATGTTTGATTTTTATCACTACTGAAACATCATCGTGGCGCGTGCTTCCGTTAGCCACTGCGGGAAGCAGGATACTTCTTTCTGAGTGAAAAGACAGCTAGCATGTTCATGTTTACACAGGTATTCCACGATGCCCCGCAGGAACAGTGCTGGGGACAGGCCATGACTTTTTTAAGACTAGAAAGAACACATTTATGAAACTGAAAAAAGAGTGGAGGAGAAGGAGATGGGGAAAGGAGAAGCCCTTACTCAATGGGATAACTGAGTAGCTAGAAGACATCCTCTGGAGAAGAGTCAGTGACACAGTCCTGGAGCTCCAAGGAGTTCAGCCCCTGCGGCTGCCTGCTCTGTAGCACCATCTGCTGGTCAGCCTGTGGTGTCTGTCAGTCCTGGTGACGAAGTGTCCCGTTCTGCTCCGAGACAAAGGTCACACTGCCTGACTTCAGTTTTAACATACAGCATATGAGTTGCAATCTATGCCGAATAAGGGGGGCAGGGAACCAAAGGCAAGTCACGGAACTGGATGGGCCACATAGAATATATATGAAACTGGCTATTCACGTCTTTTTTCAAGAAGGAAAGAAAGCAAAGCCTTGTTTTTATGGAGTGAGAAGTGTAAGAATCCCAGGGGTTTTTAGAACAAGACTAAGCCATCTGTGCAAGAAAATTTATTCTCACCTTGATCCTTCAACATCTTGCGTATCTTCCATTCTATTAAATTAAGGCATTACTGAAATATGTTTAAAATTGAGCACCATTCATCACAGAGATTGAGTTAGAATATCTACATAATATTTACACATCTCAACAGGAAAAGTAATTTTTCTTTTCAGTAGTTATCATTTTTGAAAACCCGGGTTGACTTGTAAGCCACCGTCTGTCTCATCCCTTACTAAGCGTTTCCTCAGCTGATGCATTTCACTGATTTGATCTCCCTGATAGGGTAATAAAATCATTGGTCACTCAGACACACAGAGGCTGGGAGCCATGTGTTGAATCACCTGCTGTTAATTTAGACTGAGGTATACAGATGGGACTCGGGGACCCAAATCTGTTAATCTGAGAAATCCCTCGGCAATATCCCATGGATTACAATATTGCTGAAAATATTCGGTATATTACTGCAAGTTAAATACTTCTAGAATTAATTATTAAAAGTGTATTTACCAGGGTTTAGCAACTATTTAATATGTGTTGCTTCCCAATGGGAGATTAGCCTATGTAAGGGCTGTGGAATCCTGGGGCCTTTGGAATTTATTTAACAAATGATAAGCACCTGATTAAAAATAAATTAAATGCTAGTTAAAGTATTTAGGGAGCTCATTTTAAGTGTTTCATTAGTAAGAAGTTTCCCCATCCCATCTTTATTGTTTTAGAATTACTAACTTTATATACTACAGTAGGAGACAAGATGGCCGCCAGAGAGGAACTGAATGACCATATTTCTTAATGAATTTTTTTCTCTTATGAGAGTTATTTCTTTTAAAGAAGATTTCTATGATTTTTTTCCCCATGAAAATAGGTCTCTTAATGATATAGAAATTTGGAAGAAAGTATTTGGTAACAGTTTCACCAGTCACAGGTTGTTCTAGAATTTGCCTATACTTCTATTTTCTTCTCAGAATACATATGTAAGTGTCCCTGACTCTATTTTCCAAGTTTTATTCTGGAGTTAGAATTTCTATAGTTAATGGGAGAAAAAAATCATTTTCTCTTGTACGGTGCTTCATAGAAAAAATGTAAATCATAATTTATGACAAAGTGGTTTGAATTCATCTTTCAGATGTATTGAGTACTTATTATTATTTGCGAGCCATTGTACTAGGCCCATTCGTATACTTTTTTCTGGGGTCAATTTTCAAGACATTGTCTCGCTTACAAATTTATATGCATGATATGCACAATGCCGGTCTGCTTAAGTTTGAATCAGAAAAGTGCAAGAGCTCAGACCAACACAAATCTTTCCTTAAACAGAGCTTTTTGAAAAAAACAGGATTATTTTGAAGCCAATCCAGAAAAGCAGTGGGAATTTTACATCAAAACCGACCTAAAGACATGCTTATAGATGAAACTGTATATTTTGTTTTAGTACTTAAATTATGTTTCACGTGTTTGAAATCAATTTCTTTGCATCTAAGTTGTTTTTGTTTTTTTAAAAGTGGAACTTCCTTGAGACTAGGGCCTCATCTTTAGATAAATAAAAGGCATCCTGACTCTCCGTATGTTATGCTTGATACTAACAAGTGAAAAGTTATGATGAGTTCTGAACTTGGATCTCATTCATATCAGTGTCTAAGAGCTGTGAATTTGGAGGAAACTGAGCGGGAGTGGGGATCTGGGGGCGTGGTGTAGAGGGCAGAATCTGGTGGAGAGAAATGCTGTTTTTGATAATGAGGCCCTTCCTCCTCGTTATCCATGAATAACGTTCCAGTAGAGGAGGTCTCAGAGCTGAAGAGCAGATGTATTTCTTTAGATATCTGGAAGGACTAGATCACAAACTAAAGATAGCTATGCAGGGGCACATCTTATAAAAATGTGGCAGATTTACCAGATTTATTCAGATAGGGCCTTCCTGCTGTTGACCAAGTATGGGCCAATCAGGAAATAGTGATTCTAAATAGGACTCAGACTTGGATTTTTGGTAACAGAAATCTCTCTAGAGCCACAGCCTAGATGGACGAAGTGCCGGTAAATAGGAGAAGCTGATCACAATACAGAGTCAAAGATGGACTGGTGTGGGTTGTGGCTGAGAGCTGAAAGTCAATGATAATAATTGATTCAGTTTATCTTAAAGATCAGGGATAATCAACCTAAAAGATAAAAGGAGTTGCCTTCTTCATTTATCAACCATGTCTTGAGACCAGAGGACACACCTGCTTAAGGTTCCTGCATTAGGCAACTCCAAAGAAAAATGTAGCATTTCCACAAATCCAGAAGACAAATATATGTAAAATGAACTTTCCACAGTTAATATGGGTAGATTTACCACCACGAAAAGAGTGAACAAAATCAGGTGAAAATAGACTGCATCTTGGCTGTGCTTATTGGCCACGGCCAGTGGTCGGGCAGCAGACGTGGTCTTATGTTACTAGCAAAGGCTTTGAAACCTCTCCTGGATTACTTTCCAGCCTCACAGCTCCCTGAGTGATGAGGGTAACAACTAGCCAAGAGACTGATGCTGCTGCTGAAATTACCTCTTTGGCCTCACGAAGAGCCATCCTCAATCCACGGAGAACAGCCAGCCTGTCTGCAGAGATGGCAACTTAGGGGTTGAATGCATCCCATTGTATGTCGGGTTTGCATTATTCCATGGGAGACCTTTCAGTAGGAAGGCTATCTGATGATATTTTATGCTACCAGGTAGTATTGGTGAATGCTGGGCAGTTTTGTCTTGAGGGGAGAATCTTAGAAGTTGCCTTGTGTGCTACAGAAGTTCTTGGTTTATGACAGCTAAAGACACGGATACCGGGTACTTGTTTGTGGTCATTATATTTGTGTGTATATAATTATCACAATGTTCAGGTCTAGAATTGTGGAAAAACCAACATGCTGAATATATATATATATATATATATATAATCTAGCTCACAGTGAAATTATTCCTACGTTAGTGTCAAATAAAAACACTTTCTGGTGCATCAGAGCCAATCCATTCCTAATCCCTGAAGCTAAAAATAATACAACTGGCTGCTTTCTGAAGCAGAAGATGTTTGTCTTAAAACATTGGGGAGGGCTTCCCTGGTGGCGCAGTGGTTGAGATTCCGCCTGCTGATGCAGGGGACACGGGTTCGTGCCCCGCGCCAGGAAGATCCCGCACGCCGCAGAGTGGCTGGGCCCGTGAGCCAGGGCCGCTGAGCCTGCACGTCCGGAGCCTGTGCTCTGCAACGGGAGAGGCCACAACAGTGAGAGGCCCGCATACCACAAATAAATAAATAAATAAATAAAACTTTGGGGAATGTGGAATTTGGTTCAAAGGGTATGGCTTTCCTCTGTTGGATACTCATATCTTTTGGGACTCTATACATACTTTGCTTGTTGCTTCTGAAGGGCCAGATGAAAGGGCTACTCAGTGAATACAGTCCAAAGTCGAGTGGATTGTTAGTAGGCGAGTCATTGAGAAAGCATAAAATAATAATTGATGGTAGCTAACATTTATTGAGTACT
Source organism: Globicephala melas (assembly GCF_963455315.2). NCBI lineage: Eukaryota > Metazoa > Chordata > Mammalia > Artiodactyla > Delphinidae > Globicephala > Globicephala melas. The sequence goes on from NC_083314.1 coordinate 110,626,450, forward strand.
TCTCACATGTGAGGCACGGTACTAAATTCTTGCATACAGGACTTTATTTCTTCCACATCTTTGAAATAGATACTATTATTTCTGCATATTTTTCACATGAATAAACCAGTGCTTAGAGTGGTTAAGGAAATTGCATAACCAGTGACAGAGCTGGTTTTGACTTTGGCTTATCTGACTCCAGGACTCAGTCGCTTTCCCTTGAGTGTTTAGGTAATGAAAAGGTTAGTGAAGGCATTAGGGTTAAAAAAAAAAGATTACAAACTATACTTAAGACTCTCAACATGTGTAATGAGTTGAGACAATTGCCCATCCCCCAGCTTAGACCGCAGAGCTTACCTCCTAGTAGAGGGTACCTACCCTCCCTGGTGACACTGCTCTTCCTCTCCTCTAAGTGATAACTATGATAATGAATTTGGTTGGTGCATTTCTTTATACTTTTGCTACATACATATCTATCCTTAAACAATGTACCTTGTGGTTTTGCATTGCCTTTAATTAAGTTCTGATACGAATGTTTCTTTGAAAGTTGGAAAGAAAGAACCTAAAGAGAGGAGGGAAACCCTAGAGCTCATGGCCTGTGGGAGTTTGTCGTGCAGTGGTAAGCCAGTTTTACAGATTTTCAGTATTTTCTCAGGACTTTATTAAAGGTCTGAGCGATTTTGCCTGTGTATTTTCAGGGAAAATGTTTCTGAACCACAAGCACACAAAACAGATCTTGAAATAGTTGCCCTCTCCTGTAACTGGGGGCAGGATAGAATTTGCTCTCTTGTCCGCACCATGTGATTGTCAGAATGGCTATTTTTCTTTGATTCTGCATTTTCTGGCACTTAGAAAATGTACCCCAAGAAGTTAAAATCATCCTCTTGCTTGGTGCTCTGTGGCAGCTGCCTGCCTGGTGGCTTCTTGGTAGTTCCGTGAAACGTGTGGGCAGAGGAACAGAAGGGCCGAGGAAGGAAATAGAGTGACTGGAATAGCTTTGCCGGCAGTGTTTGTAGCTGAAGGTGGAGCATCTCCAGAGGACACTGTTAGGAATATTTTAAAATCACAGGTGTGCTTCTGTTCCCTGCAATTTAAAGATACATTGCAAATGCAATTTGTATAACTGTTTCGCAGTGGGGTTACATGGCTTTCTTATTTCTAAGATGGGGTTCTTGGCACTCCCTAGGCAAAAGAAAAGATGAGCTATGTCTACTTCTTTCAGGAATGAATGAATTTTAAAGCAACTCTGTTTTTCCAGAATCTGGGGTAGAGCTTGTAGGAACTACACAAAAATCTTTTGAAAAAAAATGAATAACTAGAAACGTTGCGTTTTTCCGCTTGAGGCTAACCACTAACCCCGTTGTATACAAACTTTTATTTATATCTGTTAACCCCACCACAATTATCTAGTTCGAGGTGGGACGAGTGCTGAAGATTGCTCCACACATAGGTGGATTCCGAGCACACTTTCAGTGGTAAAAGGAAAGACCTTCTTGTGCCCACGTCTTTCATTTATTTACTAAAATTTGACATTCTACCTGAGAAATTTTATTGAAAGGGATAGAAGAAGGAAATAAAAGTGAACCTCCTAAAAGTAGTTGTCCAAAGTTCTAAAATTATATTTCACATCAATAAACTTTTTTGAGTACTTACCCCAAAATATGCATATTTATTGATTTATAAGTTACATGTGAAAACATTTTAACTGAAGGAGAAAAAGTGGAATAAAATATTTTATTTAGTAATGGTACAAAGCCCTTTACTTTCACAAAATTATTATTATTATGACTATGATTAGTTATAATTCAAAATTTTTATCATCTTGGTTTAATACTTCATGATATCATTTGGTTTGGTTCTAAGTTCAGCTTACTTTAAAATTTTGTTTTAATGTCTGTTATAGCTAAAAGGAATACTTCATTTAAGTATGTCGGTAAAATAAAAAAAGGCATTGTGACTGCATTTACCAATTTGTGATACCCAGTTTTTAGTTTCCTAAAACTAAAACCACTATACAGGCATTTGTGTTGCTCCTTGGCAAGAAAATGTCCTTCTTTCTGGATGCTGATTAGTTGTATTTGCAAACTAATTAGAAGGTATACATTTTAATATTTTTAACAAATGGATTTAAATTCCTCTGAGAGTTTTGACCTGGAGGATTTTTAAACAGGTTACAATATTCTATTTTTAAGTTGTTAAGAAGTATGAAGATATGAGATTTTTAACAGGTGACAGACATATTTTCAGTAGTAAAATCATACTAAAATGGAAATGATTCTACATACCAATTTATAAATATTCTTTCCATAGCCTAAGTTTTCGTTTTTTGCTTTTGTTTTTAATACAGTGTTTCTTATCCTGGTTAAAACATCCCATTAAACATTAAAGGCCAGATGAAGTATGTTTTCTTTCCAAAGAAAGTCAACAAAGTCATACTTTTTGTAAAAGAAAAATGAAAACATAAGTGTCTCAAGATTTTCTAGTTCTTGGTCATGAGATAATTAGTTTACTTCTGTGTGGTACAAAATATTTTTATGGGCCCTTTCTATCTCATTGTAGGGAATTATAAATATTTTACTATATTTTAAAGGTTTTGTGGTTGTCATGGCTGTTGTTAATCCTACAGTAAGACTCTGGCACTTTTAGCTTCAACTTTTTGCTTGGAACAGCTTGTGACCGATGCCAATGAAAAGAGTTTTTGCATAATTTTTTAAATCTTCTAATCCATTTTGTGAGGCTTAATTTAGTTACAACTTGATAACATAGCACATACATCTACTTAAGTTAAGCAAACTGTACAACCTCACAGTCCAAGGGAGGCATTCTGAGGCCCCCTGTTGACTCTTCTACACTTGACTTCCTGTCCTTTCCTCAGGGTACCTTGTGTAACTTATGTGGTCTGTGACCACTTGAAAGGCAGATTGAATGGGGGTACTGGAGTCAATCTAATATAGGTGTTAGATATTAGTAAACTTTGAAATTTTTTACATGAAAAATACATATGAATAGAAGAATTAATATTTTCCTTCCCTACCCCAGTATATCACTATACATCCCAGATTAGAAACTGATCAGTGCCTTTATAGCACTGATCCTGTTACAAAGCAAATATCCTTGGGTCGTGGAAGTTCTTGAAGACATTATGTCACTCACTATGAATTAATTCGACTTTTTTGAAAGCAGGATTTGATAGACTGAGAACATGAGTGAAGTAAATAAACTTGACCCTTGGAGGTGGTGAGTGGTTACTGGAATTCGAGGAGAGACTGAGAAGATAATGTACAAAACTAGAAAGCTGGGAGAATGAAACACAAATTCTAGGGTTTTGCAATAGTCAGTTCTTTCTACTTTTGTGAGAATTCAGAACTGTCGGGCAGGACAAAGCAAGCACTGCAGCTGTCCTCTTAATGTTCCAGTCCAGAGAATATCTCTGTACTGGGCCCACCAGAAGGAAAGGTGTTGGGCCAAGGCATAGCCAATCCTCAACATTGAGTCTGGACATGGTCCCCAGCCATGGCAAAGGTGTTTGGTCAAAGCGTAGGTGATTTGATCTCAAACGATGGTATCTTCCCATGGATGGTTGGTTGCCCTCCCTTGAATTATGAATATGGTCTGGCATTCATTCTGAGGTCTAAAATTTAAGTGTTCAAATAGCTTTTCTGGGCTATGCCATTTTCCAATGGGAAAGTTTGAGGTGACTGTCCACTTTAACTGTGTTACAGTAAGGTCCCACACCAGGGTAGTGGCAAAACCAGTATTTTCAGAGACTCCATGAGTCCTCCCAGGAAAGCTACTGGAGTTGGTAACTTTATTCTTATTATTCTATTTTAAGGCTGGCAGCATAAGTAGAGGATTTCATTTTGTCCACTGTATTATTTTAATTTCTGGGATGGTAGTGCCATCACCTCACCTCTTTCTTCCATTTCTTCTTGGTTTCCTTCACCTATTCCCTGAAACAGTACCACCAGACACAGGAAGGCACTACCATTTGTATTCAACATCACAGATGATCACCATCAAATAACGTAATTAGATCATGGTTCCTTTATACTTGACGTTGAGAGGAGTAAGATGGGCATTTTATAATATGACATTTTAGAACGTATGTGTCTTTTAACATCTACGTGTTCTCTGGAGAAAACACATTTTCCCTTGATTAGTAAAAATACATCTATTTTCTGTAAATCCTGAATGCCATATCAGCTTATGCTACACTCCAGGAGATGAAAAAACCATCAATGTAACACATGTAAGATAAAGTCTATACTCTGTGCTAAGTCTGATGCCGATGGATGAAAACTTGTTAGAGGAATGCATTCACCGTGCTTGGAGACTTTGCTGTTAACAGTTTTCCATATCTCATTTCTCTAATGTGAGCCTTATTTCAGAGAATTCAGATTAGATGATGAAAGCCTGGGTAAAAAGTCTACCAAAAAAAAAAAATCCCCCAACCTTGTATACTTTTCAAATTGATATAACTCATAGGTGAAAGTGGGTGATGGAGAGGAACTGAAAACAGTACATTATCAAGTCATCCTCCTCTACAGAATCCAAATAAGCAACTCCTCTTTTTTTTTTTTTTTTGCGGTACACAGGCCTCTCACTGTTGTGGCCTCTCCCGTTGCAGAGCACAGGCTCCGGACGCGCAGGCTCAGCGGCCATGGCTCACAGGCCCAGCCGCTCCGCGGCATGTGGGATCTTCCCGGACCGGGGCACGAACCCGTGTCCCCTGCATCGGCAGGTGGACTCTCAAGCACTGTGCCACCAGGGAAGCCCCAAATAAGCAACTCTTATTACAGTGGCCCTGTACCAGTTAAAAGGAGCTCATGAAACATAGAAATGAATTCTATACAATACTGTTATCTGGGGGATGATCAATCTCAGTGAAAATTCTGGATTATAGAACTTTAAGTACAGTAAATATATACCCAATGCTTTCAAATATAATAGCACTGTACTTATGGAGAACCCAGGTGTCTAGCAAATTTAGTCATCAAGACTAGACTCTAAAATTCAAAACATAGGAAAGCTCTTACTAAGTGCAGAAAAAACCTTCCAGAAAGAGCATGTAACGTACTTCATAGGAGAGCACTGCATTACTCACAGAACCTCATTTGGACCATTGCGTATAAAATAAGACACTTTATTGTAAATACCAGGGACATATTGATAGCAGATAATGAACAGTGATGAGAAGAGGGCGAAGAACTATTAAAGGCCAATATAAGTATGATAATTTGACATGACAATAAAGGAGAAAGTGGTCCCCTAAAGCATAATAGAATTAATTTCATGATGGCGACTTTGAATAAATAAGAATGGGTTAAATTATGTTCAGTGCATTCTGTTTGATAAGGCAGATAATTATGCAATATATTTTTCTAAGTTTTTTCAAAAAGGATTAAATGATAGTAATTTGCACTCATTGAGCATTTACTATGGAACAAACACTGATCTAAAGATTTTTTTTTTTTTTTCTTTTTTTTTTTGCGGTACGCGGGCCTCTCACTGTTGTGGCTCTCCCGTTGCGGAGCACAGGCTCCGGACGCGCAGGCTCAGCGGCCATGGCTCACGGGCCCAGCTGCTCCGCGGCATGTGGGATCTTCCCGGACCGGGGCACGAACCTGTGTCCCCTGCATCGGCAGGTGGACTCTCAACCACTGTGCCACCAGGGAAGGCCCTAAAGACTTTTTAAGCATCATCTCATTAAATCTTCAGAGCAACATTATGAAGTTACCGTTATTACCCCCATTTTACAGATGAGGAACTGAGGCAAAAAGTCCTTAACTTTCCCAAGGTGGAGGAAGAAGTAGACTCTGTCTCAGCCCCCACTTAAGCACTGTGCCACACCTCCCTAATTGAAATAAATAAGTATTGCTGCTTAAAGTTAAAATCTCAGTTGTCTAGAAATGTTACTTGTATGAATTCCTGACGATGCATATAAATGAGATATTTATGCGTATATTAAAAAACCCTTAATTACAACTAGGCTGCAGTTATGTTGCCTAGTAAAGTCATTCCCAGACTTTCTTTAGTGATAGATAAGAATGTTTTTATAATTAAAGTTTTGAGTGTTTCCTGTAGGTGGAGGTTTACATACAGCATGAAGATAGCTTCAAGGTTGACAACTTGCTGTCAAGGTACTTAGGAGAATGCTGAATCTACCCTGGAACTTGAGGTTTACAAAATCATTAAGCCTTGTTTATGTTATGCCTTTGCTTCACAAAACTATATTTTTTACAGACAGTACAGAGGTAAACTTGAGCTTTGCTCCTGTCGGAATTATCTAATTTCTAATTAAGGGAGCCTGATTTAATGAGATTTTCCTGAATAGTTTGGATAAGGCTTGGATGACTGACTTTAAGTGATATGTTGGGTTTTTTTTGTTTGTCTGTTTTTTTTTAACTAATCATTTGTTGCTTTCATAATTGATCAGTCCAGCATTTCTTGTAGAGCTGGGTAATTAGGCATTTGTTATAGACACAATGGGACTATGAGATGAGACATGAGAAGCACAAGCAGCTGAGGGTCCTCACCCCCCTGCAGGCTGCAAAGGGGCAGGGGATTTGTGACAACCAGAGTTGGAGGCCTACCCGTGACACTAGTCATCACCAGGTGAGGGTTCCTGCTTACTACTTCTGCTAAACGTTGGAGTTTGTTCACACATTAGTGTGTGAAATTTGGTGAAGTTAGTGCTAATATCATCTGCCAGAGCAATTGCATTTCTCCACGCTCTCTCTTTACGTACACAAGACTATTGGAAATCACTAAAAATTAGGGAGGAGACAGCCATCTGAAAAATCTATTGGTCATCATATTATTTCAAGATGATGAAGGGGACCACAGAGTAGAAGATCCTGGATGTCTATAACAGTTTATCAGAATTGGTTAAATTCAATTAGTTGCTTTGATAGTTATGATAGAACAAGCAAACAAAATGACGATGTTGGCTACCAAGTAGTTTATTTAACCTTATTTCACCTCGAGTCTATATTAGTCATGTTCCTGACTTTTAATAAATATATTTCTAGAAAGTGAATATGCTCTGGGTTTTCCAACTCTCTGCACATCCATGGAATACACCAGATTTAAAAGGCAATGCCTTTAGGGAGACCCTGGTTTGTCAGCTTGCAGAATTTACTGTGAACAGACAAAAGACAGCCCAGCACAAACTGCAACTCAGCCCTCACATATATAAACACGTGCTCCCATAACCCATTTCTTTTAATGAGTAATGAATTACCTCCCCTGTTTTCCTGAACTGCAGCTTTTTTTCCAAAAGGCTATTCAGAAAAGTGCATTGTTGTGGAACACCCAAGTAAGATGAGACAGTCAGTTCAACCCATGTTATTAAAGAAATTGGTTCACCTTTTTGATTCTGTGTCATTGTAGTTTCAGCCATTCATTTGTTCAATAAGCAGTTTGGTATGTTCTGGGAAATAATGAAGATTGATCATAAAATCGATCACTTATTAAGAAACAGACTAAGGGAAATTGTTTATCCAATCAATTGTAATTTTTGATTTGTTATTTATATTTTCCAATTTCGTCCACTCCTCCCCGAGGCTCTCCTGTACCCAGGAGCACCAAGGGAAAGGCATATAGACACTGGCTGAAACTTCTGAAAGAGCACAAAACCCCATACATTCATTATAGATCGTGCCGACTGACATAGTCCATAATAAAAGAGAATGGGATTGAGAATTGCAGACACACTGCCTCTTGCACCTGTGGCTATTGGGCTGAAACTTTATATAGTAATAGAATTTGATAAAAAGGGTATGTGCTTACTGTTCGTGATGTGTAAGCTAGCTGTGTTGAGCTTTAGAAGATAAAACACTTGCACCCAGTTACAATGTCTGTAGGAGCGCACAAAGATTTTGAGTCAGCCTGGAAAGAGACGTTGATTACTTTGGATACATATGATATGTGTTTTACTTGAAGTGTTCCTATTTTTTAAATGTTTTTGATACAATAGAAATGAAATTCACCACTCTTAGAATTTTCTGAAGCTGTAACAATGAAAATGTGCCCAGTTGGGGCAGGTTTGAAATAACTAAGTGATACAATGTGCAGATGGATCTTCCAGGGATGTAGGGGGCAGGGGGTGGGAGGAAATACATGTCCTTCAAGATCCTGGGAAAAGGGACCACGGTCCTCTTGTGCAAAATATTGATGAGTACTTTGATGAACCCTCTGAGGAAAGACTGAGTGAGTCCCGCTATGAAACAGCAGACCTGATCGCCATTCGAGATGTCCTTGTTAAAATGAGGAGTGAATCAGGTGCAACCTCAGAGCACATATGTTTCTAGTTTCATTTTTCACTTGTGTGGAAAACTAGGGCTTGAAACCAATGTATAAACTAATCTCATTCCTAGCAGAAGTGATTCCAACTTTTTGCCCTTTTCTCACAGTGCATCTAAGGTGGAGAAAATGTAAGTGCATCCCCAAGTGGCTAATTAACTTTCCCTGGGATTTGTGAGCACCAGGTGAATATATTGCTGATGCTCATACTTCATCTGAAATGTGATTTTGAATATCCCTCTGGCCTCAGACACCGATGAAAATTGCCTCTCTTTTTTTCCATACTGTTTCCAACTTCCTTAAGACCAAAACCCTTCATTCACAGCTTGTGGTAGCGGGCCTAATTTACAACTGAAGTTGCAAGTTTAGATGGTTAGTGGGTATCTTAATGGCTCCAAAAGCAGGGAGTCCTTTGTTAAAGAACTAAAAGGATTGTCAATTTGATGTTATTAGTTGGACATCCCACTTGCATTTATCTTTAGACTTGACTACTCTTTCGTTTTTCACCTGCTTTTACCTGTTACCTTTGCACCTTTCCTCTGCGAACTAGTCTTCAGTTTAGTTAGTTTATACGCCTCCTTGCGGTAAACCTGCTTTCAGTACAGGATCGAGAACTAATATGTGATGTGGTAACAGTCTTATGAGCATTGTGTCACACTGCGTCCTTGCGACCGTCTCTTCAAAGTGAATCCTTTTATTAATCTGCTTCATGTCTTTTTATTTCCTCCTCCTGGTTTGTTTTCCTCTCTTCTCTTTCACCCTACCTGTCACAGAACCAATCATCACTTGTCTTTTGCATCTTCAACAACTCAATCCTCTCTGGATCTCTCCCTTTTGCGTATAAATCATGGATCTCCCTCTCCTTACAAACCTTGAATACCAGTCCAGCCTCACTATGCACCCTGCCTCTGCCCTACAAGCTAAGGTCTTATTTCTCAACTTTCCTTCCTTTTGCAAAATTCCAAGAACAGGTAACTGATGCTTACCACCTTACTCTTCAGGATATTGCTGTTTTGTTTCTAAAAAGTGGACCTTGTATTCACTGCTTTCACTTTTTTTAATTAAAATTTTTTTTAACTTTTATTTTATATTATAGTTGATTAACAATGTGATAGTTTCAGGTGTACAGCAAAGTGATTCAGTTGTACATATACATGTAACTATTCTTTTTTGAATTCTTTTCCCATTTAGGTTGTTACATAATATTGAGCAGAGTTCCCTGTGCTATGCAGTAGGTCCTTGTTGGTTATCCGTTCTAAACATGTGTACATATCAGTCCGCATGCTTTCACTTCTTAATCATCATTCTTTAACCATCTACACTCTGGTTTTTGACCCTGACTCTGTTTTTAGAAAGAAGCAATGATCATTTTATTCCCAAATCTTTTAACCACTTTATAATCTCTAAGTTACATGACTTACCTGCAACATGTGATATTTTTGGGCCACACCACACTCTTTTGTTCCTCTGACATTTATTGAGTGCCTGTATTGTTCTAGGCACTGATTTGGGCACTTGAAATGTATCCATGAACATTGCAACTAAAAATTTCTGTCTTTGTATTCTAAAGGAAGAATGCAGGCAATAAGTAATTGATATACTAAACAAGAACCATATTATCAATTGTGAGACATCCAAGGCTAGGACTGGATGAGGCGAGTGAGATGCCTCAACATTTAAGGTGGCACTCGCTCTGAGGACTGGCTCTTGTACTACCTTCCATCTTTAAATTTTGTGCCCTAGATGTCTCACTTGAACTGAAATGGGGACAGCCAGTGCAAAGGCCCAAAGGCAGGAGTGTGCTTGTTAGGTTCTAGGAGGAACAGTGGTAGAGTGGAGAGAGTGAGCTGGGGCAAGTAGTGGGAGATGAGATTGGAGAGGTAATGCATGGAGAGATCAGTTGGGCACTCGTAGTTGTCGGTCATTACAAGGTCTTTGGCTTTAAAAGACTAGAAGCAAGTGAAGGGTTATTGGGCAGAGGACTGATGTGATCTGCCTGCCAGTTAAAAAAGTCCCTCTGGGATTGTGGTGCTGGGTTGAGAACATTGTGGGGACAAGGGTAGAAGCAGAGATGATTGCCTCGATCTTAGGCAAGAGGAGATGAAGGCTTGGATGAGACTGGTGGAAATGACAAGGGTGAAAAGTGGTCAGACTCTGAACAGATTTGGAAGGTTGGGTCAACCTGATTTCCTGATGGACTGGATACAGGTGTGAGAGAGAGAGGAGCTGAAAATCATTTCTATGTTTCTGGCCCGTACAATTGAGCAACGTGCAACCCTCCTCCTCTGGCTTCCAGGAGAGCATTTTCCAGTTTCCTCTTCTGTTTCTGGCTTTGTTGTCTTTTTCACACGATCTTTTCTTGCTTCTGCCTCATTATCATAGCTCTTACCTCTGCTGTTACCTCAGGCTTCTCTCTCTTCCTGTGCTCTCGCCCTCATTCCCTGTCATGACCTCAACTCTATCTTGAATGCACCCAAATTCCCATCTCCAGTGCTAACCTCTTTCCTGGGCTCTGATGCTGTATTTCCAGCTCTTTATTTTCAGATTGTTATTAAAGGCACAGTCACCCTCCCAGTCATCCAGGCTTGAAATTTTGTCCTTTTGAACTAGTACCTATGTAACTATGTAAAGAAAATTTTCTTCACTAGGATTTCTCTTGGGGAGAGGCCAATTGATGCTTCTTTGCAGAAAGTGCTTAGAAAAGATATTAAGCACCTTGCAGGGCTCGGTGAGTAACAGAATATGGTGTTTGAGCTCCTCTCTGAGTGGGGACCTGAGCCCCAAGACTTGATAAGCATGGCCTTGGGGGGTTGGGCTATGCAAAATCTGGAGTAGTAGCCGGTAAGGACTGTGTTGCTTTGCACAATCAATTTGCTGATAAATTTTAAATTCTTAGGGGAAAAATCCAGAAATGGGAGATAAATGCTAACAAGGCTAGATACTATGTTGGAGAGTGAAGAGAGAGAGAAAGGCAAAGTAAAATTTCATATACATCTTGTGGCAGGTGGGTGAGAAAAGATTGGGAGAAGGTAAATATCTGGTTAGGGAGTTTTGAAGGCAGTGACTACCTTGATGTACAAACGTAAGGAAATCTCCACCTGTTTTCTTCATAAAATCTTCAGTGACAACTCCAAATACACTAATGGTTTGATTTGTTTGTTTTTTGAGATTGAAATCTTTGGAACAGTTCAACAGATGCTGAGTCCTGAGCTTGGGTTGTGGAGGCTCTAAAAATAAAACATCTCTTGGGGGTGAAATGACTGGAAACAAGGGAACAGCTGACTCCTGCCTTACCCCACTCCTCTCATTCCCACAGTTAAAGACTGTTGCCTTTCCTCAGTAATGTCCCATGAGCCTTTTTCTCTCCGTGGCCACCAAGTTTATTTTCTGTCATCTGGAGATGTGTGGTGAGGTCCTATTAACTGGCCTCCTTGCCCCTTGCCTTTTTCTTGACCAATATAATCTTCATAGGACTTCAGATTAATTGTCTTAAAACACACTTCTAATCGTATTAGAGAGAGAAAGGATGGAGTTTCATCAGCAGAAAATTGCTCTAGCCTGAGTGGATTTTGTTTGGCCTCAGCCAGATAGCACATTTTCCCCTTTAATTTGAATGCCTGTATGTATATCTCTTGTTTGCTATAGTTTCCACCACTCCCTGTTGTTTGACACGCAGCCTGCCTCACTTCCTTACATTGTTTGTATGCCTCTGAAGTCATTTGAGTTTACACTCTTACAAGTTAAGACCACAGGTGTTGAAGTGAGACAGATGTGACCTTGAATCCAGCTCATCTACTTGCTCTGTGATCTTGGACAAGTTCTGGAAGTAACCTGAGCCTTAGTTTTATTCTAGGTAAAAGAAGAATAAAAATAACTATTTCATTATGAGGTTGTAATGATTGTATAAAATTATATTAGCATAGGATAAGCCCTTAAAATGATAGTAATTAATTTTTATTTTATTCCTCTATACTGAAGGCTTCACAATTGCTTGTTATCTTCTAAGAAACCAAATTTATACCAGACCTAGCCTCTGGACCCTGATGCTTTGACCCTGATGTATCTTTTCTAGCTTCATCTCTCTCTATACTTCCATGCTCAGTGTATCCATCAACCTGTTTGATGTCCTTCAAATAGGCCCCATTTATGTCAGTTTGTGTGGCCTTGCCTATGCCTTCCCCATCCATTTATATGCCCTCTTACCATAGCTTTTCCTGTCATAATCTTCCTCACTTTCCAAGACCCAGTCTAAATAGTCCTTCACAAAAACTTTCCTCTTCCCTACAGGTGGAAATCATCCCTATCCTTGGTCAAGACTTGATGGCCATTTCAAGGCATAGATCACATCTGCCTTGCACCTTGAGAATTTAGTTTCTTGTTTCCTTGATTATCAGCTCTTTGAAGCATGGACCATGTTTATACCATGCTTGTATATGGTGGTGCCTAGCAGTCTACATTTACCTCTCTCATTCCCCAAAAGGTCCTGAATGCCTAATCTGTGTGGGCCTCCAACACCATACCTGACACTCAGCATGCATATATTGAATGAAGTAGTAAACAGGTGAAGAAGTGTGTTAGTAAATGAATGGTCAGCCAGTGAAATTCGTGATGTCCTTACTCTTGATTCCTTTTGGCAGTGGAGTCAGATCAGCGTCTAAAAATCTAAGGTATCCTAGTTCTCAGGAGCAACAAAGGGAGTTCTTTGGAAATGTAGGTTCTTTTAATATCAAGTTATTATGATTTTTGCTCTCAGCTGCCATTCTTAGCTTACCTCTCTTACAAGTACCCAAAGAATAAGACTCTTATGAGTCAGATCGTTGCCTTTTATTACCTTTGTACTTTCTCCTTTTCTTTCACCCTGTCTTAGCATTGGTCAGTTTCTCTCCATTCCCTGCTATTAAAGAGAATTTTATATTGTTATTTCCTTAAATTTTAGGGAAACTATAACTCTCTTAAGATTATGCATTTGTGTATAACATATAGCATGTGTAGGGAGCCATATACATAACTCTCTAAAGGTTATTTATATGAATTTGCTTTAAGCAAATATACTGCATTTCCCTTGCTCATCCCTTTAAATTTCAGTTCTTAATATATGCTCCAGCAGTGTTGAGCTGTGTTATTTAAGAGTTTCCAGGAAATAAAGAGACACATCGCAGTTTCCTTGGCCATTGCACAGATGCATGGAAATAAGGAGAACAGGTACTCACTCTAGTGATTGAGCAGTCGGCTTCTGGACACCTGAACCATCATGTGGGAAACTTTTCCAGCAGGCTGGTAGCAACTCCAGAGGTATGCCCTTCTTGTGTGGCAGATTCCTTTTGACCTTGCTCCTCCCTCTGTTTCCACTTCCCTTTTCCCTGATGCATTCACTGGTGGCTTTTCTCTCTGTTCCTTCTCTCTATCTCATGGCTTCTGTTTAATTGTTGCTTCTACTACCATATGGCTCTTCCTAATTTGTGGCTTTAGTTCTGCCCATGTGTCTTTCAGAGTGTGTGGCACGCAGCTCTTTATAGATCTCTCCACATGTCACCTTCAAATTCCCCAAGGTGAAGACCTGCTTGACTAGTTTAGTATTCAATATATAAAGACACTCTTGGTTAGAATTTTGCACTGAGTCACTGTATGGACTTCCCGTACGTCAGTTCCACAAGTGGCTGACTTTGGAACAGGTACTAATTCCTGGTACATACATTTAAAATAAAGATTTTAGGAATAGAGATCTGAAACTGCAGGGTAACCAGTGTACAACTAATTAGTTGTGACTATTCAGGAGAAGATTTTGTGTCTACTAGGTTCTCTGGGTAGACAATTATTTACCAATTTTTATTTAATTTAGAAAATATTGTCAATTATTTATTTATAAATTATGTCTATACAAGGTAAACGGGAGATTTTAGTTCTCCTATGGAGTTGCTCACTATAGGTAACAATATCTGATGATATATAGGACATCAAAGAATCATAATGCTGAAAGCGGTCATAGAAATCATCTTATTCAGTAGTTCTCAAACTTATTGATCTCAGGGTTACTTTACAATCTTAAAAATCACTGAGAACCCAAAGAGCTTTGGTTTATGTGATTCGTAACTCTCATTACTATTGTATTAGATATTGAAAGATAAAATTTCAAGTATTTATTAATTCATTTAAAAATAATATTAATAAGTATGTTATCAATAAATAAAATAACATATTTCTATGAGAAGCACTATAGTTTTATTAATGAGAAGAGTGACATTGTTTTACTTTGTTTGGTAAATATTTTTAAGGTCTGGTTTAATGGGAGATACCTAGATTTTCATACCTGCTTCTGCATTTACTCTTATTGTGATATTACATGTCTTAAAAGATAAACTGAGGCACACTAAAATTTTCAAGAGTTCTTCTGAGCATGCATGGATTCACATTGGTCAGTGCCAAGAAGGTGGTAAGGAGCAGTCCACCAACAGGAGCTAAGGGCATGGCTTTTATAGGGAAGATGAGAGCCAAGCAAAGAAATTATTTGATTGCCTATAGCTTAAGGTTGCCTTATTTGGAAAAGCTAAGTTGGCTGTTTGTGATTGGTGTTCTTAAGTTTTACTTTCTTGGATTTGGGTGCATTGGCTGTGGCTTAGGATTTGGTTTGCTTATATAGGCTACCAAGGCATTAGAGCTACCTCAGTCTAATGGCCTCGTCATGGAGCCTCTGAAAAACTCCAGTGGATGCTTGTGAGCCAATGAGAGTAAAATGGGCAAATGACCTTTTAGTATTATTATGAAAAGAGTTTTGATCTCACAAACAAACTGAAAGGAATTCAGAGACTTCCAGTGTCCTTGGACCACATTGAAAACAATAAAAGAATCTCATTTTATAGAGGAGGAAACAAAGGCTCAGAGAAGTGAAGTGACTTCCCCATGGGCACACAGTAAGTTGATGGCAGAAGTGGGGTTAGAACTCAGCTATCCTGTCTCTTCAATGTATCTAGATTCAATTACCAAAGGAACAACTCTGCCCCCATTGTGACTTGAGGAGTTGACAAAATTCGAGGTCTGCACTTGTTTCCTACTGTGGAAACTTGGCTTCAGGTAGTTCACTAGGCTCTGGGGGATGGAGTGGTGGTATTACACAGCTGCCAGAAGGTACGCAAGGATGAGAACACTTGATCCAGGAGACATCATCCTTTCATTAGCCTGTGTGTGCTGGAGTTTCACTCTAAAGCCTTATGTACTGAAGGTTTATTATAGAAAAATAAACAAACAAATCAGAACATAAGGGGACACGATTGGTTCACACCAGTCACTTCAGCATTTCCCAGGTTAGAGCAGACGGGTAATTCCTGAAGCATGAGTCTCCATTATTGCCTTTAATTTCCCCATGGCCCAAGACGAACACTGTCCTGTCCCTTTGTTTCTGCTCTTGGCAGGAAGCCATTTCCTCCTGGTTAGACTTAATTGGAATCCAACCCAAACGAGGATAGGACAGGCTGCCATGTTTTGGCACTTTCCTGAGCCAGTTCTTTGGGGGATACCTGTGTTCAGTGATATAATGATGTAATACAAGGCTTATTGCACAGTACATGGTAGTAAAGGAGGAATGCAATTTTTAAATCCTTTAAAGTTAATTTTAAGGCAACAAAAAATAAGTACTTTTATTCAAATTTTCACTCAAATACATATATCTATATGTAATATGTATATATGTAATATGTATATACATGTGTGCTTGTCTCTGTGTGTATATGTTTGCATTTGTGTGTGTATGTATATATGCATACATACATGTTTCATCCTGAATTTGAATGGTCTCTAAATAATTATAATAGTAAACACCCTCTTTTTAGAGCAGGTGCATGTTGCTTTTGGAGAGACACATGAAAAACTGTTGAAAGTATTCAGTTTTAAACTTGGAATTTAAACTGTGACCTTTCTATTGACAGATAGCACCTGACTAAGTATATGCACTTTAACACATAAAAACCTTCAGATTATCTGAAGTGATTAATTTCTAGAAGTTTTCAGATTCAAAAATAAAGTGCTATTTTGTGTATCTAGTGGATTTTTTCCCTTTTGAATGAAGAATTTCCATATTACATAATCTTTATGCTTCATGACTTGAAATGTAAGGGTCCAGGTACATTTTGTCTCACAGTGTTTATGCTGTTGAGAATGTAGCTTATTAACCCCTGTGCTATGAGGTGGGACTATGCCCTCTTCCAAAGGGAGCTGGGGAGAATGACTGGCCAGCGTTCTGTGATTCCATTTTCAATTTTCTCTGATTTTGCAGAGTGTTCTAATCTTCTCCAGATGAGTGGAATTGCAGCCCTTTTTACTTGACAGCCAAAGACAAACACCATGCTGTCCAGAAGATCGAGTGCCATTTTATTCCTCTGTTGACATTCCTGATGAGATGGGCAAAACATCAGGAAATTCTCCTGAGAAGACTTTCTAAGCTTTTATAACATTAGGACTAACATTTTCAAACTGAACTAGTATACCGTAATCCTTTTTTCCCCTGAAAATATTGATAAATTTTTCTTACCAAAATAATTATAAAGAAAGAAGGTTTTGCCTGCTATCTACCAACCAAACTCAAAATGTTGTCCTCTGATTCATGGGGTTTGTTTCTCAAAGTTTTCACAGGAATTTTGGAAGTCTTATCTGCTTTTTTTTTTTTTTCTTTTTGGCTGTGTTGGGTCTTTGTTGCTGCGCGCGGACTTTCTTCTAGTTGCGGCGAGCAGAGGCTACTCTTTGTTGTGGTGCGGTGGCTTCTTTTGTTGCAGAGCATGGGATCTAGACACGCGGGCTTCAGTAGTTGGGCACGCGGGCTCAGTAGTTGTGGCACGAGGGCTCTAGAGTGCAGGCTCAGTAGTTGTGGCACACGGGCTTTGTTGCTCTGCATTATGTGGGATCTTCCCAGACCAGGGCTCAAACCCGTGTCCCCTGCATTGGCAGGCGGATTCTTAACCACTGCGCCACCAGGGAAGCCCTATGTGCCTTTTTATCTCATTCTCTCAGCCTTGCATCCCCCGGGTAACCATACCTGAATTTTTGGTTACTCATTCTTCTGGTTTTTTTTTTTTTTCATTTGCCAATTTTTAACATTAAATAAATGGCATATATTCTATTCATTCCTCTGTGACTTACTTCTTTCCTAAACTGTTATGCTCTTGAGATTCATCCATTACTGTAAGTTATTTTTTTTAAAATGGAAGAAGACCAGAAATCTAAGTTAAGTGGTCATTTCTCTGTTACCTTTTTTAGGTGATCTCATCAAGTTTTTAGTTGCTTGGTCACTTAGTTCTCTCAAGTTGTGCATGCTGTGGTTTATTTGTATTTTATGAAAGCAAATATTACTCATCCATGATTAGTTGAGAGCCCTTCGGGGGCCACCACTATCAACCACAAACAAAAAATATCTCTAAAATTGCCATGTGTACTTATAATTCAAGTATGTTTCCTTTGACAGGTTAGTTTAAAAATTGGGTAAGTGTCTTCAAAAATATTTACAAAAAGGGGAGATTGTGAAAGAATGGAACAATAGTGTTTGTAGTCTTATATATGCTAACAAGAAAAAAGATATTTTTACAAGTTTGGAGGCCTAAACTGTCCCAGTTCTGATGAATTGGTCCTTGACAGTTATGAATGGTGGACTAGTCACATTAAAGCAATGAGGGAGCTAATAGCAGGTTTGAGACTGGGTTTGAATAAATCATCAACCAAGCACATAACAGTGCTGGAAGAACAGGCCACACCCTGTGCGGCCATGTGCTCCCGAGTTGCCTGGAGACCATGAATCTTGGGCATCGTAGAAATATTGGAAATATATATTTTTTGTCACCTTAAGTTTCCTAAGCCCTTTAAAGTATAGAAAATATTTAAATATTCACTGTATTTAGTGTAAAGTTCAAAATATATTTTTCTTTAACACTGCCACCATTATACAAAAGTGTTCATGATTATATGTAAGGTGTTTGGCAGCTTTAAGATCAGGGACTATATTTTAAATCTTAAAAGGAATTGACCTTTCGTATCACTTTGGAATAGATGCAACATGACTACTGTGCTACCTTCTAGAATCTTTTCAGAGATTGTAGAATTCCTTCAACATGGTATCATTAAACTTGTAGGAGGTGGAAACCATTACAAAAAGCCCATTCAAATTTGGTTAAAACTCTTCTGAAAATGATTTATTTAATTTATATGTATAATATAACCAAAAAGCAGGAAAAGAGTTACTGAAACATAATTCTGTACTAAATTAAAACAGAGTGTTTTCATTTTGCCTCTCTTATTATGACAGTTGAGTAATATATGCTGTACTAAATGGATGTCTGGTATAAAGAACAAAGATCAAGAAATGAGTGTTTAGAACAGTAAATTATATGTTAAATGTCTATAAATAGCTTAATAAATATATTCTTTCATGTAAAAAGCAGAAAACTGCAGACTACAAAGTGGATTATCCAAATGGTTCTGTTTCAAACTCACCTTTGGAACGGTACACATTGTCTCATCGAGTTTAAAGCTTCTGCATATAAAACTTCAGTTTTATAAAAATGGGTACTTTTGAAATGCATTTACTTATTTTTTTCTGGTGTCTCATTTCATCCTTGAAATTATTTAAGGTGACTTATAAATAGCTTATTCGGTTCAGAGGGGCAGAATTTATAGTTGAGATAATCAGAGAGGAGAGAAAATAAGAGTTAGTAAATGAAAACCAGTGACCGAGAATTCAAAGATCATGTATCCATGGTCCTATGTATTTGCTAGCATATTTTCTATAGCACAAATATATCTCTGAGTTTCCTAGCAACCAGGGCAAGGAGGGAAATGTGCTTGGTTTTGTGAGTCCATCAACAGAGGAATGGATAAAGAAGATGTGGTACATATATACAATGGAATATTACTCAGCCATAAAAAGGAACGAAATAGGGTCATTTGTAGAGACATGGATGGACCTAGAGACTGTCATACAGATTGAAGTAAGTCAGAAAGAAAAAAAATGTATATTAATGCATATATGTAGAATCTGAAAATTTTGTTATAGACGATTTTATTTACAAAGCAGAAATAGAGACACAGACATAGAGAACAAACATATGGATACCAAGGGGAAAGCGGTGGGGGGGGTGTCGTGGGATGAATTGGGAGATTGGAATTGACATATATACAATATTGATACTCTGTATAAAATAGACAACTAATGAGAACCTACTGCATAGCACAGGGAACTCTATTCAATGCTCTGTGGTGACCTAAATGAGAAGGAAATCCAAAAAAGAGGGAATATATGTATACATATAGCTGATTCACTTTGCTGTACAGTATAAACTAATACAATATTGTAAAGCAACTATACTCCAATAAAAATTTAAAAAAATAAATAAAAACAAACTTTCTGCTCTGGACCAACTCAGATTTTTGTGATACTGAGAGCAAGGAAAAGTTTCTTTTAAAGTTGTATAGCTAATCTAACCTCTAACCCTTAGATTACCCTAAAGGTTAACCTTAAGATCTACCCAATTTTTCTGTATTTTTATTTCATTTTAATGAGTAAATAGTTTAGAGACAGTGGAACTCTCCTCAGCTTCTGGATAAGGATGACTCATTTTGATGCCATAGGAGCCCCCAAAAAACAGAACATAGTATTTGTGCTGTAATTAATTATAATTCAATGGCCTCAAAATATAGAGTTCATTTTCCTCTGATGTAACAACCTAAGCTGAGCATTTCAGGTCAGCAGGTGGCTCTACTCCACATTCAGGATCCAGGTTTTCCCATCCCTTTGCTCTACCATTCTCAGGGCGTTCCCATCATTTCACAGGTGATACAAGGTTGCTGTGGTATCTAACCAGCTGCAGGGGCGAGAGCATTGAGAAGGCACACCCAGTCTCAAGGACTAGGCCTGGAGGTGACACGTTTTACTTCTATCCATAGTCCATTGGTAAGAACCACCATGTTCCAAGATTCAGGAGGGGCTAGGAAATATAGACTAGCCATGTTCTCAGGGAACAGAGAATAATAGATTTTGATAGAAAAGTATCAATCTTTTAGAAGAAATATTTTCATAGCTCTGAGGTCTTGTCCATCTGCTGAATACCTAGTAGCACATTAAGTTGAATTTTGGTGATCTAACCTGCAGGAATGCAGAGAAACTAAAACTACACTCATTTCTTCTGGTTTTGATTCCATATCTGCTCTTCGTTTCTTCCTTATTTTCATTTAAAGTTCTTTCCTAACATTTTGTGCTTATATTCCTTAATCAGGTTGATTCTCTTCCTTTCTTAACTTCCTATATCCAGTCCATCACAATCACTGACAATACTACCCCTATAATATCTCCCAAGTCTATTTCACTTGTCCACTGCCATCACCATTGGCCTAGACAGGCACTTCCTTCCTTGCCTGGATCATCGCCTTAATAGCCTTCCTGTCTTCAGTCTCCTTCCCCTTCATTGCATTCTACACATGGCTATTCTATATCCTCCTTATTTTTGACAGCAACTGTTGTATTCAGGAAACTGTGTTAGGGGAACAAGGATGAAACAAATAAGAAAACTGCCCTCAGAAAGCTTGTTGTTTTAGAAGATAATGCATGCACTCACTCAAATAAACTACACTATAATGTAAGAAGTTAGTAATGAAGTTGGAGATGTTTAGATCACAAGATTCATGGTGGATCACCTACCAGATGAACTCTGTGACATCAAAGTCTTATTTGGGGGCTTCATTAGAAATAGGGGGAAAGAAATTTGGGGGCTGAGCACTATAAACTGTAGTAAAGAATAAAAAGAGGAGAAAATGGCCACATTAGCTTTTTTAGAGTCATCCTCCTAGAAGTCCCCTGAGGCAGGGAGCAGAGGGACTGGTCTATCTCTGGGACTCAGGGCTGTGGTTGGTATTGCATTGCTCCCTCCTAGGCTCTGAGGATTTAGCCTGTGTTCCTTGAGAAGGAAAGTTAAATTTTGGATAAGAAAAGGATTGTTTATTCATTCTAAATGCGTAATATCTAAATTTTTCTGAAATAATTTGCATGCCAGGAGAGAAAATTCTCCTGAAAGGCGAGCAGCAGTAAAGCCAGACATGGAAACCAAAGCAGGTACAGCATGTACCTTGTGTAGGAAAGGAAGCCCCCAGGTAGTTTCTCTTGCTTTTATACATTTTTTAGGAGAGAAGTGGGACAACTTCTAGACCAGTGGGATGGGGTTATGGTGAATTTGGAACATTGGTGAACTTTATAATTATTTCTGAAGTCTTTGGTTTTCCTGTGGCCAATGGAGCAGAATGATTCAACATTTCTAGTTTTGTAGGGATACAGAGAATGGAGGTATCGATCCTTCTAGAGGATAAGCTTTGTTTTTATCCCAATATACAAATAGTTGTTTACAACTTATTTCTACTGTGTTATCATGCTAAATTATGAGCTCATTAAGGGAGTGGCCACATTATCGTATAAGATGCTTTCAACTGTTAGTCATAAAATAACCCAACACAACTGGCTTAAACCACAAATAGTTTATTAACTCACATAAGAAGTCCAGAGGTTGGGTGGTCCTAGGATTGGTTAATTCAGTTGTTCAGTGATGTCACCAAGGACTCAGTCTCTTTCTAACTTTCTCCAGTGTCTTTCTCAGCAAGTCAGCTTCATTCGTGGTTGAATGAAGTGTGATAGAAGGAACAGATTCCAGGCAGTGGAATGACGTGAACAAAGGCACAAAGTCTGAAGGCCACAAGGCAAGATAGGAAATAAGAAATTGTCTTATTTGACTGAAATATAGTAATTAATGGGACTTATATTGAAAAAGGTATGTTGTAGGGCCCTGAATATGCAACTAAGGAGTTTGGACTTAATTCTACAGACTATTCAGAACCATGGGTACATTTTAGCTAGGGCAGTGATAGAACCAGGAAAGGGCTATAGGAATATGAATCCAGCCTGTCAGCAGGGTGGGCTGGAGAGTCGAAGGCCTAGAGGTGGCCTAAACCAGGATGAAGCCTAAAGCAATAGCTCAAACAAGTGGAAAGAAGGTCTGAAATAGGGTAGAGGATGGGAGAAGGTGAAGAAAAGTATGGATACAAGAGCTAGTACAGAGATAGAATTGACGTGATTTGTTCACTGGTTTGGTGGGGAAAGGGAGTTGAGGTGTCAAAATGAGTAAGATATGTCATCCATGCAAATAGGAAACACAGGAAAGGGTATGGGAAACAACATTTGTTGAGCATATCCTCTATACCAGGCACAGGCATTTTGCTATAGTGCAGTAATTCACTTCCAGGACATATCAGTGAAGGAGGTTTATTATCCCATACTACAAATGAGGAAACAGGTTAAGGGAGAGGTTTAAGAAATGTTTTGTGATTAAGCAATTAGCAGATGGAATAGCTGGAATTTAAACTGGTTCTTCTTAATTTTGAAGTTCATGCTTTATCCTCTCTATCTTCTAAAATGCAAGGAGAGACTAATTTGTTTTTATTAATTTTGTTCTTCTGCTCAAGAGTCCTCAGTGGCTCTACATCGCCCTGGAGAATATCCTGTTACAGGACATGCAAGGGCACCCAACCTCTGACTTCGACTTGCTTTTGCAGCCTCACCTTCCATTACAATGTCTTACTACATCCACCCAATAATGATGATTATTATTTGGAATTCCATAAGCACACCAAATTTCTTCCTTCCTTCCTTCCTTCTTTTCTTTCCTTTTCTCTTTTCCTTCCTTCCTTTCTTCCTTCCTTCCTTCCTTTCTTTCTTTCTTTCTTTCTTTCTTTCTTTCTTTCTTTCTTTCTTTCTTTCTTTCTTTCTTTCTTTCTTTCTTTCTTTCTTTCTTTCTTTCTTTCTTTTCTTTCTATCTTCATCGCTCTCTACTGCTTGTTACCTGCTTTCTTTTCCTAGAATTCATTTCCTCAACTCTCCTTCCTGTGGGAATTACACATATCTACTTCCTCCATCACTCTTTTTCTGATTATTCATTTTTACTCACTCTGAATTCCCAAGTACTTTATTTGTGATTACTTTAGTAACATATGTACACATCTTCCTGACAAAGCTATAAGATCCTTAAGGGCAAGAGTGGATTCATCAGCCCTCGTATTCCATGTAGAATATCTTATGAGACCATATATTTATAGGAAGTGAGGGATGGAGAAAGAAAGGAAAGGGGAAAAAAAGAAATACAAGAGAAAATAGAAGAGAAGAATTATACAGAAAAGAGAAAAGTAACTTGAAGGTTACTTTCAATTATATTTGTAAAGTATACTTTATACTTATTAAAGGGTTATACTTATTAAAGAATGGGAAATAACCTTTATGAAGAAAGACTCGTCAGAGTAGTAAGGAGATTTTAACAATAGGAAGTGGATTTATATTAGAATATATTCCAGTGTGACTTAAGGAAAATCTAGTCAACATTTCAGAACTGAAAAGGATTCTCAATCATCTTCTAGAACAAAACTATAGTAAGGAATAAAGCCACAACATGGAACAAAGTACGAATATCCCAAATATTCCTAGAAATTTTTGAAAGAATTGATAATCTATTCTGAGAGATTCTTTCCTCCCCTTGTGATTCATGCCACATCATGTTCAACTTATTTTATGTGTCTCTCTACCTCACTAGGGGCAGAGGTTGGGTCTTACTAATCTTTGTTTTCTCGGAGTTCAGCACAGTGCCTGGCACCTGGTAAACACATAATCAGTCTTCAGTAAATGAAATTATCTGTAGAATACACAGCCATGACACAGGCTAAGGGTATTGCCAGTGCTGAGCTGTATTCACAGGGAATAAAGCAGGTTGGAAGGTTTGGTAAAATCTAGCTTTTTTTTAGCCATTGATTTAAGCA
Organism: Globicephala melas; assembly: GCF_963455315.2. Taxonomy (NCBI): domain Eukaryota; kingdom Metazoa; phylum Chordata; class Mammalia; order Artiodactyla; family Delphinidae; genus Globicephala; species Globicephala melas. The sequence goes on from NC_083314.1 coordinate 110,650,552, forward strand.
ATATATCAATCAGTATACTATTAATTTGGGGGTTTTATTTACTATTTTATTTGCTGAGCACAGTACTAAAGAGGAGATGGATGCATACAACATGGATCCTGCCTTCCAGGAGCTTGTTCTTTGCAGCTAACCTTAGAGTGGGGAGATACAACCAAATTACAAGAAATAAAAGCTATACCGTACAAAACTGTAGTTATACCTTGATCGAGGTCTCTGCTGGAAATGGAGTTTCATTACAACAAAGTACACATGAAGCAGAAATAGAAGAATTGGTCTTATGGGCAACGTCAAATTGCCTCTGTACAGGTCTTCTCTGTGTAACCATCCAGCTGAAATCACATAGGACTGTTATGTACCCATGTTGACATTCATGTCGACTATTGCATTTTGGTGTCAAGGAGTCTTACCTTTGCAAATGATTGCCTTGTAGCAATTTAAAATTTTGAGGTTTAATTAATGAAAAGTTTTGCCTTCTATTAAAAGAGCTTTATGAACTAGCGAAAAGGTATAGAAATTTACATGAGTGCATATCTATTTCTGGCTGTCTATTTATCTATCATCTAGCTATATTTGGCTTGGCAGACAGTGGGGCCTTTGGGATTCCATCCATGGTCTCTCCCTCAGAAGGGCGCTCTCCTCTCTCATAGGGATCTTGGCTCCTAGTGCTGAAGGCCTGATTAGATGCTTCCTGGGGAAGAGGAAGCTGTGTGTATTCCTTGTCAACTCTGTCAGGGGCTTGCACTCAATGTTGTTTGATCCCAGATGTACTAGCCTGAGGAAGCTTTCTTTTTTTGCTTTTCCTCTTTCTAGTCTAAATGCATATCAGATAAAGGCAGTAAACTCTCCTAATCCTAATCAAATTATTTCCTCCCTTTCTTTGCCCTAGAATGCATATTTTATGTTCCCCAATATTCTCGACATTCTTTCAGTTCAGTGCATTTTTGCACAATAGCCCACCTATTTGACATTTTGGCGTGCACATTTATGCTTCTACTATGAATTTCCACCTCAGAAAGTTATTACATCACATGCAGATATTAACTGAAAAGACATGGCCCCAGCCCCGAGGTGCTGAGAATCTTGGAAATGTTTTTAGCAAAGAGGTGTGTTATCAGTTACAAAGGCCCCCTATTAATGGAGGAATCCATACATAGTGATAGGACCTAATTGTGTGGCACACATGCTCAGTGTTTCTGGGATGCAGGGAAGGAACGTTCAGTCAGGGTTAACAGCACACCTGGAGGCTTCCCGGGTAGGTAATCCTCATGCAAAGGCCATGAAGAATAAATAAGATTGAGTGCTATCTAAATCATAATCAATACAGAATCATAGCTTCAGAGTAGAACAAGATTCAGAGTAGAAATTGGTGACTTTGGATTCAGAGATGTTTTGTCATTAGGAATGTGGGTAGATAGTCTTCCCATCTAAGGATTCAAACAGGCATGAATTCAGAGTGCACTTGAATTAGGTCTTAAGTAGGTATAATGAATACACCAATTATTTTCTTTTTGTAAACTAAGTTAGTACACGTTCAACATTTCTTTATTAAAGTGCTTTTTTTTTTTTTTTAAACGGAGTTCAGTCAACTGAGACTTTTTTTTTTCCAGAAAGCTCTGCTTTGCATAAAGCAGCTACATCATAAGGGGAAAAAAAAAGATGGGAAAGAAAGCACTAGCTATGGTTAGGGAGAGAAATCGAGTGAGTGAAACTAAGGGCATGTGAAGAACAGTCAATATCTACCAACAGCGGCAAAACAGTTTCAATTTTCTGGATTATTAATTCAAATTCACACGCACATGCCAGTTAAAATTAAAGGCCTCTTTTTACTGCACTAGTTTAAATTAAAGATTATATTCTGCTCCACAAGTCTGAATTAAATTGCTTATTTTGCACACCAAGCTCTCATTTTAAAGCTAATAAAGAAAAGACATAGCATGTATGTGCAAGCTTGAGACAGGAAGGGTCTAAATTACTACACCTGTTTCACTTGGGAGTTACTTTATTAGTGTTACAAAACTTGGCTTTCAATTTGGCACTCAGAAGCACATTTAGAACAAGGATTTCTTTGTTTTGACAGAGAAGCCATGGTAAATGAATGACGTTTGAGCTAGGTGTGAAATGTGAAGGTACAAAATTAACTGGTAAGGTAATTACTGTTCTAATTCTGCATAAACAAGCGTTTTGAAAATCATTAATAGTTCAGGGAAATAATGTTAGTGATTAAATAAGGTGGCTTGCATCACTGAGCACAACTAAGCTCCTTTAATTACATTTGAAAGCAAGGGAAAGCAGCTAATTAAAATTAGCACAAGGTTCCTGAATGACCAGCACTGCACTGTTGCTCTAACCTGTATAATTGTGTGTTTATTAATATGTCTTTATTTTCCCTCTCGAGCATTTAACAAAATTATTTAAAATAACTAATAACCTTTAAGGAGTAAATGTGACTGAATTCAGTTATCAAAATGAATACTGCAGGTCTTGCTTGGGCCCACTATCAATTCCCTTTCCTAGTGCCCATTAACACTGGTGGGAGCTCCAGGGTTGAAACCCAGCAAAGCGATGCCAGGCACTTTGTGCCATTGGAGGGTTAGCATCCCTGGCAATGATTTATGGGATCCTGGCTTGACCACTCATTGTCCCTTTTAGGGAAAGAACAATGTAATTTGGGTTTAAATGTCTCACTTGTTGACTGTTTTCAGAGCCATTCATTCATCCATGCATTTAACTCATTCATTTGTTCATAAATGTCATTCCTCCAATAAAATTTATCAAGTTTTTAGTACTGTTCCTGGGGTTATAGAGATGAAAAAGACATGGTTCCAGGCAGAACCAACTATATAATTTGCAGGGCTGATGCAAAATGAAAATGTGGAGTCTCGTGCAAAAATCATCATGGATTTCATGACAGAGCATTAAGTCAAGTGCAGGGCCTGTTGAGAGTGGGGCCCTGTGCAACTGTACAAGAGTTGCACCAGTGAAGCTCAACTCAATGAGCTCAAATTGTAAGATTAATACCCAGGCAAATGGCAATAAGAAAATATGATTCCTGTATGCAGAAGTGCTTGTGGGCAGAGGAACGGTTGCCCAGCCCTTGGAAAGGGTTCACACGTGTGCTGGATTATACAGATAACACCATGAGTCACTGCCTGCTCCCACTGAATACCCCAGCGTTTACCTGCTGGAACCAAAATCCAGTCCTTAAACCATAAGCTTCCCAAAGAGAGTAACCCCAGTTATTTAGATGGAGATAGAGATTAATAAAAGAATTTTAAAATGTGCTCAAAATGTGTTGACTGTTGAATAAACAGAATAAAATGACCTATTATGACAGCAGCTATTTTTTTTTTTTAGTGTTTGTTATGTGCCAGGCACTGTTCTAAGTACAGTACAATAATGATTTCACTTAACGTTCCAAGCAACTCTACAAGGTAACATCTTATGGAAAAACCCAAACTAACTTTTTGGCCCACTCAATACAATCATTATCCACATTTTACAAATGCCAAATTTGGGGAAGAGAATTTAAGAAGAAACTAAGTGACAGAGCTGTATTTGAACTCAAATAGTCTGACTCCACAGCCTGTGTTCTTAATCACCGTGCTGAAAGATGACAGGGGCAAGGATGATTGCTTTGTCTAGGTCCCCCTTTTCTGCATTTCAACTTGTGAGTATAGATAGACTTGGATTATTTGAGAATCTAAAATGTTTGTTGCATGTCAATCAAATAATTTTGGGGCTTCCCTGGTGGTGCAGTTGTTGAGAGTCCGCCTGCCGATGCAGGGAACATGGGTTCGTGTCCCGGTCCGGGAAGATCCCACATGCCGTGGACCGGCTGGGCCCGTGAGCCATGGCCGCTGAGCCTGCGTGTCCAGAGCCTGTGCTCCGCAATGGGAGAGGCCACAGCAGTGAGAGGCCCGCGTACCGCAAAAAAAAAAAAAAAAAAAAAAAAAAAGAAAAAAAAAAAAATTTTGGAGACATGAGATACAAGGGGGAAATTTCAATTATGTTTCAATTTAGGGAAAATAATGTTGCTCTAGTGTTTGAATGGGAATTTATATATGAGTGGAAATTTATGTTAGTGTTGTCATCAGCCCCCTATGAAGTGGCCCAGTGGACATGGTAACTACTATCAGGTCCAACATCTCTGGGAGAGACCCAATGGTATTCAAGTTTCTTCTTGCCCTAAAAAAGGTCTAACCTCAGGTTGTATACCCCATGTAAGAGAAAGGCTGCAAAAATTTTAAAGGTTCTTTTGTGTTTTGAGAAATTTGAGTTTACAATAAAATACTGATGTGATGTGTAAAGATGATCCCTCATTGTCACACTAGCCTCCAGAAATTTTTTTGAGAAGGAAGAATGGCTGTAGGACTTGATCTACTCTAAGACCACAAAGGAAGCCTGGAGGGGAATACTAAACATCTCCATATAACTGTTCTAAACAAGATTTGCAAGAAAGTCTTTCCTTGCCCTCTCCCTCCCTTTTGTGTGTGTGTAAAGGAGGTTGTTTCTTCATTCCCCTTCTGATTTTTTTTTCTTTTAAATTCTACCAGATGTGAGAGGGAAACCAAATAATACAGCAGCACTCAACAAACTTTTATTTTCAAATTATTCCTTTTACGACCATCCGTTCTTGGCTTTTTCTCTGTAGATGCATGTGACCACAGGTCAGAAGTATTGACGTAGTTGACCGCACAAGTTTTCATGCTTTTTGTCTGTGTGGCCTCATGTTTAACATGATGAACATTCATTCAGCAGGGTTAACCAAAGGAGCTGGGGATAACTGAGGCTGTCTAAGGGATTTCTTGGTGGTGTTTTGTTCGGTTGTAGCTGAATTTCATTTAGCAATGGCAATGAAGATCTAGCCGTTCTCTGATATTACAGTTGCATCATTTCATATTAAATGTTTTGTGGACTGGGACTGAAAAACCCTGAAACTACACCATTCACTTTATTTCCAAGTTACCGAAACCCAGAACAACAGATGATAAAGTTTTCTTACTTAACATATTTAGAAGTCTTAGCTATTTGCTTAACTGAAAATTAAAGCATCGGAAGTCATACAATTTTAAATGGGGGAGGGATCATTAGGCTAACAGATGCTTTTAAATTAAATGAAACATTGGAAGTGTTCATTGATAATCCCAACAATAATATACGCTCCACTTTCATATTTCATCCTGTTCTTAATCTACTGCTCAGAGGCCCTTAAGACTCACATTCATTTACTTTATTAATTTTAGTGATTTCTTGTATTGGACTTATCCAGTAACTGATCTGAGCATAATTATACTTCCATGTTATTTTCCCCAATGTTTTCCTAACCCACTGAATGTTGATGATTTCTCTGCAGTTCTTCTGAAAATGTACTTTCAAAGATATTCAGTGTCTTCCTAACTGTTGAATCCAGTGTTTTTACTTACTCTTAGCTCTCCTTGACCTCCCTGCATCATTTGACATTGTTGAAAATTCCCTCTTTTCTTGAAAAATCCTTCTCCCATGGGTTCCACAATCTTCTCATGCCCTGGTTTGCCTTCTAGCTCTCTGACTTACTCTCCTTGATCTTGTTCATGGACTGCATCGTCTTTTCCAATTACTTGAATATAAACCATACCTCTAAGTTTAGTTTCTACATATAATTCTTTGCAATTTGCATTGGTTTTGCTAGCCACACTGGCAGTGTCCTGTGTGATTTTTAGGAAAATGTCTTTTCCTTTACATTACTTATCATAGTTTGTAGTTCTTTGTGTGATTATTGATTTCTCAATAGATTGTTTGCCATGTGAATACAGCATTTGTGTTTACTTTTCTCATCAGTTCCCAACTAGCATTTTGCACAGTGTTTGGAATGGAGAAAGCACTTGATAACTATTTGTTGAAAGAATAAGTGAATTAATGAATAAATGAGAAGTTTCTATGTCTCCATCTTGTCATTTCTCCTGTGCACTTGTCTTAGGTCTTCAGCTGCCCACTGGATGCCTATACTTTAGTGTCCCCTGTCACCTGAAACGCAACATGTCTAAAACCAAATGGTCATTATTTCCCAAACCATATCTGAATCCAGCTTCTAAGACTGTCAGTGACCCTATTATTTCCCCAGTTACGGAGATTCTAAATTATTGACTCACTCTTGACTCCTTTCTATTTGCCTTATATACATTTTCCTTCTATGAATTTCTATTTACTTTATGTACATTATCTCATTATTTCTCGTATGCTTTATCTCATGTTAGTTCTCATAGCATACCTATGAGTTATACTGTATATATATATATATATATATATATATATATATATGTGTGTGTGTATATTAGGATTCCCCTTTGAGGCGTAGATAAATTGTTTCATCAAATTCACATGACTACAAAGTGGTGGAGCTGGAATTTAAGACCAAGTATGTATATCAGAATTCAGAGCTTAGACTCAGAACTGCTTTTCATTTTTATTTACTACCTGGAAGTTTTTCTTTCCATTGCTACCATCCAATCCATTTCCTCATCCCCTTGAGCCTGCACTATTATAGATTTCTCAAAAAGTTTCTCTTTATTTCTTTCTTTCCTTGCTTTTTACAATGGCCTCAAAATACTATTGTCTACTCTAACTTTCCATGACTCAACAATGTCTCTGAAATAAGATCCATCTGCTAAACTTTATTTTAGGGTCCTCTCCAATCCCATCTTCAGCTAAATGTCTGTCCAGCTCTAAATACAGCCATAAATATATGCTACCTTCTGGCCAAGTGCACTTAACTGCTTCCCCTATTATGCAATCTGCTTTACCATTGCTGTCTTTTACACTCATGATCCATTTGCTGTTTTTTTTTAACTTATTAATCTTATTCTAAGTCCAAGTCGTATCTTAGCTCCTCTGTGAAACTGTTCCCAATTGCTCCATTTGATAATAATCTCAGCTTCTTCTGAATTTCTTGAAATACTTATCTGCAATATTTATTTGATATTTGTTTACTAAAATGCCTTATACATAGTTCCTAACAAATCCTTGTCAAATGAATGCATGTATTATTTTATTTATAAGTTTTCCTAGTGAGTCTGTAATGTTATAAAAGTTAGGGATCACATCTTATGAAAACCTATAAACACTATCTTTGATTATGACTTAATCTAGGACCCCTGAATACCTAGGTATTTTATTCTACTTGTCTTGTAATTACTCTATTTTCTGTGGAATACAAGCACAACTTACTTCCCTCTAATTAAATTTAACAAGGAATTATTGAGCACTTATTGTATGTTAAGCCCTAGGAACATAAAGATAAGTAAGACATGATTTCACAAAACCTAAATATCTCTTAGGGGGAAATAAAGACATTCAATTGACTATAAGGATGAGAAAAATTCTCATGGCATGATAGTGCTCTGGGAAGACAAAGAAGAAAGATATTATTTCTCTCTGGGATGGTAGTAGTCAGAGGTCTTTACAAAGAAGGAAACTTTTGACTTGGGCATTGAAAAGGAATACTATTTCATGAGGTGAGGAATAGAAGGAAAAGCATTCCAGACAGAAGAAACATCATAAGCAAAGGCTCAGGGATGTGATGGGGTGTGCACATTTAGCAAGTAGCACAGAATGGCCTGAGCTTGAGGGCGAGTAGAGGAGATGAGACTGGGAGCCAGTTTATATAGGGTCTTGAATGTCCTGTAAAGGCTCTGAAGTTTACCTGAGAGACAAAGGGAAGCCATCAGAGGTTTGGGAACTGCAAATAGCGTAGCTAGAACCATGCTTTTGAAAGAAATTCTGTTTGTAATGTGGCAAATGGTTTCATATGCAGGAGCCTAGGAGCAGGGAACCCAGCATGAGGTCAATTTTAAGCTTGAGCAATAAATGTTGGGCACTTAAATTAGGGATATGATGGTAAGATGGATTCCCAACACATTTCAGAGATAGACTACTTAGATTCCAAAGATGATACATCAATTGACAATGTATATTGTCAATTACTGTTGTATATATATTGTCAAATATTGTATTATATTGTCAGTTATTCTTTGCCCTCATCGTAATGATTTGCAGGGTTGTATTCACCCACCATCCTCAGCTTCTCTTATGTCCAAGAGTACCTCATTATTTCTAAGTTTGAGGGAGGCGCTACAGGATAGAGAAAAAGAACACAATTCAGTGGACCAAAATAAGGATAAAGCTGAAACCTTTTCTCTTTAGCTCTATATTTTAATCAATTCTACAGTTGAACAAAAAGAACCACCATAATAAATTATGAGATATCTCCCACTAGGGTTTCTCATTGCATTTCAGAGAGTTCTATGTCTCAAATTTGTAGGTAGGTCGTGTTTTATCCGGTGAAATGTCTTTGATAATTCACGGTCAATCGTGTGGATGTAATTTTCACTTGTGTGACAACAGTGGAAGGTTCACATTCCCGTAACGAGCAGTGGGGATTGAGGAGGAAAGGGTGGGAGTGGAAAGCTGGGAACAGAGTTTGATTTGGTGTTGTAGCCATCTTGACACTTCCCACCTCTGGGTACTTAGTTTATTTTAAATCTCAGTGTCTCATTCCATTAGTGTTTTGCTTTTGTAAAAAGGTGCAGACTCCTTAACCTGTTCTCCATTTCAACGATGTTCTCCTCAAGAACACAGAGCCAGCAAATTACTTAAAACAGCAAAGTGTCATGATTCAATAGTCATAACTTTTCTTCTTATTAATAATGGTTTCCCCTCTGAATCATATCTACATGTCAATCACATCAATAGACTACAAAAATGCTGTTTGGCAACGTTACAAAACACAGACATCTTAGAACCTGTTACTTTCTATTTTTTAAACCTTTAATACTGAGCTAAAATTGATAATAAATCTAAAAAATAATCAATAAAGATATATTACATTCTGTTAAAAATTTAGCGTAAATCTTTCAGCCTTTACAAATTATGACATTATGGTGGTGTATACAGGTGAATTGTAAATTAGGTGTTTTTAAAACACATATGTTTTTAATTAATGCATGATATAATACAACAATAAATACAACCAAAAATAAAATGCTAATTTATATTTTATATTTAGATATAATCAAGTCAGGTTAAAACAGACACTTGATGTTTCCCACATTGATTCAGCATTTATATCTCAGATGCAAAAGGATCCAATGAATAATAATTTACATATATATACATTTTAAACAGTAAAAATAGATGGAATCATACACAGGTTTGCATGGGAAGATAGTGGTATACTAGAAAGCAGTTCAATTGTGAGATGTAAAAACTTAGGAAATTGATATGCAATTTAAGAAAGATGTAAATTATAGCTCCGATTAACTTATGCAGTAAGTATTTGAGAGTCTCTATTAGTATATCCTATGCATTCTGTGTTCTTTATCAGTAACCTTCATATTTTTCAAAATTAATAGGGACTTAAAATATCTATCCTGGCTTGAAAGATTTTTGTCTCTGTTACTTTTAGGGTAGGTCTGGAATGGTGTTGGTTGACCTTATAGGGGTAGCCAGGGTTAGCCAGGCTAACATAGAGAAGGGGTCACTTAAGTTTTTCTCTTTCTGTTGGTGACCTGGTTTTTCAGGTATGAACTGCTCTGATTAATAAACTTACACAGCAGCAAGGACAGGTGATAATGAAAATGAATTCTGGCATTGCCCTGACTGTGTGACCTTAGGCAAGAAATCTGACCTTTCTTTACCTTGGTTTTCTTATCTGTAAAATAGAAATCAGACCATTAGGGTTAAAAGACACCATCTATATGACGACAAAATAACATTGTGCCTGGTACATAGTAACTCTCCATAAGTGGTAGCTATTGTTATCATTATGACCTGGAATTCCACCTCCTTCTTTACTCTGACTTTACCTTGGGTTACTTCCTGATTTTGAGAACCTAGAAAAGGATTTGCTTTCTGTTGGCTGAATCTGTTTCATCTCAGTTTTGCCTTTTAATTCTGACTTGGTAGTTTACATTGTTGTCCTATTGTCCCTTTTGCTTTGCCTTTTGACCATGAGCCCACTGACCCAAGATTTGGATGAATTCAGTTTCATAGGAGCTCAGAACTGTCTTCTCTTTTTCGGACTCATTGGACCTACTCTCTTCCAGTTGTAGCAACTCCAAATCCCATATTCATCTTGCACTCCTTGCCTTCTCTCTCTTCCCACATCAATTCATCTTCAAGTTCAGACAATTCTTTATTACATCTTTTACATCTGTCACTTCCTTTCTGATCTCATTGTTACCATTCCATTACAGTTTCACACTATTCCACAGGTGTGCTCCCTCCCTCTTCCTACTTCTCTTGTACACAGGTACTACCTCAATCTTTCCAAAGTGCTACTTTTCACTTATCACTCTCACTCCTACACCCCCTTCAGAAAACATTGCCTACTGAAGTACAGAGACACTTTATCTGACATTTAAGACTTTAATTTCACTTCTCATCATTACCTTACATTCATTCATCAAATATTTATTTTATGCCAGATTCCATAACAGGCAGTGTGGATACAATGATTTAAGAATAATTAGACAAAGTCTCTGCCCTCAGGAAGCTTATAGTTTAGTGAGGAGATTAAAAAAAAGGCTTCCTCTTGATATCACATATGTTCCTATTTCTGTGCTTAAAGGACACTCCCTTCCTCTCCATTGATCCTAGTCCTTGCTTTCCTTCAAGTCTTCCTGAAAGTTTTTCTTTCTAGAAGCATCTTTGAAAGGATGGAAGTTGTGAGAGCCTAATTCACTGCTGGCTTCAGGAAATGCTGCTGCTGGTTGCATTCACTTTTGCTCTCTAACTCATTACACTGTCCTCCCCAAAATACTGGGTAAAACCACCAAGCATCTCTCTTCCCATCTTCTAAGACAGATCTTCCAATCTATTACTTTTACAGAATCTCCTGGGGGAAAAGAAGGAAAAGACACTATAAACAGCTTGATTTCTGAATGTCTTTTCTGCTTGATTTCTTTGGACTTACTTTTGTTTATTTTAGGTCCTAAGAACATGGGTAAAAGCTACTTATGATTCTCTGACATTCAGCTCAAGTTTCCTGTATGAGTCAAAACAAACTAGAAGTTTAAACAGTTATTGGACCCTGGAACATTTAGTGAACATATATTATACATAAGAACTCTGCTGGTTTTTATGGGCGGATCCCGAGATAAATGAGAGGCGGTTTCTAGCTCCTGTCCTTCTAGAGTTGTCAGGGGGTAGATATTAATTTTATCGGGAAGACATAGGAAAACAACCAGTGCCACTGTGAATTCTGTCTCCCAAACACTTCTTAATAACCATTCACTTAATATCCATTCACAATTCACATCCATCATTATTGCCTAGGTCATGGCTCACTGTTTGTTCTTAACTTGTCTCTCAACCTCAGTCTCTCACATTCTCTCCTCCCCCAATGAGAAGGATTTTTAGAAAATAAAATTGTATCACCTCTACTGTGCCATTATCCTCTTTCAAAATCTTTCTGTGACTACCCATTTCTCTTAGAATAATATTCAAACTCTTTACCCTGGCTTGCTAGTTCTTTCAAAATTTGCTTCCCTAGCATTATGTTTTTATTTTTTCATTCAATAAATATTTACTGATATCTACTATGTGTCAGGCAATAGTCTAAATGCTACATATACAATGGGTCTCTAAATTTGAGGCCTTCACTTTCAGGAGGAGTTGAAAAAATAAATAAATAAACAAAGGATTAGGATAATTTCAGAAAAAGTTGTTTCTGTGAAAAATAATTTGAAAACTTTGAAAAGATTCAACAGAAACTGCTAAAAATTAGTTGTCAAATCAGGTGTAGATAAGACAGCTATAAAGTTTTGGGAGAATTCTATAAAAATCTGCATTCAAATTACTTCAAAATGTCTTTAAGTTCTTTCTCTACCCTGAAAAATATCTAAACAGGAAATTGTAGATGATGTATTACAGGTATGGTTTATGCAACAGAAAGAAAATAAGATGCCAGTGAGAGGGTTCATTCTTAAAGAAAAGGCCTTATCTCTATCTCAAATGATTGATAGATGAACATGTGTTTATGGTGTAAGTTAAAAAATTGTTGAGGGTTTTTGATATTACATTTTATGTTTCTTCACTTAAATACCATTTTTAATCAACTGATCCAATACAGATTACAAATCTTTTTTTTTTAATTGAAGTATAATTTACAATGTTGTGTTAGTTTCTGGTGTACAGAAAGTGATTCAGTTATATATATATTTTTTCATATTTTTTCCATTTTAGTTTATCACAAAGATTCCAAATCTTAATGGATAATGAGCTTCTACTGTACTGACAAAAGCTATGAAAAATAAGACAAGCTAATGTCGTGGAGGGCAACATGGGGTGTGTGTTATGGGGCAGTGTTAGCTTGGGTGATCAGCACAGGCATTCTTTTTGGCACTGCCTTTGTAAACTTTAGCTTCTCTTTCAGGTGCTTTCACATGCTGTGCTCACTCTAGTGTTCCTTAATCTTCACACATGCTATTCTTCTGCCTTGATTATTTCAATCAATTCCTACTCTTCTCTCTTTTCCCTGGCTGGTACCTGTGTTCCATTAGGTCAAACTGAGATATCTCATTCTCCTAGAAGCCTTTGCTGTCTTCCCCAAGTCTGGATTAGGTGTCCCTCCTATGTGGTTCCTCTACTCTGTCCCACATGTAATAATTGCCTGTCTTCCCTGACACACGAAGCTTTGCAAGGACCATGGTCTTGGTGTATTTTATTTTCTCCTATTTCCCTGTTACCTCGCATGGTGCTGGGTATATAATGCTTGTCAAAGACATATTCATTGAAAGAATGCATGCATCATAACAAATGAGTAAGTTCGGGATGAAAGAAGAGGAGGACCTACACAGTTAAGTGAATAGCATGAGCAAATATTTCAAATTTCTGAAGAATTTTGTGCAACATAGAAGAGGAGCCCTATAATGCTTTTGAAGGAGCCCTTAAGCATGTTACAACCTCACAGTGAAGGGGCTATACTAAGTATACTATCTATATACAACTGGGATTTTTTTTCCTGGGGTGAGGTCAACAGTAGTCAAGGGGACAGTAGTGAATACATGGCAAAGGGGTAGATATTAATTACTATGAAGAGGAAATCTCTTATCCTGGTTGTTTATAACCATTGTTGCCCGGAAGAAAGCTTGGCACTAGAGTTACTGATTTGTTTTTAGGGGGGAAAAATTTCTATACACCACCAAATATTTTTAGGCAAAACAGGCCATTTAGTTACTCTAAAATACATATTATGAAGTGCCAAAATTTCAGATTTTAATTTTTTAACTTGGATATTATAAAGGCTAATCAGCTGACCTACCTCTGTAAACTGCAGGAATAGCGAAAGAATGTCCAGAACTCAATAAAGATTTTGATTAGTTGAGAAGAGAGGTAAAAAGTGTAGGTTTATAAATATACTCATATGGGTAAAAACACAAACTATTAATAACAAAATAGGAAGAAAATATTTTTTAAACTATGCCATAAAACTATTCATTATACATTGGAATTTAGTATAAAATGGAGCAACTAGAAACTTCTATCTGAAGGGATTCATTTACTGAAGTACTAATGCAAACTAAGAAGAAGCCATCTCATCTCTAAGAGTACCTCTCAGCATGAGTCCTCAGGGGAAGCGTTAGATCAAGATTCCAATTTGTTATCTACAATTCATTTCCATGCCCATCTCATTGTACCCCAGGATCATCTGTATAGCACATGTAAAAGGCATTTTATCCTTCATCTGCTAGCACCACATAAAACGGGGCATTTCTAAACCAACAAGATGCCCTGTGATCTTATACATGTATGCTAAAAGTGGATGTTTTCTTGCTGTGATGTTTTTAATTTGGTTTACAGACAATTTATAAAGCTTTTTGTTAGTGGACATGGCCACAAAAGCAGATTTTTTCAGGCCTCTGGAGTCAATTGGTTTTAAAAAAATGCAGACACATATTTTGTATTATTTGGAGCTATAGTTCGGCAGGATGCAAGGTATATAAATTTGTATCCCCCTAGACTTGAGAAAAAGTTCTTAGAGAAAGCACTCTCAGCTGGTATATGGAGAGATACAGGGAAGATCAGGTACCTTTTTAATGTTTTTTTTTTTTTTTTCTTTTCCCACTAAAGGCCTGATGTTAGAGGACGTTGACTAGTGACAAACAGTGCAATTTTCTTTGTATGTGAACTAGAGCATTTCAGCTAAAAGTTTAAAGGAGCTTACAGGTAAGATGTCTTGGCAAGGGTTTCTCCCCTGAAAGAATACAACTTAATAAATGTGCAGTGGCTCTGCTTGGACCCCCTACCTGTCTACAAATACAAAATCATTGTCTGCTGCCTTAAACTCATGCCTCTTGCACGCATGAACTGTCCCCCTCTGAGGTTTACTGGAGTGTATTTCATTAGAACCTCTCATGGCATTGTGAACCTGATTGTAATGAATGGGTTGAACTCTGAAAGCACTGGGCACTGACCTGCCATCTGCTGATATCCTAAATCAGGCCATTAGAGGATTCCACAAGAAAGAGCATGCTGTTTATAGGTTAATTTATCTCTCATTTGGTTGAACTAGATGTGTGTTTATAAAGGTCCTCTAATTGAATCTTATAGGTGCCACAGAGATCTTTGCATTTTAAGGAAGTCTTTGGGAATAAATGCAGTCAGTTCTCAATTATCTCTGGTAATGGGGACCTGGCCAGCATGGATGAGCATAAGACAGGGGCAGTTCTCTATCCTCATTTATGTGATTATTTTTAATACTTCATCCCTATCAAATATTGAGTATAACTGCTGCAATGGCTGATCTTGGTCACTTTCCTATTTATTTTGGCTGATAACCCTCCCATCAAAATGCTATAAACAACAACAGAAAAAGAACAGCCCACCGATGACCATGTGTATCCCTTTGAAACACGAAGGAGTGTAGAGATACTGATGGAGACAGATGTAGGAACTCACTTGATAAATGACACAGTGCCATGAGAAGAGTAAGGCTTTCCTAGTCACCTACAACATACATATGTCCTGGTGGCCTGAGACAGAACAATAATAACGATAGTGATGGTGACAGTGTCTATTCATTGAGCTCTTAACTCCATGCCAAGGCCTGGACTAAACATTCACATTTATTTGCTTAATCTTCACAACAAATCAATGAAGTTATTGTTACCCCTATGTTTTATTTATTTATTTTTGGTTGCGTTGGGTCTTCGTTGCTGCGTGTGGGCTTTCTCTAGTTGCGGCGAGCAGGGGCTACTCTTTGTTGCGGTGCGCGGGCTTCTCATTGCGGTGGCTTCTCTTGTTGAGGAGCTCGGGCTCTAGGCACGTGAGCTCAGTAGTTGTGGCTCGTGGGCTCTAGAGTGGAGGCTCAGTAGTTGTGGCGCACAGGCCCAGTTGCTCCACGACATGTGGGATCTTCCCGGACCAGGGCTCGAACCCGTGTCCGCTGCATTAGCAGGCGGACTCTTAACCACTGCACCACCAGGGAAGCCCATCCCTCTGTTTTAAATGAGGAAACTGAAGCTTAACAGGAATTAAATACTCACCTTGCATGCAGTGCTAGTGAGGACCATGTGGGGACGGCAAGTAAGGTATGTCTGACCCCTGAGCTCTCCTCTGCTTCCAGAATTGGCACTCCCACCATGCCTCGCCTCATGTGAGGCTCCCAAGAATCCACCACGATGCCCGGGGCACCTGCTTGTTTACCATCCTCTTGGCAAGCACCCATCCTTGATTCAACAACTTTTAGAGGTTGGTTACCTCTCGTGTACAGGTTTCTGGTACTGAAATATCATGAAATGCTTTTGGTGCGTGAGATGACCCCTTTTTACAAACAGTGATCACCTATACTCTACAGTCTGGGAAACCTTCTCTGCTTTAATTGGATGCTTTTTAAATTCTCTACTTGATTTTGCCCCCTTTTGCCAGAGCAAACATATAAATGCTTCAGTTTTTCCTTTTTACGTTTCAACTACATGGAACACCCATGTCAATATATTACTAAATTATTGTTATGAATAAAGAGCATACTAATCGCCTGGAATGCCTACTCCTTGATATGTTGTTGTCCTTGTACACTTTGCAGCAGTCAATTTCTAAATATTTGAAGGTTTGTGCTTCCAGTACTTAGTTAATTCATTTATCACCTACCTTTGAGGGGTAATTGTGGATGCATAATTTTAGCAACATCATCATGCCTGTTGATATAATCCAGAGCCACTACAGTGGTACAGCCTCTGATTATATGTTCAGTTAACTGCCACATGTTGTCAGTACCTCTCATCCACCAGGTTTTCTTCTGTTGGATACTTATAATAATTTATAACAAAAATAGTCCTGCCAGGAATTGTCACAGCAACCCCACGGCCTCATAAAATCACACATACAAGTGACACGTAGCTTTATTTTCTAGTCTGCATTTTTGTCAATGAAAGCTTGGGGTCAGGCTGCCTGATTTCTGGTCTGAGCTCCACGTGACTCTGGGCAAGTCACTAATGTTTCCCAGGAACTACTTCATTTAGGTATGAAATGAATATGAAAGTGTTTGGCTTGCCTAACTTCACAAGATTATCGTGAGGTTCAGTGGGAATCATATTTGAATGCACTCGGAAACAGGTAAAGCAGGGGCAAAATGGGACACGCGATTACTCTTAGTCTTGATACTTATTTTCCTGATGTTATATTCATACACACTAAGAAATAGTTTTATTTTCTATGTTATATTTGTGCTATTGAACAATTTTTATCTGTATGTTCATAGTAGAAAAAACAGTTATTTTCACATTTTTTACTATATGTAAACTATCTAAAGGCACAAAATTTCATTCTTCTTTCTTTCCTCTTTGAAACCTGCACCTGGGAAGTGTTGTAGCTTCAAGTGCCTCCGTTCGGTGGCTTGGTGGTTGTTTGGTTTGAGGAATGTACATTGTTGGCATTAACTCTGCACTTTCTATGGTCTTTATGTATTAGGCTTGGGAAATTAGAGCTTTCCAGTGCTGTGTGGTACTTTGTCATGGAGGCAATGGTGTTACAATAATGCCTTTGAGTCTACACAGGGACATTGGAGAAGAACAAATTATAACCCTGCACCTAGGACTACAAAGGCCTCCATTTTGATAATATCACCCGCATCCCCAGAATAGCCCTGCTCCACTTTTCCATTTTGCTGATGTAGTCATTTGGTTTCGATCAGTTTTTTTGTTTTTTTATTTTTAGTGAAGACATTAGTGCCAAATATGAAACTAATATCCATGTATCCAACCATCCAAGAGGAAGAGGAATACAAAGGAACAGGGATGCAGCTGGATTATAAGATGACTTGTGGGAGTTTAAAAACAGCATCATCTACAGGTGAACAAATTAGGGAAAGGTGCTATCTCTGTGAGGGAACAGACGATACCAGGGCCTTCAACTTGGAAAGAGTCTGGGCTTGTTTCAGCTGCCACTCGCTGCCTTTGTGCAGGGTGCAAACTGCATAGTGACACATTCATTGTAAACCTGTACCTAAGGGGCTAGGAGCTCATTTGCCATTGAATGGAGCATACACAGACCTCATCCCACCACGTGGACCAGTAGAGTGATGACTCTGGGTCCTGGCTTTTGGAGAAGGGGAGAAGCAAAACAGGTGACGTCCTTTATTGCTGAAAAATCAGACATCACTGAGAGAGGAAGGTGGCATTTCTCTTAGTGGGAAGACAAAACCCCCAAGCTCCGATAAACATATACAGTAAGTCCCCTACATACGAATGAGTTCCATCCTGAGAGCACGTTCATAAGTCCAATTTGCTCGTAAGTCCAACAAAGTTAGCCTAGGTACCCAACTAACACAACTAGCTATTTAGTACTATACTGTAATAGGTTTATGATACTTTTCACACAAATAATACATACAAACAAACACCAAAAATAAAGACAACATTTTTAATCTTATAGTACAGTACCTTGAAAAGTACAGTAGTACAGTACAATAGCTGGCATATAGGGGCTGGCATCGAGTGAACAGTCAAGAAGAGTTACTGACTGGAGGAGGGAGAGGAGGTGGGAGACGGTAGAGCTGAAGGATCGTCAGCAATAGGGGACGGAGGGCGAGCTGCAATTTCACTCGCCTGACGTTGTGCCTGACGCTGATGGCACAGGTTCTGGTTCCTTGCTGGATTCAATTCTATCTACCCTATTGAAAAAATGATCCAGTGATGTTTGGGTAGTAGCTCTTTTTATCTCATCATAGATAACACAGTAGCACTGGATTGCATTCTGAACGCTGCTGCAACCTTCACGTACCAGCTACATCATCGCTGATTTTGCACTTGCTTCTGGACATCCTGGGCTTGAAATAAAGATATGTACTACTGTACTCTATACAGGACTGTACAGTAAAGTACACAAAATCACAACCACTTGTAGAGGATGCACGCATGTGACAGTGTACACCAGACATGTGAACTAACTTACGTGATTGGACGTTCGAACGCAAGTTAGCATCTTCGAAAGTTCGCAATTTGAGGGTTTGTGTGTAGGGGACTTGCTGTACCAGGCTGCCAAACGCCAGTGTCAAGTGGGCCTATAGAGTGGCTACTCTCAACACCAAGTTCTTTCCTCTCCACCTGTCTCCTACCTCACACGGATTCTCTGTTGCTCTTTTATGACATCTCTCTTTTTCTTTACCCTTGATCTGGCATTTTCATCTTAGTCAGGTTTTATCTGTGCAGGATTATGGGCAGGGAAAGGAGGTAGCTGAGTGGGTTTTGTCCTGGGGGGCCCATCAATCTCTAGGGCATGGCTCTGAGTATATGAAGCCAAGTATCTCTGGAAATTTAATGGTTGACATTAATCTATTCCATAAATATTAATCAGGTATCTACAATGTGCCAGGTCCCAGGAACACAGCAGTGATCAATTCAAGCTATTTTCTCTGCCTGAATATTTCCCCATGACCTGTCCAACTCCTCTTCCTTTTCTGTCAGGTCTCAATTGAAATGCCCTTTCTTCACCCTCCCAACCCAAACTCCTGTAAGTTTTAGGGGTCTTTAATACTGTCTTTCATATCATTCTCCACTTTTGCAATTACTATTGCAATGGCGTTCTTGCTTGCTAGACTCTAAGTTGCATGAGGTTAGGGCCATGGATGCTACAGCTCTGGGGCCCAGCTGAGGGTCTGGTATGTAGTAGTCCCTCAAGCTGGTTGATGAATGAATGAATAAATGAATGAATGAAGGAATGGCTACCAGGCATAAGGCCCAGTTAATGCATCTTTTGATAGACCTTTATGAAAACACTGTTATGCGTTTGAATGGGAGGTATCTATCTACTCTTAAAACCTAATGAGCTTTTAAAAAATTCCTGAAGTTCCCTGCTTAGGTTTTCTCCATAATCTCTGCCCAAGAGATCGTTTAAACAAGAGTATTTTAAATCAATATCAGAAAAAAATGTCTTTTTGTCAGCTTTAACAATACTACAGCCATCTTATATGACAAAAGGGAATCTCATAATTTAGCTCATCAGGGTGATTTATAGGGGTGTCTCCGGGCCTTGGACTGGGACTGGTCTGTGGCCTGTTAGGAACCAGGCCGCACAGCCAGAGGGGAGCCGTGAGTGAACAAGCGAGCTTCGTCTGCGCTGCCCATCGCTCCCATTACTGCCTGAACCATCCCTCTCACTGCTGCCCCCACCCCCCATGGAAAAATTGTCTTCCACGAAACCAGTCCTTGGTGCCAAAAAGGTTGGGGACCGCTGATTTAATATGACTAATTGTGGCCTGCTGCTGCAATAAGGCAATAGCGATAAATAACAATGCGTTGGGATATTTTAATTGTAAAACAGCCATTTCTATGGCCTTTGATTGATCATGGTGACTGTAATCATGACTGAAACCTTCCACTAACCTTTTTATATTTAATTTCTTGTTTTGAGTTAACATCAATATAAATCCTATTTCCATGAACAATACAACAGGCGCCCTTTCGAGGAGCACCTAAACTTCCTGGCACGGTGGCTGCTGGACAAGAAGTAGAAACTAACCTTTTCCCCAAGCAAATCAGAAAAAGAAAGGGCTTCAAAAAGCCTCCTCTGTCTGTCTTCCCTCCTAGCGAGTTCTCATCATGATTTGGGGACCCCCAGTGAGTAAAAATATTCTAAAGACCCATAAAACATTATTTGACATGAAAATTTTGCCTCGCCTATGAGCTGCTGCTAATGAATGACATATGATGCAAGAAGCAGCATGGCTGAAATATTTTTATTAATACTAATAATATTTTTGCTTGTACAGCAACTTTTATTAGAGAAAACTGAGTTGGAAAGGAAGCTTTAAAGCCATAGTTGAGGTAAAATTACTGGCTCACAACTTTTTAGTCTTGCTACTGCTTCTCTCCCATCCTGGGGGCCGGGGGCTGAGTCAAAGCTAATGTCACTCACCTTAGAGAATTTCAGTCCAAAGATTCCTGGACCTACATAGAAGAAAAGTAAAGTTTTTGTTCCCTTGTCTGTTTTTTAAAGAGCAAGAAATAAGTCTTCCTTTCCTTACAGTGTGAAGTTAAGTCCCACTTGAGAGAAAGTAGTAACGAGAGTTGCTGTTGTTGGCTGCCAATGGCAGAGCACTTACTGTGTGCCTAGCTCTGTCTTAAGTGCTTACCTGCACACATATAATTTCGACAACATCCTTGTGAAACTGGTGTGATTATACTTATTCTTTAGATGGGTGACTGAGACACAGAGAGGTTAAGCAACTATCCCTGCTTGCCCAGATGCCTGCTAGGAAATGTTCCCACCTGTGACCCCTCTGGGTTCCAGCCTGAAGAGAATAGAATAAGCTGGGCAACTGTTGGCACATGCTCATAAGAGAATCCTCTACATGTGGCAGTTAATGCAAATTCCCTTGCCTTCTATTCCTTTGGTACATGTACTTTCCTCAGTTCCCCACTAGACTGTAATCTCCGTGAGGATGAGGATTTGAGCTTGGGTTTATAAAGCTTAGATTTTTATAACTAAAACCCAGAACATATATTTTAATCAGGGCATAAGGTGTTTTCTCATGGGAACAATGATAAATGATTTTGAAATCAGGACCATTCTGGTATACTGGGGACATATGTCACCATAATTACCGTTGTCTCCCTTACCCATGAATTCACTTCTTGCTGTTTCAGTTACCTGTGGTCAACTGTGGTCTGAAAATATTAAATGGAAAGCTCCAGAAATACACAATTCATACATTATAAATTGTGTGGCCGTTCTGAATAGCGTAATGAAATGTCCTGCAGCCAGCTCTGTTCCACTTGGGATGTGAATCATCCCTTTGTCCAGGGTATCCTTCCCATTAGTCTCTTAGTAGCCCTTGGTTATTAGATTGACTGGATATCAGAGTGCTTGTGTTCAAGTAACCCTTATTTCACTTAATAATGACCCCAAAGTGCAAGAGTAGTGATGCTGGCAATTTGGATATTCTCATACTGTGCCTAATTTATAAATTAGAATTTATCGTCAGCATGTATGTACAGGAAAAAACACAGTGTATATAGTGTTTAGTACTACTTACAATTTCAGGTATCCACTGTGGGTCATGGAATACATCCTTCATGGATAAGGGGGGACTACAGTATTGCACTTTCTTTTATTGGAAGGGCCAAGAGGAGAGTAATCTGCTCTGTCATTTTTAGGCTAAATTTATAGGGTGTGTGCATTTTGGGTAGAGAATTGGGGCCTGGTACTCTGTGTTACATATTCAAAATGTCAGTATCATCACTCTTTATGGGATATTCATGCTCCAGGGAATTAGTTTCAATTAATACACAATACAGAATGTAGAATTACTTATTTTCATTCAAAAATATGCCTTTTAAGTTATACCTCTATGAAATGTTATTTATATCTGAGTCATGGCATCTAGGAAACCAAATAAACAATCTGAGAAGCTTGGAGACCATAGAATGAGGTCTCCAAGGCTATTGTTGACCCACAGAATTATTCCTGGTCCTTTAATCTATAGAAAATATCTGCCTGGTGGCTTGAATTCTTGGGCCCGATATACAGACTCTAATTCTCCACTGGACAGCCCTGAAGAGGTATTAAACTCTTTATTATTTAACCTTCCACTTTTTTATATTGTTATCAGAAACTTCCAAAGAAACCTTGGTCATTTCACCAACAAACCATCTCTTAATTTCTGTTTCTTATGTTATAGAATAGTGTTTCTCTGACCGTATTTTAAGTAGTCGCCAGTCGCTTCATATGGCCTAATAACATTTGGAATGCATATTAACATCAGAGACACATTGCAAATCACCTTTTAGGTGGAGTAATTCCTGGACAGGGAGCCACAGATGGCAAGTCACTTCCATTTACATTGATTCTGTTACCTTCAACTTCAAAAGGTAACATTCTAGGTGGATCAGTGCAGTGTGGTACCAAAGGGGAAAGAATTGGGGTCTGAAATTCAGACAAAACCTAAGTTTAGCAACTCAGCTCTGTCAGTTTCTTAGCTTGACCTTGGTCAGCTCACTTAACGTCTTTGAACCCCAGCTTCCTTATAATAATAATAACTACCTGATAAAATAAGAGATAATGAACGTGAAAGTGCCTGAGAACTCTACTATGGTTTATACAATGTAGTTCGATATTTTGATTTACACTTAGTTTGGGAACAGTAATATGTAGGACACTTTAAAGTGCAAGTCACAAATAATCCAACACAACTGACTAAGGTATGATAACTTACTGGATTAAGTACAGTCAGTTCTGCTATAACATGACATATGCCTTTCTAAAACCCATACAGTAAAAGTTATGGATACAATAGCTGTCTAATCCAGCACTTCCAAACAGAAATATAATGCTAACCACAAATGTGAACTGCATATGTAATTTAAATTTTTCTATAGAGATGTTAAAAAAACAGGTGAACTTAATTTGATAGTACATTTTATTCAATCATATATCCTAAATATTATTATTTTAACATATAGTCAATATAAAATTTATTAATATCTATTTTACATTCTTTTTTTCTTTTTACCAAAAAGAGATTGTAAAAGATTGTATTTTATACTTATAGAACAGCTCAATTTAAATCAGCCATGTTTCAAGTAACCACATGTGGCTAGTGGCAACTGTATTGAAATGACAGCCTAAGACCTGGGTCATATGCTGTCCCTTCGAACAGGAGCTGGAGTTCAGTGCCCAGAATACATGGATGGAGAGCAGCAGGGACCAATGAATGGAAACTGGGGTTTATTTCTTAGAAAAGAGAGAATGGACCCTGAAGAAGCACAATCATCTTTACCGTCATGATCATCATCGTCACCCTCACAAAATCTAACTTTCAAGGAATTAAAATTCCAAATCTCCAGGCCATTTTAAGCTATATTCCATTTAAATTAATTCTTTTGTTCAGTGAAAAGGTAGCAGTTGCACAGAGAGGGTGCTTGGCTGGGATTTAGGAGGTGGGATTTTTGGTTGACTTCTACTAGCTCTATCAGCTGTCTGACTCAGCTGGACAAAGTTCCTTGGTCTTCACTCTTCACCTATTATATTAAAAGGTTACAACAGGTGTTTTCTAAAGAGTTTTTCAATTCCAATTTAAAATCAACTTTATTGAGGTATAATTTATATATAATAAAATTACCGATTTAAATGTATATTTCAATAGTTTTTGACAAATTTAACACACCCAAGATACAGAAAATTTCCATCTTTGAGAACATTACTCTGTGCTCCTTCCCAGGCAATATTCTGTTGATAGATACTTAGGTTTTTTTCTAGTTTCTGGGTCAAGTAACTTAAGCATGGCTGAAGTCAGGGGTGAAATGGATTTGGGTAGATTTACTGGGTCATATGGTAAGTGTGTTTTTAATGTAAGAAGCTGTCAAGGACTTCCCTGGTGGCACAGTGGTTAAGAATCCGCCTTCCAATGCAGGGGACACAAGTTCAAGCCCTGGTCCGGGAAGATCCCACAGGCCACGGAGCAACTAAACCCATGCACCACAACTACTGAGCCTGCGCTCTAGAGCCCGTGAGTCACAACTACTAAAGCCCATATGCCTAGAGCCCATGCTCCGCAACAAGCCACTGCAATGAGAAGCCGGCACACCACAATGAAGAGTAGCCCCTGCTCGCTGCAGCTAGAGAAAGCCTGCGCACAGCAACGGAGACCCAACGCAGCCAAAATAAATAAATAAATAACTTTATATTAAAAAAAAAAAAGCTGTCAAACTGTTCTATTTGTATCTCTTTATAGCAGCAATATATGAAAATGCCAGCTACTTCACACCCTTGCCAAGACTTGGTTTTGTCAGTCTCTTTAATTTTAACCATTCTAGTGTGTGTATAGTGGTATTTCATTGTGGTTTTAATTTGCATATTTCCCTGATGACTTAATGATGATAAACTTCTTTCCATGTGCTTATTAGCCGTTTGTACAATCAACTTTTGTGACGTGCTTATTCAAATCTTTTGCCCATTTTTATAACTAAGTTGTTTTTCTTATTTGTCAGCTATAGATAAAGCAAAAAATTTTTTGTCTGTACCTTGTATTTTATTTTCTTAATATGTTTAGAAGAGCAAAGACTTTTATTTTGAAGACCAGTTTATCAATATTTTCTTCTATGACTCAAAGGTTTGGTGTCTTGATCTAAGAAATCTTTACCTACCCCAGGGAAGATTTTTTGTCCTACACTAATCTGAAAATTTTATTTAATAAAATTTTAGTTTTATTTTTTACATTTAGGTCTATTATCCATTTTGAGTTACTTTTGTGTATGGTGTAAGGTAAGGATGGAGACTGATTTTATTTCAAATGAATGTTCAACTATTCTATTGTTTTTTTATCTTTTCCCCATTAAATTATATGTAGCATATATATATATATAATTACTGTATGTAACAAGTAATTATATATATATAATATAATAAAATAAGAAGAGTGTATATATATATAATCTATATATCTTCTGTGAAATGTTTACACCATAGATTATTATTTTTAACTTTGTGTCTCTTGTTTGAAGCACTTTGGGAATGAGAGAGCTGAGCATGAGTCTCTTTTTCTGGATGCAGTAGTGAGGAATTAGGAGGAGAGCTATACGTCTGGAGCCTGGACTACTGATACCATCTCACATCTATGCTCGGGATAGAATGCTCTGAGGGTCTTATGTAGAAGCAACTACTAGTCAGACTCCACAGGTTTAGATTTCTGGTTATTCTTTCTCTCCTCCCCTCTGCATCCTCCCATCTACCCTGTTCACATGGCCACTGTGCCTGTTTCAAAACACTTTACCCCTCTGCTTCCATGGATCTGTCCCCAAATGTATAGTGCTTTATACACAAGTAAACTAGATCTGTAAGACTAGGATACTCTAAAACTATTCATACTAGACTTGTAAGGAAGACAGTGTTTCTATCTTTAGTAGTCTTGAAAATAGTTTATATATAACTCTGGGTAATGCATACTCCATGAGCTAGGATGTCACTTGTTTTGAAATGTCCTTGGCAGAAAGAATGTTAAACCGACCCCCTCTGTAACAACTTCATCAGTTTGTGTTTATTTTGCACTGTTTGACCTGGTGCATTGCTCAGTTTGATTTCTTGTGGTGCTTGCTTCATTTTTGTTATCCTTCCATTACTTTTTAGCACCCCGTCCTTGACTTCATAATACTGGGAGAACCTGCCTGCAAATCTGCTTTTGGCCAAATACGGTATCTTCATCTCTGAGGTCACATTTCAGGCTTTTGTTCAGTCACAAGTTCTATTTGGATTTATCCTCGGTGTGTCTACTTGAATATTCAAAAAGTCATCAGCTAGTCTAATTTGTTTTTTTTTAGCCATGTAAAAGACTGATTTGCTTTGACAGGTGGATCAAAAACAGAATTGGAGCTATTTTATCTGGACCTAATTAAACAACCTTCATTACCGGCAGATATATGTTTGTGACTTAAAATTAGCATGATTGGAATTAAAACTCAAAATATAAGGCATTGAATTCAGATATGGCTCATTTAAAAATAAATTCCATACATTTTAAATGCAGCAAGTCTGGCTTTTAAATATCCTATAGTGACAAATTCCATTTAGGGTTGTATGTGTGACTGTGTGTGTGTGTGTGTGTGTGTGTGTGTGTGTGTGTATCTGTGTGTACACATGCACGCATGGCTGTGGCTGTAGATAATAGTAAAGATATGGCCCATATTTTTTGAACGGTTCCAGAGCAACATTCTGAATTATGAATCTTTAGTAAAATATTTTAAAAATCTCATTTCTTTTCCTCCCCTCCAACCCACAGGTGTTGAGTTCAGCTTTGAGGATTTTATGTAACTTTCTTTAGCCTCAAATGTTACCTTCTCTAATCAAATTATTTCCCTTCATCATTGTCGAGTTTCTGAGATTTTGTGATTGCTTTTTATTATACGTATCCTAATTGTGTACAGACGTATATATATCTATACACAGTGGAACCAGCTTAAAATGTTCTTCTACATATAACATTTAAAATAATATTAGATTTTTCTTATAGTATTTTATTTCCTTAACCTTTTGAGAAATGTTTTAAAAGATTTGTGTGTTTATACACACACACTATATACACACACACGTACAGACACACATATGTACATAAAATATTTTTGTAGTTGTAGTCGTGCATTCTGAATAATGATAGGAGCTTAGTAATTATCAAAGTATAAATTTTTGTCTTTCTTTAGACTTTTTGAGGGTTATTATACACTGAGATATAGGGGCCAGATTTTACCTTATGAAGAAAAATAAAAGGTTGAATAAAACATATTGACATTTCTGTTCAACATTAAGGCTGCAGGAATTATGGTGGATTCCTTTTCCTAACAAACATTAATATGAGATTCCTGGTGTGATGAAAACTGGATATCAAGAATCTAATCCCTCCCCTTGCCTTCGTGCATCAGAAGCCCTCTCCAAATTATTAAAATTCCAGGTCTTTTGTGATGCATTGTTGCAATTTTAACTGCTTTAAAATGCAAGCAAGAACACATCCTTAGTATGTATAGCCTCCTTTTGTACCTAAATTTTTTTATAAAATATAAAATAAAGCATTTGTGCTTATCCATGTCCTTTTAGAAATTAGAATTTCCTGATGGTCCCTTCTTTTTTATGCTTTTCCGAATCAAAACAACTGTTCCTGTGTGTTTGTCACCTTTGGATTTGCTCAGCCCGTCATTGCTTCTGATGAGCAGAGTCTAGTTCAACCATTGCTCCTGCTTCTGATATTTGTTCAGTCATTTCCCTTCAAGTAAAAGAGGTCCTGACTCAACATGTGCTCAGTGGTAGGAACTGCTTTCATTTGTGTTCCAAGTGGAGTTATTCATTTTTTCCTGCACATTGTCACCATCTTTGAGTCCTTCTTGAGTCCCAGCTAGTGTATATCTGAACTTAGGTGGTTGGAATTTAATTTGGGAGCATCAGAATGAGCTACTTGGCCAAATTTGAAATGTTAAGTCCTTAGACTTATTTTCTCCTTTCTTATAGACAGCTGTATCACCTTGTACAAAGATGGTACCATTGTGTCCTTCTTTTTCCTTAATGGAGTGAAGATGATAACAATATCTTTACCCAGGCTTATTGGGGGTTGTCTGACAACTCCCTGAATTCTGGAGGAACCTCCAGAGAACTGGCCACATTCAGTGAGATGTTAGAAAAGTGATTTCTAGATGTTTGCCTTACCCATCACTGTGTGAACGGTTGCATGATTGTAAAATTTTATCAGTCTTCCTTTGTCAAAGCCCATCACATCTCATAGCATTCAAAAATATGATTAATATTTTCAATTTTTGAGATAGGCTAACAGTTTTGAATCTGAGCCTCCTAATATCCAGGCTTTGTGACCTTGAGCAAGTTACTTAATGTCTATAAGCTTCACTTTCCTTACCTGTAAAACCAGATAATTATAGTCCCTCATTCAGGAGAACAGAGGATAAATAAGGGGAGGAGAACATGGTGGTTGTGGGCACAGACACTGGGGCTAAATGGCCTACATTCAAGTGCATTCCTCCACTACTTGTCATGTGATTTGGGGCAAATCATTTAATCTTTCAATAGTTCAGTTTCATTTGAGAATGTTGATTGTAATAGCAGCCACTCACAAGGTTGTGAGCGTTAAAGCACTTTTATACCTTTAAAGCACTAATAACCACCCCTGGAATATGGGAAGGGGTCTCATAGAGTCATTCATTCAACAAGTATTTGTGAGGTACCTACCACGTGGCACAAATTATTTTAGGTGCTGGAGACACAGAAGTGAACAGAAGTCCCTACCCCCTTTAGCTTTCATTCTAGTGGGTAGAAACAGACACACCATACAAAAAACAAATAAATAGATAACAAGAGGTATAGAGAAAAAAGAAGTAGAGAAAAAGGATAAGGAGGGTGACAGGTAGGGGTGCATTTTGAAATAGAATAGTCAAGGTAGGCTTACTTGGAAGATGTTATTTGAGCAAACACGTGAAGATGGGAGGCTCACGTCGTGTGGTCTAGGAAAGGCCACATGTGGCTCAAAACCCTTGGGCAGGAGACTCAGAGTAAGCAGAGGGTGACGATAGTGTGAGATGAGGCCAGAGAGAAGATAAGAGCCAGCTTGACAGTCTCACAGGCTACCATCAGGAGTTTGGCTTTTACTGTGAGTGAAAAGGAGAGTTGTGGAAGGGTTTCAAGCTGAAGAACGACATCATCTGACACATTCTATAAGGAACACCCTGACTGCTAAGTTTCGAGGGACCATAGGAAGCAAAGGTAAAAACACGGAGGACAGTTAAGGATTACACCTATGAAACCAGATCAGGGATGAAGGTGTCTGGGATCACAGTGGTACTGGAGGAGGTGAGGAGATGTGAGCAGAATGTAGATACATTCTGAAAGTGTTGATGTTGGAATTTGCCGTTAACATTATTAAGTAAGATAATCCATAATGCCTTTGAAACATTGACTGCTGCAGAGTAAACATTTATTAACAGGTAAACTGGTATCAGTCTGAAATTTCCTTTGCAAATTTGTGAGGAAACTGAGGCTTCTTAAATGTCTCAGGAGGATTTAAATATGATGTCAGGAAGGACTTCACTCACATGTACAGAAAGCCTTGTGAAGCCCTGGGTTAATTAACTAAAGAAATTTGAATTCTACTTTTCTAAATCCTTTCATTTAGGAAACTACTTATGCAAAGGTTTCTTAGTTGAATGATCGATCCATTAGATCAGGAGTAGGCAAACTACAGCCTGGGGGCCAAGTCTAGCCGACCTCCAGTATTTGTAAGTAAAGTTTTATTGGAACACACCAGGCTCATTTGTTAAGTATTGTCTATAGCTGTTTTTTTGTTTGATTTTTGTTTTTTTGTGGTACGCGGACCTCTCACTGCTGTGGCCTCTCCCGTTGCGGAGCACAGGCTCCGGACGCGCAGGCTCAGCGGCCATGGCTCACGGGCCTAGCCACTCCGCGGCATGTGGGATCTTCCCGGACTGGGGCACGAACCCGTGTCCCCTGCATCGGCAGGCGGTTTCTCAACCACTGCACCACCAGGGAAGCCCTATAGCTGTTTTTACACAACAACAGACTTACGTAGTTGCAAAGCCTAAAATACTTATTCTCTAGCCCTTTACAGAAAGTGCCTTAGATGAACACTTATGTGTGACTCAGCATCATAAACACAGAATTATTATCGTTCAGGGCATAATTACAAAAGTATATAGTACTTAGCAGTGAATGAAGATACCCAAAGGTACTCATGAATATGTTTGTTTTGGAGGAGAAGTCCAAGTGTTAGAACAGTTTCTTAGGAAAGTTCTGTCAACATAATAGTACCATTTATCTATGCTTTCCTATGCTTCAGGTGACTGTCATAACCACTTCATATTCACTAGCTCATTTAAGCCTCACAACAATCATTAGGAAAGATAATAGTGTTAATCTTATTTTACAGATGAGAAAATTGAGGTACAGAGGTATAAATGACTCGCTTAGAGTTGCACTCTTGTGAAGTAGCAGAGCCAGGGATGCAAACATAGGCAGTTTGGCTTCAGAGACCATACTTTTCACCTCTGTGTTTTACATCTATTCAGGCAACTTTTTAATGGTTTCTTTGCTAGATGCTGTGTGTGTGTGTGTGTGTGTGTGTGTGTGTGTGTGTGTGTTGCTTCTCCCAGCAACAGATTCCTAAACTTGGCTATTGAACCTGATCTTGTGAGATTGCCCAATGCATGGATCATCTCTGTTTGTTATTTAAGTTGCTGCTGCACAATGATGCCATTCAGCTGCTGAGGGACAGAAAAAGGAGTGGAAAAGTTGCCACATCCCTAATTGTCCTCTTTCCTTTTCAGTCGATGGAATAACTGAACGACAGTGCCAATTTTGCTGCTTGTCTTGCTAAGTGTAAAGCTTCAAGGGATAATACAAAATTAATTTTCATATGTTTATGAGTTTGTTCAAGCTGAGGGGGTTCTTAACTCTTGAAATTTCAATGTTGGGCTGCTAAAAATGGATATAACTTTCTTTTAAATAACAGGCCATTTTAGAATAAGGTTATACCTGTCAGAAATGAAAATACCGTATTTATGCTTCATTGTAATCCATTCATTGCTTTAAGGGCTCTGGGTTCCCCAGGGAGCATTAAAAAGCCAAATGATGTCCCTGAGTGCTGGGTTTTGCATTTGGACCTCTGATTTAGCTTACATATAAAAGCACAAGCTGTCTGACAATCACCTATTGACAACACGTTTGAAACGAAGCAGCTCAACTTCTGGCTACAGTCTACAGTAATTTTGGATCACACTGTTCCTTCCTTCCCACCATCCCGTGGCCTATTTTAGATTATAACATGAAAATAACTGTGTTTTCCTGCTAATTTCACCCATTTTTGGTTTACTGCCACTCTGAAGATGCAGCTGCCACAGATCAGAAGTTGCAAGCAAAGAGGGTGTTGTGGCTGTTCAAAAAGCCTTCTTATTCCTGGACCAGATGCCAGACCTCCCAGAGCTCATCCAATGGCAGAGTCTGATCCAGAGCCCATAGATGTGGCTTCTTGTCGTTTTTCTTTTGTTGAAACTTGTCGTTCTTTTTTAAACAGATTGAAATAAAAGAACTCACTAGTTTCTAGTGTTCTTGTAGATTAAGGGAAAATGAAATGGAAATAATGCCCCCCCACCCAGTTTTGTTTTTTTTTTTTACAGAAGGGTAGCCATTGTGCAGAATGGTGATAGGTGACAGAAGTGCTAATCTTTCTTTCTTTCTTCTTCCCTTTATTTCCTTCTTTCCTTCCTCCCTCCCTCCCTTCCTTCCTTCCTTCTTCTTTATGTCTTTGTTCTAACAAATAGTTATTGAATGCCTGCTATAACAGACTCTGTGGTAGACCCTGAAGACACAATTATAAACAAGACAAATGGAATTCATAGTCTTTATAAAATTTACTGGAAGAGACAGAAATACAACACAAAATTAACAATAAATTATGCACATAATTATGTGATTACACTAGGTAAATTCTGTATAGAAAAAGCATAGAACATGATGGGGGAATGATGGGAGCTTTAGGCTGATGAGCAAGGGAGACTCACAGGGAGAGTGCCATGTAAACTGGCACTGGAGAGATGAATAGGAGAAGGCAAGAGAGGAGGTGCGGGCAAAGACATCCCTGGAAGATGAAGAAAGGCCTCTGCAAGGAAGGACTGAATGAAGGCAGAGTGGACTCAGAGCTCCTCGTGGGGAGCAGAGGGATATGAGATGAACCTGGAGAGGTAGTCCAGGGCCATAACATGCAGTGCCTAGTAGACATTATTTACAATTCTGGACTCCATCCTAAGAGCAAGGGGAAGCAACAGAAGGACATAAGAAGGTAGTATCTGTGTACGTGTATTTGTGTAAATGGTTAGAGTGCAGTATTTGATGGCACTGTCCTATGTGTTTAAGAAGGTCGCAGAAAATTCCATTGTAATGCACAGTCATTCTCATGAGAAGCTTTATCCTTAAATACCTAATCCCATTTCAGTATGGCAAAACTAAACATTTTCTGTGTCTTTCAAATCTTCAAAAGTCTCATGAATCATCATGAGTAATTTTAGAGATTGAGTTAGTGGGAACTGGATTCAGAAGACCCAATGAGTGGACAGGGTTTGGCTTACTGATTTTTGGTACACCTGAACTGGGGGAAACTTTGGGGAATTAGAAAAGAGTAGAGCAGAGTTCAAGAGTTCTTGGAAACTAGTCCTCTTTCTTTATTTGTTGTTTTGTTTTTCCAGTATGTCTGAGAACTGCAAATATTACAATGGATGACATTTAAATAATATTTGCCCTAGATCTGGACTTTCCTTACACAATGCACCAGACTGTCTGCTGGCAGCTCAATACCATTTCCCATCTTCTATGCACCATCAGTGTTGCAGGGGCTTTGAAGCATAAGAACTAAATTTCTTAGAATCTCTGCCAGCAGAAATCTGCTTTCGTTCCAACAGTGAAAGACACTTGCACAGGAGATGGAAGGCAAAAGAGAATCAGAAACCATTGCTGCTTCTGGGTAGCACTGGGTAGGTGTCAGAGTAGGGCAGATGGCAAAGCTAAAGTTTTGCCAGAGGTTTCTGGGTATTCTCTTGCAATTCCTCAGCACCGCTTAGGTGCTGGAGACAGCTGAGATCATCGGTGCCAGTTTCCTTAAATCTGTGCGTTTCCTGATATCCTAAATTTTTCTGGGTCTGTGCTCATACGATTGTCTCTGCTTAGATATATACTTCATCTTGTTCTCCTATTAAACCCATACATATCTTCCAAGATCCAGCTCAAAGATATCTTCTCCTTCTCCACTTTTTTTTTCCCTCATGACTTTCTCCCCAACACCCCAGCTGAAATAAACCTCAATAGCAACTTATATGTACACCTAATACAAAATTATTCTACTGTTTCCTGTTTGTTTTGTTTTCTATCTTCACTAGATAGTAAGCTTTTTGAGGAATAAAACTCATTCTTTTTCTTTTAACCTCAAGAACTTAGAACTCAATAAATAATCATGGACTTGAAATGTTGACTTGAAAGCGACTATCACCTATGTGCCATGGGTGCAAAAGAATAGTTAGCAGAACCTCTAGAATATTTTTCATTAAAGACAAAAACTTTTTGAATTGATCTAATGCTTTATAAAGTAGCCTAGGGAAAACTTTGACTTTAGTCTTGTCCTGCAAAAAGAAGAAAACTACTAAAGGAATTTTCTTGCTTTTCAAACACTGATGTTTTGAACATGTATTTTTTTCAAGATATAAAAATGTAACTCCTGCTAAAGCCTTTGGGCATATGTACAGTTACAAATATAACATTAAAATACAAGTGTACATCATAAATTAATTGTATCATACAACACAGGGAAGGGAAGAGTGAGGACTGGCGTACAGCTTGCAGTAGAAGCTTCTCATGGGTAGCCAGGGATATGGGGTTAGAGATGATAAAACAGAGGATGAGCAAGCAGTGAGGAACTTTATAGCAAACTAGGAATACACTGAGGAATAGCAATGTGAGGGCTTTGGCATGTCATCTGGCAAAACAATCATACACAAACCTCCCAATCACAGCCATTGATAAATCCAAGTAGCAGTTTTAGATCTTGAGTCCTGATGAGGTCGGCATAAACACAAAGGGTGGGCTAAATGACAAAATCTTTGTGCTAATACTCAACACCAAGGGACTAAATTCTTAATTTTCGTGAGTCTCTGGCTCGGTGTGGAATTTTGAGCAAGTTATTCAATACCTTTTGACCTCAGGTACCTCATCCATTTATGGGGATAACAATGTATTACTTTTACTTACTTCACAAGATTGTTTTGTTCTTTTCTTCTGGACATCTACATGTTCAGTTCCAGAGCTGACTCCAGGAAAGATTCTGAAGTAGAGAAGGTTTTTTCTTGGTAGCTTCCCATGGCCAAAGTCAGAACTTCATCCTCCCCTCTGATTCCTCATTCTACCATGGTTCCTCTTCCTAATGGATCCTGCTAGATAGCACAGTAATCGTTCTTTGAGTTATACGTAACACTTGCATAACAATTTATAATATATGTGAGGATTTATTTTACCCTTAAGACAGCTTTGGGAGATAGTAATTATTATAATCCACATTTTTATATACTAGAAAACAGAGATACAGGTAGATGTTAAAAATCTTGCTCAGAAACATAGACTGAATAAGTGGTATATCTGTATTTGGAACCCAAGAATTTTACTTAAAAAAAAAAAACCCTAATACTTTTGAGGGATACATGAAATCCTTGAAGATTTTAAGGTTTTGGAACACAAATGAATGACCTTATATAAGAGCTCCCTGGGGGTCCCTATTCATCTTGTCCATAGTTGAATTCCCAGCTCATAGCAAAGTGCCTCACATGTGGCAGTTACTATTTCAAAATAGCAATGAGTGAATAATAGTGAGTGAATGAATAGTATGATAAATGAATGAATGATAGTAGAATGGCATGATGGTATTGATCTATGTATCTATGTATTTATCACCTATCTATATATGTGTGTGTCTATATCTTATATATATACATTTATGTATATATATATATTTGTTTTGTTTTGTTCTGTTTTGTACAAAGGGATTGTCATCCTTTCATGGTATTCTTTACATTTTTATTGCTTTTCTATTCTATTTCTTTTCTTTACACAATGGAGAAAATTCTAGCTGGTCATCATTAGAGGATATTTTTAGATTTTTTTAAATAAACTTTTTACTTTGGAATAATTTTAGACATACAGAAAAGTTGCAAAGAGAATGAAGAGAGTTCCCATATGCCCCTCACCCAGCTTCCCCTAATGTTCACATTCTACATACCAGGGTTCATTTGTTAAAGTTAAGAAAGTAACATTGATATATTACCATCAATTAAACTTCAGACTTTATTTAGATTTCACTAGTTTTTCTACAAATGTCCCTTTTCCATTCCAAGATCAAATTCAGGATACTACATTTCATTTACATGTCACATCTTAGTCTCCTCTGGTCTGTGACAGTTTCTCAGTCTTTCTTTGTTTTCACGACCTTGATACTTTTGGAGATTACTGGTCAGTTATCTTGTAGAATGTCCCTTAATTTGGGTTTGTCTGATGTTTTTCTTCTGAGTAGACTGGGGTTATAACTTTTAGGGAAGAATACCACAAAGGTGAAGTGCTCTTCTTGTCACATCCTATCAGGGACACATGTTATCAACATAACTGATCACTAGTGACATTGATCTTGATCATCTGGCCCAGGTAATGTTTGGCAAATTTGTCCACTGTAAACTTACTCCCCACTCCTCCCCTGTACACTCTATTCTTGTGAAGAAAGTCACTAAATCCAGTCCAATTCAAGGGCAGGGAAGGTGGGGGATAGTGGGGAGAGGGCATTAAGAACCACCTTCTGGAGGGAAGAGTATCTATGTAAATTATAAAAATTCTTCTGTGAGGAAGGTTTCTCTCTTCTCATTTATTTATTCCTTCATTTATTTATAGCAATACTGGCTCATATATATTTATTTTATACTTTGAGTTATAATCTAATATGGCTAGTTATTTTGTTGCTCAAATTGTTCCAGCTTTGATGGCCTTTTTTAAGATTTGCATTTTTAGGGTCTCTTACTAATGAAAAAGGCTCCTCCATACCAGTCCAATACCAAAAAATTGCTCGGCCCAGGTCTTAATCTCATGACCTTGAAGGCTCCTATTATATCCTCGTGTTGCAATTGGTTATAGATTTCTTCTCTGTGTGGTCAACAATTCACTGAAGTCAGTCACATCTCCCTTCTTCAAGACCACTGCTAATGGTCTCAAACCATGATGTGGGGTTCCTAAGGCTACTTTTGGAAAGCAAAAGTTGTAAAGGGCCAAGATCCTGACATTTCAGCACTTCAAAATGATCTTTGGGAATTTGGAGAGGAATGGGGGAGATAAAGTCACATGAGATTCCATTAACTATTCCCTTGGTGTCTTTGATTTCAGTAGCAATTGGAAGCTTAAGAGAGGTGATGAATTTGGTCCAGAGTGAGCTTAGTTGAGAAGGAAATGAAAACAGAGGTTTAACAGGAAGATTAGTGGACTTTCTACCTCTGGGCAATAAACGTCTGCTTTGGTCCTCGCTAATCAGTTTTCCACATGCCTCATGCCATTTGCTTTACTTAGGATGAGTTCTTAGAGCTCCGTTAGGAGGTGTTCAAATCACTGTTTTGAACAGGCTTTTTTTTTTTTTTTTCCTTTCCCAATGCCCTCCTTTTAACCCACTTCCTTTTTTCTAAATGTGCACACAGAAAGGTCTGGTCAAGGGGGAAATTATGCTGATTAGGAAGCATGGTCCAATTAAAGCAGACATGATGGGGAAATTGCCTTAAAGTCCAAATATGTAACTCTAGGATAGAGAGGCCCCTTTAATACCTGCAATAAGCGTGTACAAATTTCATAGCTCATAGTTCAGGGCAAAGAGAATTGGCGTCTGATAAATTTGCATGTAAAAAACAATCAGAGCCAGCTAAATAATAATACATCTCTGGTCAGGAAAGGAAAACTATTTGGTTTCCTTTAGCCCTGTGACATTTAGAAAACGTTTACTATTTTTTAAAAGGCAGAAATAGGAAGATCAGACAAATGTAGGGGACAAATTGTCCTTAATTGTTTCCCTTCACACCTGTAACCTCTTTCTTCCTTTCTTTCCCCTCTGCTCCCACTCAAACCTTAGCAGTTTTCTCATCCTCTTTTCCCTCACTTTTTTTTTTTTTTTTGTGGTACGCGGGCCTCCCACTGTTGTGGCTTCTCCCGTTGTGGAGCACAGGCTCCGGACGCGCAGGCTCAGCGGCCATGGCTCACCAGCCCAGCTGCTCCGCTGCATGTGGGATCGTCCCAGACCGGGGCACGAACGCGTGTCCTCTGCATCGGCAGGCGGACTCTCAACCACTGCGCTACCAGGGAATCCCTCCCTCACTTTTTAATGAGCTTTTACACCATAAGATCAGGACTCAAGCAATGTTGTGAATCTAAAATTATTTCAGCTTTAGGAGATAGGAAAACAGCAGCTTAGGGGACATAAAGGAGATTGCTCATTGTGAAATGGCCTTTGAAATGCTCCTCATACCCTCCGTTTAGTTTTGAGAAAGTTTCAGTTGTTGACAGATTATGTAATCTGTTCGCTCACCGATAATATTTTGGCACGGGGAGATTGTACAGGTACTTCAATTTTAGCCAGTCTCTAGTTAATAATCAATAGTCCTGTTGTCTAATGAAGTGATGGCCTTGACACCCTGGTATTTGTGCAGTGTTAAAACAACATTGATCGCTATCATTATCATACGCCCTTGATATACTGAATAAGGACGTAGATATCAATCTTGGAGCAAAGTAACATTTCATAAATCTTGTAGAAATAACCAGTATTGTCCAAACAGGCATATGCTTCTTGAGAGAAATGTAACAGAGGAGTCTAAGACACAGATAATTGATAATTTATCTCTAAACTCAGATTGAAGAAAGACTCAAAAGTAGCAGTTAGTATAATAATTGTTTCTATAGGTGCCAAAGGAGACAAGGGAGGCTTTTGATTTTCTTTTTTATAGAAGATGGCAGTGGGAGGAGGACTCCTGTGGCATTCTGGGTGTGGACGGTTGGAGGAAGAACTGAATAATTTCTCTTTGTTATCCTTTCTGAACTTTAGTTTAAATTTGGTGTTATTATTATTTTTTTTTTTTTTTGCGGTACGCGGGCCTCTCACTGCTGTCTCCTCTCCCGTTGCGGAGCACAGGCTCCGGACGCACAGGCTCAGCGGCCATGGCTCACGGGCCCAGCCGCTCCGCGGCATGTGGGATCTTCCCGGACAGGGGCACAAACCCGTGTGCCCTGAATCGGCAGGCAGACTCTTAACCACTGCGCCACCAGGGAAGCCCCCTGGTGTTAATTTTAAATCATGGAATTATACGGCAACAATTTTACAATGGAACTGGCTCTCTTCCAGTCAGGTTGAGGAACTGCATGAAAATGGATTTGTTTTTCCAACAGACTCTCTTTGTCAGAATCACAGATTTCAAAACTTTTCACTCAAATTTAATATTTAGTCTCTTTATAACTAGTCTCTTAATGGGGAAAAAACAATATTATTGTGATCATTCTGATTATCCTAGTATTAAGGGATTGAAATATTCCTTATTGCTAGATAACAAATGATACAAAATCAGAAATAATGGATCAAAATTTCAAGATAAAATTTTTTCTTACATTGGTAACATTGCTCTTTTGAAACAATAGTCATGGTTCAGAGTGTCTGGTAAGCACCATCGTCACAAATATAGAGACATTTGTTTACAAAAGTAAGCCTACACCCAATAATTCTGAGAATCAGGGTGTGAATAATCCATAGCAATTACTTTTCTGTTACAGAATTATCTCTGCACAGTCCATAGAATTCCAAAACGGGTGAACAAGAAGAAAAAATGCAACAATTTCTTGAAATTTGCTGAATTCTCAAAAGGTGAAATCCATTTAAAAGTGGCCAAAGAGAGCAGAAGCCTTAACCAGGATGCAGGCAGATGAAACACCAGGATGTTTTATAGTCATTAATTTAAGAATGCAAAGATGGTCTCCTGTTTTTATTTTATCATTCTTATTTCATTTAAATGTATATTTATTTTTTATTTTTACTTTATCTAAATGTATTTTTGTCATTAATTGATGAATGTAAAGATGGCCTCCTACTTAAAAATAAACACCAGTTTTGTTTTTTAAGGTACAAAGAGGTCTTGTTCATGAAAAACCAGATGACTGTATATAACATTTGTGTCGTATGTTATGTGCGTGTCATGTGTGTGGGTGTGTGGCTTTGTGTATTTCCACTCTATGCATATGCGTAGTTCTTGCCAGCGCTACTGTGGATATGCCCACCAAACAGAAAAATGTACCTCTTTGTAGGTTGAATGTGAAATAGATGTTTTATGAAACTAAGGGATTGAATTAATAATTCAATCCCTTATTTGATTTAATTAATTTAATTAATTTTATTTAACTATTAAATACTAAAATCTACTTAGATATGTACAATATCTACAGATATTTAGTCTGGAGGGTAGTAATTTAAATTGACCTAAAAATATCCAAGTCTACAGCAATTTTCCATTCTTTGGCTTCTTCTTCAAAGATTATTATTTTACAATTTTATTTACAAGATATTTTTGGATGTTAGACTTCAAAAATTGAGTAGAAGGAGTAAAAGGAGCACCAGCTCTTTCTGATAGCTTGTTCTCAGAAACACTGAGGCAGAGAATGAGAGGGATGTGTGTATCTCTATGCCCATGTATAGATATTCAGCTGTTCGTAGCCTGTTTGGGCCCTCATGCTTACTCAAAAACACTCATAAAGAAAACTGCTGATACTTGGACCTAAATAAGAGGGAGGGTGTGTGTGTAGGGGGGTCATCCACATGACTAAACCCTGAAGCCTTTTTCAATAAATGATTCCCTTCCCTTAAACAAAAGAGGAGAGCTTCCAGCTGTGTCAAACCTTTATTCACTAATCTGTCAAAATGTAAATATTTTCACAAATATATTATTTACTAGGTAGGAAGCTTTTGGGGAGGTGGTGGGATAGTAGATGAACACAGATAAATGTGCCAGCAGTAAGAGCTTTATGACCACTCCAGACCCAACTGTCATTCCTTCGGTACTTCCTGTCAGTCCGACTAAATTCTGTCATCCCTCAACCTGGTTTAAATTAACAGGTAATTTGTAAATGTCACTTCAGGTTAGGGCGCTCATTTTGTTTCTACTCTACCAATGCAAAGTCTAGGACTAATTTTTCTTGTCTTCTTTTAATAGGATTTTCATTTATAAATAGAATTATGTTCTGAAAATAAATTACAGTAAGTGATGCACAGAACGGGTAGCAGCAGCGCTTTCATAGAATTTCAAGCACCTACATCAGAAGAGATTAATAAAAACACTTCAAAGGCTAAATTCTATTTAAGCAGAAGACAGCTTTTGGTTAATATTTAATCTGAGTAACTGAGATCTTGGTGGAAAATATAATTTTTTAATATCTAAATTAATTTTCAAAACAAAACCATTAATTTTGTTTGGAGAGTTTGTGCAGTGAGAAAGTTTTAGTAATATATTTGTAGAGGGAAAAGTTAATCAATTAATTTTGTGGTGAAAAAAATTAGCTTTTAATATTGTATTTGTTCTAAATGAATTTTTCTTATTTGATCAGGTGTGGTGCTTTAGGATTCTTCTTCCTAAGCCTTTTCCAACTCAGTAGGCAAAGGAGAAGGCTCTAGGGGAAGAATATTTTTTCTAATTACTCTTCCATGGCTGCCATGCACTTCACCTTGTTCTTTATGTAAAAAGTCTCGAGCTCAAACCCTGCACCCTGAAAGACTGCAAAGGTGGCTAATGGGGTTTATTGTGTGGAAGGCTTTTGGCATTGTCACTGAGCAGATCTGTTCCAGTCATGGAATTTTTTGCAGAGAGGAAAGTGTGGTTGGAAGATGCAGTGGGGAATCTTGTTAGGTTGAAAGGGAAAATGAGAGATACTGCGAAGTCACATGACAAATATTCACCAAATGTTAATTGATTGAGTCAAACAATGCGTATGTGTACGTAGATGGCTTGAATAAAGAAGTTCGTGCAACAGTCAGGTCAATCATTTGTGCCATATTCCCCGTTCTGTTGTTTACTAGCGTTGTGGCTTTAGACATGTCCTTTCTCCTTTCTGAGTTTGAAAATGCATTGTAAATTTAACATCTATGGCTTGTCTGATTCAGCAGGGATTTATGCAGTTGGAATATGCTGTCTGTGCTATAATCCTATTTTGTGATAGCTATCGGTGTAACCAAAACCACAGTCTTTACTACTCTCCTAACCAGAATTGGGTATAGCTGAACTGGGAAAGCTTTTGTCTTTCTTCTGTCTTGCAGCAGGCGCAGCACCATTTTAACAGGAAGAGGAAGGAAATCTTCAGTACTTTGGATCTAAAGTTAGTTTAACAGAAGCTCCAGGTTCAAACCAGCTACCACTCTGATACTGTGTTCTCCTACCTTCCTCTCTTCATTCTATTTTGCCAACACTCTTCTTGGATTATTCTACGTTGAGTGGGAGATGTGGAACCAAAAACCAATTGTTTTCCGTCTCAGCTTTCACCCAGTTTCTTCTCCACTTCTTTGCTACTGTGGTTCAATGAACAAGTGCATTGCAGACTTTTTAATTCCCTAAGGTGATTATCTCCTTATTTGACATAGATATTTAATAATTAAAGTCATACAATCACATTATAGAAATTGGGAAATGGGAAAATCATTACTTATAACCCCACCATTCTAATGCACTGTTGCCATATTTCCTTCAAGTATTTTTTCCTATATATCAGTTTTTAAATTCTAATGTAATTTTAATCAGTATACATATCATTCATAGTGTTTTTCTCTTAATGTATCATTTCCTTTTCCCATATTTACACATAGGTTTTATAATTATCAAATTTTCAAAAGAAAAGATCATTAATTAAAGGAAGCACAATCAAAACTCTGTAACAAATATCCGTATTCCACTCATCTTGTAATAGTGATTTAGAAGAGTTTATGTCTATTGCTTTTTGTTATTATAAATGAATTTTCCCCAAAGACAAAGGACTAGCATTTTATCTGAGCAAAAGTGCCACAAGGGGCATGTCTCCATTAGTTAAGTGCTGGGCCTCGGCAGGTTCCCACCTGGTAGAGGTGGAGCTCTGCTTTCCCTACCAAACACATCTCCCCCTTCTGTTTAAGCTTGTTTAGGTACATAAGGACTTCTCTTTCGTAGATGATATATGTCATAAAATATTTGTCTATGACATAGTTCAGAAAAAACAGGAAGAGAAAGTGAGAGACAAACAGATAATGCTTTTTTCTTCTTGCCTTAAATAATTAGAGAAAAGAGTACCCTTTATAATGGACTATGTTAAAAGCATAAAAAAGTGCCACTTCTGCCCAGTTTTTTTTTTATTACTTTAATGAAATATTTAAACATTTTTACTTAAGGTCTTTCCCCTTGAGCCTTGTTTTTTGGGAAAATGATGTAGACTTGTTAGGCTGCAGGGGCAGGAAGGTGTATTTT
Source organism: Globicephala melas (assembly GCF_963455315.2). Taxonomy (NCBI): domain Eukaryota; kingdom Metazoa; phylum Chordata; class Mammalia; order Artiodactyla; family Delphinidae; genus Globicephala; species Globicephala melas. The sequence goes on from NC_083314.1 coordinate 110,692,602, forward strand.
AAGTCTCTGAGTCATTATGTTAGCTTTTAACAAATTGCTATTAAGGAGCAGTGGATGAATTTTCTCTGGTATTTAAGAATGGAGAACTGCTTCCTCCCTCTTACATATATGCACGCATGTGCGTGTGCATGCGTGCATTCAATTCTTAAATGCATTCTTTTTAAGAAGAATCGAATTGAATGCGTGCATTCAATTCTTAAATGCATGCGTGCATTCATTCTAAATTCTTATTACAATTAGAAGCGTTATTGGAGGTGCTAGGTGACCCCCCCACACCTTTAAATAATTTGTCATCCTTTTGAAAATAATAACTGTTCTTCAGGTTTTCATTGAAACCATAGTTAAAACTAAAGCCCCAAAGGAAAAATTTAGCAAATTTAGCCAGTCCCAATGTTGCCATTACTTTATGTTAGCTTGTGGCAAATCATGTCCTTTTTTTCCCAACAGTATTCTCACTTGAAGCTAGAGGAAATAATTGGTAAGGTAGAGACATATCGTTACCAGTCAACTTCATGAAATTGACTTTAAAAGTCTTTGCAAAATATAAAGGGTATGTTTAAGAATAATATTAATTAGGTCTCAGTCAGTTTGCATGTGCTTTTTAAAAAACATGCAATAAAGAAAAAAAAAGAAGACCTGCTTCTTATTTACACAGCCTGGTACTTTGAAATTTCTCATGGCGGAAAGCAGTCCTTCATGTACATAACCTATGAATTATCCTTGAAATAAAATGTTTAATTACAGTTGACATTTCTGAACCCATTGCAGGTGGTGCCCATCTGAAGAGTGACGTTGTTTACTACACTACAAGGCTCCAGGCCTAGTGTCAGAGATTATAAACCAATTTCCATCCCAGCTTTAATGTGGGTTTAATATCAGAAGAAGAACTTTACTGTGTAAATATTAAACATTTTGTTTAAATATTAAGTACCAAAGGTCTTTTCCTTTTGATTATTAAAACAGGAAGAGCCCCAACTTTGAAAGAGGTGCCTTGTTGTATTAAGAAAATAACTGGTTCTTTACCTTCAGGTTAATTATCACTGGCCAGAGAGGCGTGTTCAGGCAAAATGTCAGTTGTCTACACTGTGATTTTTGGTCATTAACTGGCAATAGCTGACTGGGAGTCTGCATTACTAATAATGAGCTTATTAAGAACTGCACATTTTCTCTTGCTCTTTATCTAAGAAATAGTCTGATAATACGTGACCAAAAATGTTGTCTCCTTGCTGGATGCAAGTAGAGCAGGATGGGGAATCTTAAGGAAGCGACCAATGAGTGACCCAACTGTAGCATTCATTGGGTTTGATCACCAAACTGCAAAGGAGGATCTTCTGAAGAGTTGACAAGAAGAGATGCATTGTGAAACATATGCTTGTTTGCCCACCTAAGATTGAAATTAAACCAGGGAAGTGGAAATTTATGAATACCTGTCCTACAGACAAATACTCAAGACAGTTGCAAACTCTCCTCTGAGAGATTACATCTTCCAAGTAATTGCAGTGGAAGCTACTATGAGAATATTTGCAATTCCTCTCCATTGTGGAAAAATGAGCTATACTTTTTATTCTGTGGTACATAAGGTTTGCTAGCTTTGTATCCTTTTTCTTGTGTATTTTCTTAGAATCCTTGAGTGGAACACTCTGCATCTGTTGGGCAACTATGAGACATACAGATGTTGCTCTTAAATTGATAGCTGTTGGATCTCTCTTATTGAAGTGTTTTATAAGAAGGCAAATAAACTCTGGTATAGGCTTTTGGTATTCAAATACATTCAACACTTCTAAATATGGAAGTGCCTTTAGAATTCTGTCTGAGAAAGACGATGAAACCAGACGAATCTTGTTAGGGGAATGTTTTAGAGCACAGTTCTTTTGATGAGAAAAGGGGCCTCTGTTGACTTTCTTCCTAGAGCGGTTGAACCTATAAATATTTACATACAGAGGGTTAAATGGTGACAATACAAAGCAGCTTATAGAACATGCATCAATTTACCAGTACCTCACAAGCACTTAAAAAAAAAAACCTTTTCAATTATTTAATCAATTAACCTATGTATATATTAAACATCTATTTTGTGCCTGGCATTGTGGTGAGCCTTCAGACGTTTAAGATACATCTGAAAAGTCAAGACTGTTTTACTTTGATTCAATTAGAAAAGTATTTTACATATTCAACTGTTCAATGGTAGGAAAACAATGGTTGGCTAGTTAGGTGTGATTAGACTTTACAAGACCTTAGTACCTAGAGAAAGTAGGCTAGCAGCAGTACTATCCTTGAACTGCATGTTTTAGGGAGACTTACATGACAGTAGTAAGAGGGACATTTGGGGAGGGAAGAGACTGGCATTGGAGAGTCCTGCTGGAGGCTATGGCAATAATCTAATGGTAAATTTAAAAGAATTTAGGGTAGTGCAGTGACAATGAGAAAGGACAGGAAAGGTGGTTTGTAGAAAATTTTAAATTTGGTGGTTACTAGTAGCTCTTAAAAAATATGTTTCTCGGGTTTCCCTGGTGGCGCAGTGGTTAAGAGTCTGCCTGCCGATGCAGGGGACACGGGTTCGTGCCGCGGTCCGGAAGATCCCACATGCCGCGGAGCGGCTGGGGCCATGGCCGCTGAGCCTGCGCGTCCGGAGCCTGTGCTCCACAACGGGAAAGGCCACAACAGTGAGAGGCCCGCGTACCACAAAAAAAATAAAAAATAAAAAATAAAAAGTTTCTCTTGGCCAGATTACTGACACTCTGTGTGATTTCAGACTTTCTATACCTTCTGGCTTCGCTGCCCCTGGATTCAACATGACTAGAGCAGATGATCTAACTATCAGATAAGACTTTTAACAGGTTTTAAGCTTCCTAGGTGAAGGACTCTTCGGAATTAAAGGAAATTCTTTTTAAAATCCATAACTTAATTTTTTTTTCATTCCAACACCCCACAGGGTAGAGGGCAACTTTGAATCAAAACTCATACATTGTTAACCTTTTAGATATTAGTTGCCTTTTTCTCATTTATGTGTGTCATTTGTTAGTATACTTCAAAGATTTCCTTTTTGAAAGATTTAGAGTGCTGCTTATTGAATTTAGTAGTTTAATCTGATTCCATTTTCAAAGTCTACTTTAGTGAAATCTTTGAGATCACTCCTTAGTTGAGCTTTCTTTAGTCTTACAGTGCTGTTTTCCAAGTGTGAATATACTTTATTTATTTATTTTTATACATCTTTATTGGAGTATAATTGCTTCACAATGCTGTGGTAGTTTCTGTTGTACAACAAAGTGAATCAGCCGTATACATACATATATCCCCATATCCCCTCCCTCTTGCATCTCCTTCCCACCCTCCCTATCCCACCCCTCTAGGTGGTCACAAAGCCCCGAGCTGATCTCCCTGTGCTATGCAGCTGCTTCCCACTAGCTATCTATTTTACATTTGGTACTGTATATATGTCCATGCTTCTCTCACTTAGCCCCAGCTTCGCCTTTCCCCGCACCATGTCCTCAAGTCCATTCTCTCTGTCTGCATCTTTTTTCCTGTCCTGCCACTAGTTCATCAGTACCATTTTTTTAAGTTTCCATATATATGCGTTAGCATTTGGTATTTGTTTTTCTCTTTCTGACTTATTTCACTCTGTATGAAAGACTCTAGGTCCATCCACCTCACTACAAATAACTCAATTTCGTTTCTTCAAGTGTGAATATACTTTAAAATGTGAGTAACTTTTTATGGTTAAGAGTCTTCATACTTTCTGCTAATATTATCTCTTGCTTGTTTGCACTCAAAAAACAATCATTGTCTTCTTATTATATGAAAAGATCTCTGCCATACACACTGAAGATGCACCAAAGTGAAAGATATCTTCATTCTTCTGGGAACTTACACTAAACCTGAATTTTAAACATAGTGACATCTATAAGTGGCATGTGAGTGGTAAAATAACCAGTGATATGCATTCAGAACATTCATTCAGAAATACATCCATCACAAAGCAAGCACATGCCCAGTGAATAATATGTCAGGAGACAAAACATGAACCCCAACGGACGAGGTCTTTGAATTGGGGCCTGGAAGAAGGTAGGACTGTGATAGGGAAAGGGACAATTCTAGTCCAGGCACTCCTTTTGCAAAAGTATCAAGGCACCAAAGTTCAAGGTGTGGCCAGGGGTGACCAAGTAGGCCGGGGTGGGGGGCACTCTGCGGTCTGTGCTTAGTCCGTGCTTGCTACACACAGCACACAGATAGAAATGTTGAAAATAGAAAAAAAAATATGGGAATACTAGTAAATCTCAGGAAGGAAGAAGTAGCTGATCAAGCTAAATGGGCCTGTTGCCTTTTGAAAAAATGTAACAATTTAGAATTGTTCAATGGGGTTTCCTTTCTATTCCTATCTCAAGAGAAGATTGTGTTTAGCACTGTGTTTTGGGGTCCCTCATTCATGAAAAACAAATGGAGCAATTTTCCCCACTCCTGATTTCTGTTTCAAGCAACCCGGGAAACTGATTCCATTCTCAAAAGTATAATTGATAGGAGTGCTTCCGCTTCCCTCCTGGGCTCTTTACAGATCATGTTATCCTTGGACATGTTGACATATTAAAACCCATTCAGTGTGACGGTTCAGGGATAAGTTCTCTGGAGATTCTTGAGACAAGAGTTAGTCTACAAGAAGTAGAGCATCCTGGTCTTTTTAGGTAATATTACTCTGTAAATACAAGTCACCACAATTATAAATGGACACTTCTTTTACAGAATGAAAGTGATTGTTTCTCAGAGCTCTTAGAAGAAAAAAGACCTTCATGAATTCACTTGCACGTTCAGGAAAAAAACACTCCAAAACATAATGTTGATATCAGAATAGAACAATTTTTCCAAACAAGGACAAGCACATTAAAGAAGAAACTATGCTTCACCCCAAATTGGATTTTTATAAACTATGTTCCTTTCCACATACCTCTTGGTGATAGGTATCACTTTTGAATTTCTCAGGAAACATGTGAAATGTGCAATTTTCAAGAGATTTTGACCTGGCTTCTGGTTACAAGGATGCATGAATAAAATCACTTTTAGTTTTTGAATAGAAGACACACGTGTGTTCACAGTAGATGAACCTTGCTTAAAGGTTTGGGGATTGGGGTTTGGATGGTTGTGTGTTTCACAATGGAACTGTTGCCTAGACATCTTACACAGGAATTTTTTTAAATTATGGCAATTATAAAATAATAAACGTAACTCCCCATCATATCAGTAAAGCAGCACGTTATAATTTATTTATGTATTTTGTTGCAATTCACCTACTTCGGGTTTTGTTGGAAACAAACTTTCAGAGAATATTCTATCTTCTAACTGAACATATTGATATTATTTTAGGATATCAACTTTTAAGAGTCTAGGACTGAACTGCCAAAAAGACTGTATACTATCAAAATATTTTCTTGGCTATTTCATTGTTTTTTATGCACTACTGACAAAAATCAAATTCTGTTTCAGAAACGATTTCGTGTAGATCCATTTCTGTTCTCCTGACATTTTAAACTTGCTTATGTAAAATTATTTCATCTTCTTTTATTGAAAGGTACTGAGCATTTCACAAGTCACGATATATCCTCTGGTGTGGAATGAATGTTGAATCAAGTTTAAAAACACAGAAGATGCTAATGTAGAGCAGTGGAATAGTTGGGGCAGGTTCCTTTGTGGCATCATTACAGAAGGTGCCAGACTATATATAGAGGATATACACACAGAAGGGGCTGCCAGTTTCCTGCCTAAACAGGCAAAATCAAAGCCTAGATTACCTTTCCTTAGACTTTACTCATGTTTTAAAATACGTATCAGCAGTTGTTTATCAGCAGACTTAAAAAAATGTCTTCCAAGTTACATAACAATTATCAGGTGAAAAGGAAAGAAGGCCAATTTCTTTCTTTTGCAACACCAGTAAAACCTAGCATAAGACATGCTGATAAAATTTGTGTGGGCTGGTAATTTTTACAACCTACTTACAAAGCAATAATATATTTTTAAGATATTCAAATAATATGTTATAGAAATTTGAAGGCAAGGGAGATGGTTCTAACAGAAAGAAATACATCCAGAGGTACCCTTCATTTGAAGAAATGCATAGAAATTATCCACTATTAAGAATTCTTCATAGAAATGATTGCTTGTCCTGTGTATCAATCCAATCCTATGAATTATAGCAAATGAATTCTTGAATTTTGAAGAAATATGATTACTTATTACATATTTCTAATTCCAAGCAGCACAAACTAGGGAGTTTTCTTTCTATTATCTCAAAACTAAACTCCCATATCTGTTTTGCCTTTTTGAAAGGTCTGTGAACTGGAAATTACATTTCAACACGTTCAAATTATTACTGAGGCTTGATCCTAAGGGGTAAATTTTCAGTGCATGGCAGTGGGATTTGGCTGTGTAATTCCTATTAATACTAATAACAGTCAATTACTAGACTCTGGAATGTATCTGAATAATTTCTCCTAAAGCCTAAATACATGAAAACAATTTATCTTTGTCAACCTCAGTATTACACAGAGTATAAACCTTCATGGAACCAAAAAGAGAAAAGGTATGAATATTTTAAAAAAAAAGAAGAAAGAATCACATTTTTTAAAAAAAGATTACTTGAGCTTGTGGAACAAATACCTATTGCTTTTTCATCTTATCAAACAGAGACAGGGTTGGTGGGAGAATACTGCATGAGCCAAAATAGATGACACATCAACCTTCATGCAGCACTTGCAAAACAGCCACACCAGTCCCACATGCATTCACTGGGAACGTGATGCTTTGCTGCCCCTGATTAGTGGGCTTTTCCCAGATCTGTAATAAGTTTGGGGGTCTGGACTAAATTTAATATATAGGCCTTCATTGAGTTTAGTCTGGCTCTCATTCTGCTTCATTTGACTCTCCTATTCCCTGAGTTTAATGAGATTGGTAGCCAATACAAATTTAATTTCTCAAAAATGATTCACCCTACAAATCAGCCTTGGAGAAAACATTGCCTAGTGAGGGGTTGACTTTGGACAATATCGTACCTTGTCAGGAGCTTGCAATGAGCTTGTGCTCTTGGGATTGGCTATGACCCCTTCAGCATTACCCTCTTTACTCACGATGTTCCAGTCCTCGCTTCCCAGCCCTACAAAGCCCACTTCAATACATTGAACATTGATTCATTTCCCTAACCAGACACCCATCTCCTCTGTTGGCTGAGTACAGACTCCTAAGTCAGACTTGAAGCTTTGTGACTCCAGGCAAATTAGTTATCCTCTCTGGGCTTCATTGCCCTCTTCTGTAAAGTGGGGATAAGAACAGTACCTATCTCACAAGGTGGTTGAGAGAATGAAAGGAGTAAAGAAATGTAAAGTTCTTGAGGCAATGTCTAGCATATGATAGGCACCAATAAATATTAACTATTATAATCCCGCATATTTTTGCATGTCATCCTCTTATATTTACATGTGATATTTATAGTCTTTTTTATGCCCTCACCTTATAAGACAGATCTTGGTTTGTCTCCCCGGTCCTTAGGCCCTTATTTTTCTGTTCAAGTTAATGGGAAAGTGAAAAATGGGAGAGAACTAAGTAAGACCAAACTGATCTGGATTAGAAGGGACACACAGAGAACAGAATTTGTTTAGAAAATGGGAAGAAGTAGTGAGAAGAGGAATCAGGAGGCCAGACTTAGGTAGAGAATCTATGTGGGAGGATGGGGTGGTGAAAAGGAGCGGAGGGGAAGGGAGGGGAGGGGAGGAGAGGATGCACCAACCTGGAGAGGAGGTTTAGCACGTGTGACCCGATAGGTCACTGCTGCTCACATCAGTCTAGAGACTTGGTAGAGGTTTAACTTCTTTCTCTCCCTCCTTTCATCCCTTCCTCCCTTCCTCCCTCCCATCTTCCCTCTCTTTAACCCATTTTTTCTTTTCTTCTTCCCCTTTTACTTTAACGTGGGATTTATCTACTTACAAGGAAGGGTTATATGCGGGACCATTTTTCCTCCTGATTAGGAACACTCAACAGACGCAGATACCACCAAAGTTATTCCCTCAGTGTCTTGGGGTGCTCTCCATAGAGGCATATGCCACATACCCCCAAACAATATTAGTATGCTGTTTGAAAACTGTCTTTTTAATGAACATATCTTGGGAAGGCTTAATTTCACTTCAATTCAGGAACCCAATCATACGTAACAGTTTCCGTAGCACTTCAATTCTTTGTAGTGTTTAAAATACTTTCATACTCGTGATCTCACTTGTTTCCATCACAATAATTTTGTACATTTATAGGTCAGGAACTGTCATTCCTATATCACACAGGAGGAAAACCATGGCTCAAAAGATGTGCTGGTCCTAGAACTAATGATGTCCTGTGACCCTTGCTATGTGTTCACTCTACTCCATCACAATATTCTTGAACGTTTCCGTAGGCCTAATGGGCTTATGTGATTTCCTCATTCTCTAGGCTTCTAGAATTCCCTCTACATTTTTGTCAGCATGCATAGTTTTCCTTTTCTTGTGTATTAATTGATTAGGTTTATTTAACCTTTATAGTTCAATTATAAATCTCCTTTTGGCAAGGGGCTGAGTTTCTTCAGGATGCATGAACCTGTATCTGAGGCTACAGGTCTCCAACCGGTTTCCTTGCCCTGATGCAGAAGCCAGAGAATTGGAGCACTTGTTTTTACTTTTCTGTTCTAGGAAGTCACCCTTAGGTCAGACTATTGACGTGGGGATTAGAACCCACAACCTCTCACCAGCCTCTCCGTGGTTTAGACCTTTGAACCATGCAGCATTTAAGTTTAGTAAGTAGCACTTAGAAAGCCATTGAGGTTGATCCCCACTGTGCCTGTGTAAAATTTGGACCTGTTTAATTGTCAAAGCCTCTTAGAGAACATTTCTGTATAATTCTGTGTATTTAAAATAAACTAATGCCATTATCCATATTCCCTTAGAATGGGATTCAGCAATAGTATATGAACAGAACAAAAATCTATTAATAGGCATATGTGTGGTAAGGTGACATTCAGATGCATCTGTTTCCTCTCTAAAAGTCACCTGCTGGAAGCCTATAGAGTAAATGTTAATGAATTTGAGTCTACCTAGCTGCAAATGGATCAGATCTTCCTAATGTAACATTACAGCAACCTAGGTTCACTTGGATTATTCTGCTGATATAAATTACATTGAACACCAAAGCCAGCAAAATGTATTAGAGAGGAATTAGATGTGCTACAGAAACGTTTAAAAGATGTTGTTCTGAGAACCCAAAGAAGAGGAAGAAGAGGAAGGTTAAGACTATCTCTTTGGATTCCTCCAGCTTGGAGTTGGCTCACATTTGAAGAGATGGACATGATGATTCTATTGTGCGAGTGGAGTTTGCCATGTGACCTCCATTAATGTTTAAAGATTGCTCCATAGTTTAATCTTTAAAACATCATGCTGAAAGCATGCCATCAAGTGCCTGCCAAATTCGGTTTTAAAATTCAGCTGGTTTTTAGCTAGAGGTGAGGGAAAAAAACACTAAAGGTTTTGTTGTTGTTTTTACTGTTTCAAAAAAAGTTAAACTTGGATTTTTTTAATTTGATCAATTATTTCAGAAATAGCATGTAATTGCCTCTCAGGTCAAATTGAATCTTATAAGTGGAGGTTTGACACATCTCCCCCTATATCTACCTAACTCAGTCTTTTTCATGACCTAACGCATGTGCTGCACTTAAGTCCAATGTATTCCATTAATTCTCACACATGTTCATTAAAGCTTACAACCCTTTATTCCATGGTTTTTCATATGCGTTGTTTCCTCATCAGGGGGGTGTAAAAACTCAAGTGTATAATTCCTGGACTCTGCTTACGATGGAGCTTCTCACAGGATTTTTTAAAAGTTTTCTTTCCAGTGCATGTGCCTCATGACCCTTGCTGACATTAATTTCATTTAGAAGACAAATTTGGTCAGTCAGCAACAAATACTTCCAAAAAACTTAATTTTGACATTTTTTTTCTCATAGGGAAAATTCTGTGTGAAAAGTGACCTAAATGTGTTTTGGTTAATAATGTTGGTTATCAGATATTTGTACAACTGTGAAAGAAATGAGTTGTTTTCTCAGATACTGTGAGGGATTTCTTCTTCTCCCTCCCTGAACAGATATAACTTCACTGGTGCTGTTGGACTGGAGTCTCTGTCTACCCCTCTCCTATTTTCCTAAGACCCTTGTGCTAGGCTCTTTGACCAAATAATGAATAATATACGAGGCCTACTCTTAAAGACTTCAACATAGCGAGGCAATTGCACATGATAGATGCTGATGTTTGGCTAACAACTAGCCAGGAATTCCCAACATTTGAAAGATTCCAGTATGGGTTGTTGGTACAAATCAGAAGAGTTCCATGACAAACAGTGAAGCAGATCACTTTGGTTTATAGTCACTGTTGATGGACAAGTGTTCTAAATTCCACACCAGGTTGTGCCCATGAAGCACGCCAGGAGATTGCCACCACTGGGAGCACTGTGGTTATTTTTTCAGTTGAAGGAAAGGCTCCCCACCTTTTCCCCCCACCTTGTGGTGAGTCTTCGCACAAATGAAATATCGTTATAGTGGAAAATATGGAAAACAAATAAAGTTGAAGCCATTTGGGTGAAGAATCTGAATTAATCAATAAAAATATATATGTATAATATATACAAAAATATTCTAGGGCTTCCCTGGTGGCGCAGTGATTGAGAGTCCGCCTGCCGATGCAGGGGACACGGGTTCGTGCCCCGGTCCGGGAAGATCCCACATGCTGTGGAGTGGCTGGGCCCGTGAGCCATGGCTGCTGAGCCTGCACGTCCGGAGCCTGTGCTCCGCGGTGGGAGAGGCCACAACAGTGAGAGGCCCGTGTACCGCAAAAAAAAAAAAAAAAAAAAAAATTCTAGTAGGTACATTCAAAAGCAAAAAGGAACAGGTGAAATGAGTTTTAATAATATATTTTATTTAACTGCAAATATTTAAGACATGTACTCAATATAACAAAACTGCTAATAAGATATTTTATATGATTTTTTTTCCATATTGAGTCTTCAAATCTGGTATATTGTACTCTGGTAGCACATTTGAATTCACACTAGACACATTTCAACTGCTCAATAGCTACATGTGACTAGTGGTTGCCTTATTGAACTGTGCAGGTTTAGATGTACCATTCACAGAGGTTAAGAACACTAAGACTCTCTGAGTTTGAATCTTGCCTCTATCTCGGTCTCTCCATGAACCTAGGCAAGTTAATTCAACTTTCTGAGACTCAGTTTTCTAATATGTGAAACAGAGATAAAAATTGTGCATCTCACTGAGTTGTCACGAGGGATAAATGAATTCAAAATACCTGGAAATATACTGCACTAGACAATGCAAAGGGAATGATATTGCTGGAAAAGTTACTTGAGCTTATAAGGGCATTTTGAAAATATGAATGATATCAAAGTTGTATTTCCATGTTCGTCACATTATCATTATCCTAGCCATCCAATCATGAGATACCAATGCTCAATTATTATTGTTGTTTTGAGCTCATTCTGTGTGTCCGGTGTGACCTTGCCATCTTTTGCAGCAGCCTTCTCTCACTTCAGGTATTCAGATAAAAAGCTTTCCAACACTTGATTTTCCAAGAAGCCAATAGTTTGAAAGTAAGAAGTAAAGACTTAGCCTGGTTTGTGCTACTTTTACTTTGTAATAAATAACTTAGATGGATAGAATACAGTGATTTTCCACAATGCTCATTGACTGAAAATATACAAACGAGTGGAAATTGTTTCTTCTCCTAATTGTACAAATTTTCTGCTAGCCCCAGTGGAAGATAAAAACACATTTTGTCAGCACACACCATGACTGCAAAAAGTGGACTGGCAACTCTTATATCCTTCAGATACCTGTCAGAATTCATGGACACCACGGCAATGTTGTGGAAAGCCCATCATAAGTTACAATATTCACATAGCTGCCAACCACCTATAACAAGTGCCAGACATCAATAACTGTCCACAATGTCAAAGGAAAGCAGTAAGGAGAAGCACCAATGATACTGCAACCAACATTGTAATAGCTAACCAAGAGGACAATATTAATTCATGACCACAGCATCCTTTGAAGCTGGCCAGAGATGAAAAAACATAAACAAAACAAAACACCCCACAACAATAGAAAGAATTCAATCAGACTATCCAGGCTGGCTAAGGCCCATAGAGAAATTAGAGGCCAGCCAAAGCCACAAATTACCCATTCATGTCCTTAGGAGAAGGGTAGCTGCAGAGGATACTGTTCAGAGGTGATGCTTATTGTCTGCCACAGAGTTTCATGGCTCTTTTTCACCCACAGCAGGTGTGAAGAAAAAAGACCATTGGCATCCTTTCTCCTGGTAAGAGACAATTAGAAGATCCTGCTAGAGATTTGAGGAACTTGAGAGTTCCCTATCCCCAAGCCCCTCACTACATCTGAAAAGAATGAGACCCAGCGAAGTTAACTAATTGCTCAAAGTCACACTGCCAGTTCCTGGGAACTTCCAAGACCAGAAGACAGATTTGCTATACTGGATTCTGTACATTAGTCTTTCCAGGCTTCCTGGCTACTCTCCTCTGATTTTGTCAGAGCAAGAATCATTTTCTCCTTCTTTTTATTTAGCTGGCATCCTAAGAATGGGAGAAGAACTGAAAACAGGAATGGCAAAATCATAGAAATCCCCAGACTGAAAAATTTATTCAGTCATTCTCCCAGGACTTATTTTTATACTGGGTGGTCTTGTGATTCAGTAAACCTAGACTTGGTGGCTTCACAAAAGTCTAGTTCATATTTTCTACACTGTTTCCAAAGTCCAGAGATTGGATTGTTCTGTGTTAGCATACTTAATTCCGTGCAAACACTAAAAAAGTTCCTATGAGTGCCTAAATTACAGCCAGAAAGTATCCTGGGATCTAGGAAAATGTAAGTCATTTAAAATACTTGTTTATATTTAGATGGTGCTGAAATATAGAATTTTCCTCTTTTGTGTTTCTACCAAATCTCAGTAGCATTTTTTTCTCAGAGAGGTTAAGTTGCCAGAATGCTCACTTACTGTTAAAACTGAACTTCTTTTATAAGTAAGAGTTTATTCTTACAAATACTAGTTTTGTGGGCAGCTGTGGAATTGTGCTACCAAGCTCTGGATTTTGAGTTACAAGAACTGAGATTTCAAGACTCTGATAGGCCACTTATTAGCAAATACTGTGCCCCTAAAATGGCTATGATTAGGATTAAATAGAATAACATATGTACACGCATTGTATAAACTATAGAGCATTGTGCAAATGTAAGACCTTATTATTTTGCTCAAAATCTAATAGGTATTTGCATTTATATATTGAAAGCATTTATATTTATCTAAAATATTTTCTATATGATAGATAGAGATTATGTCCAGATTGGAGATGTTTATTGATAAGCTTCCTATCTAATTTTTGTGACCCATTTATTTTAACAAGACAGTTTATTTTACAGGTGACTTGAAATTTGCCTCAAATATTCAATTGACAGTGACTACAGCTATCAGGCCCACTGTTTATGGTGCAAAAATCAAACTAAACATTTATAAAAATTTCCACAGAAGATTCCAGCTAATGAAAGCACCATTTGTGGTGTGCTAAAACATGTGCACACATAGGTATTGCCCCATTTATCAGACATGAGAGCTAATTACCTCATACACCACTATATCTCTTCCACTCTCTGCATTTCAATTCCCAATATTAACACATAGGTGGTCAAGCTGACCATCGAATAACCTGCATGAGCATGAATGCATTAAATAATTTAATGTTGGAAGAGTTTATTAAACTGCCACATTCTAATCAGCATGCGTACCTGCCTTCATTAATTTTGCACTGGTCCATGGTGTGTCTCCACAGCCAACGCAGAGACCGCTAATGTTAATAGGGGCTCTTAACAAACAGGACCAGTTAATCAAGGAAAATTTACTATTAACCACATGACCATGCATACTGCAATCTAATTACAATCAGATTTAACCCTCACCCTGCCACACCCATTTAAACATCTTTCTTATTATTTGTCAATGAAACTGCAGGAATAAGGCATCGTTATTTCATTAGATTAAGAGAGACATTTGCATCTGCACATAATTGTGAACATGAGAGGTTTTCTGCTTTGCCATAATCCCATGGTGGAGCCATTCAATTTTGTTAGTTTTAAAGATCACTGTGAAGAGAGTCCTGGTTCTGTCTGCTAAATCTTTTTAATTCTCTGAAAATAATTGATTACAAGGAGAGAGTTTCTCTGAAGGAACATCCACTCTCTGAACTGGTTCAGGTGAAATACAGCATTTGGCAAGTTGCGGTTATTGCTATGTAAATGGTGTGGATATAATGTAGGTTATTTTGTTTGACTGTTTAACAAAGTAATATGAGATATTAACATTAAGTCTGATAAAAGTAGAGACCCATAATTTAACCAGATTTGCCTACTTCATTACCAGTGAACTGGAGAAATACCTACCATGACTGTCTGGTTTGTATACTTAGAAGGAGTATAGAAAAGGGAAAAGAAATTGTGACCAGGTGTTTTGTTTTTTTTATTTCTTCCAGTTGTCGTGGTTTCTGTTTTATTCCTTTGGGTCACACAAGTTTGTGTGTATTTACAGTCGATTTCCGGTTTACTGATTATGCAGTTTTCAGTGAAGAGGTGCGACTTCTGAATCAGGGTAAGAAGGAGAGCTTTGGAAATGTCAATGCTGGTATTTATGAAATATCAAGGAGAGAAGTTACATCACTTTTATCAGTATTTCGTCTTATGACCCTCTTGCTCCTTGAAATATTCACCCACACTGAAGGGACTAAGGAAATATCCCAGCAGTTTGCCAAAAATTTCAGTTTGATAACTGAAAGGACTTTTTAAAATACTTTCTTGAAAGATTCTAATTATCCTGTTTTAGACATTTATTCCTATTAGACCTGATAAAGGCTATCTCCCTATAGTATATTTTATTTTATTTTAGGTCAAGTTATCTTGTTTTAATGATACAGGCAATTCCATGTGGGTCAGCTATGGGATCAGATGAACTATATTTTTATATGGAGTGGGTTTGGGCAGAAGGTACCATTTTATTCTGAACCATAGGACAGCAGTTCCATATGTGTATTACATTTTTTCTTGTGACTCATGAATTTGTAAGTGATTTTTGAAAGTTTTCCTTTTTAGAAAGCAGCAATAGTATCTAGGTTTTATTGCTACATTATATAGTGGTCTTACCTGTTGGAATATCAAAACTATCAAATGCAGAATTGATTGGATAGCATTCTATTTACAAAAGAATTGTCCACCAACAATTCTTTAGTTGAGCCTCCAACTAAAATGTAGCCTTGGAAGAACATTTAAAACGTGGTGTGATATACAAAATTCAATGCACGCGATTTACCATTGACCTGTTCATTCCTAGAGATGATGTAAATTCTCCAATGCCAATCCCAGTATCAAGTAGACCAGGCAGGGTTACAGCTGGCAGACATGGCTGTATATGCCGCAGACCGCTGGAAGGAAATATGAAGAACCCATGTCACTCTTTTCTGAGGGCTCTGATTTTAAAAAGAGAGAGGAACAATATCTGTCTTCTCTGTTAAGGTTCCTAAGAAATTATAAAGTAATATCATATTTAAAGCAAGAAAATATTTTGAATTTAACCAAGAAAAAAATATTTTCTCACTTGAATGGTACAATGTTTTCCTAAATGGCTGACAAACTGTATAAATAACTTTTGGGGAAAACTAGTATTTCATATGTAGAATACTTTTGCTTCATTTATGTGTTGTCATCTTGATGTTTTGATGAAGTCTTGTCTGTGTATTTGGTTGTCTAGGGAAGCTGTGAGGTTTGGTGGAGAAATGTTCAAGGTGTTGGAAGCTTTGAATTGTGTTTCTGGCTCTGCTCAGTTCCCTCATCTGTAAAGAGGGAGTGTTAGATTAGCTAATTTCTAAGGATGTTTGAACACACTGATTTTAAGTATATGAAGTAATAGGATCTAAGAGACAATGTAGGACATAAGATTCCCTTCAAAATTTCAGGAACCTTACCTGAGCAGTTGGGGGAATATTAAATGACGGCTTTCCTTCCTTTCTTTCTTCTTTTAAAATTTTAAGTTCAAAAATAAGGGTATCCAATTCCAGGTCCTTTACTTTCTTCCACTCCTTGTAAAATGTACAAATTCCACACTGAGGGATGATCATGCAATAGTACTCTATATGACTCATAAATATAATGTAGTTTGGAAATGTCATATGATAATCCCATATAAAGCCCTATTTATCAAAGGCCTGAGCTGTCAGGTTGTGATGGTGCTTTGATTATTTTACACATTATGTACATAGGGAAGAGCCAAAAGGCACGTTCCACATACAATTTAAGAAAGGAAAAGGGCTCATTGAAGGATTTATCCTTTTCACGAATGTGGTTAATTCTGAAAACATGAAAGGATAGAAATGTAAAATTGGCTAGGCAATTTAACACACACACACAAACTATATATACACACACATACACATATACACATACTTTACCATTGAACATGAGAGAAAGATTCTGTTGTCATAGAAGTACAAGAAATATGAGCAAAATAAAATAAATAGCATTCACTCTGAGTAGTAATTTTGTCTAGATTCACAGAAAGTGTTCAGCAGCTAAGATGGCACAACTACAATGTGCTGGACATTTGCTTTAGTAACCCCAGAACGCTGGAGTCAGGAGCCAGGAAAGGAGAGGGTTGGGATGGGAAGGTCAGGGGGTGAGCTTCATGCAGGGTTTACAGCCTCACCTGCCATCTAGGAAGGGTGAATTCCAACAGGAAAACACTGGAAGTGCCCACTTGTGAATGTGCATATGTACCCGCTCAGTGCACATACAGACATGCACAGGCACACAAGTCAACTAAGTCAGTAATAGGAGTTTTCCTGGGGGAAGGCAAACTAGAAGAGTGAAGGAAGACAACAGTAGAGATCTCTCATCTGCTGCATCTATGTGTGTTTGCTGTATTAGCCCAATATCCATTGGCAATTCTTTTGAGACGTAGATAAGAAAAAGGAGATTGTGTGAGAAAGAAATTAAAATAGAAAGGAAAATCTTGAAATCCAGAAATGAAAACTGAAAAAAAAACACTTTCCATTTCTTTAGCTATTTTCCCTACATCTTTTTCTTCCTCAGTGACTTCAACTTATTATGATCTTTCTCTGCGGAACAGATAAGTAGTTTCAGGTGGAGCTGAGGCTCATACTTGTCCTTGGTTTATACTTTCCTAGGGTAATAGAACATCCAGTACCAGGTAACTAGTCCAACAGTTGTCCATGTGTTCAGGCATTTCTGGTCCACAATAGGAGGTGAGCTGTAATATGAGATTCACTTTGCAAAGGACAAACTTTAACAATTTCTACTGCAAAACGCCCATAAAGATACAACAAACTATATTTTTAATTATACTCACGTTACTATCACTGAAAGAACCAAGGTCAGAGCACATATTCATCCTAGATGTGAGACAAAATTGAGCATTTTGCTCAAAAAAATTGGCTCCAAAATACCACAAAAAAATTGCCAAATGGATTTTAATAAATATTGTATTAAATACCAACATTATGTGATATTATGCCAACTTAATTAATTGTTAAAGTTAGTATTCATTAACACTCCACTGCATTTGAAAACAATTTGTAGGTTTAGATTTTCTCACTCTGTGAAATTTTCAACTGCGCATGGCGATTGCTGAGAGCTCAGAACAAGTTGTGAATCAAGTCAGTTACTCGTAGCCAAATAATTTCAAAAGCAAATTTACAAATATTTTTTGAAAACATTGTACCAATATTAGGTTTAATGGGGGTCCTGGGTATATTTTTAGTGAGTGTTGATATATGGGGAGTGGGGCAAGACCTCCAAATGTAAGCGGGCTTAAGGCCAGTGAAGTCTGAAAAAGAACCTGGTTAGAGTCAACTGTTTTAAAGCGACTTTATAGAAGGCACTGGTGTTTTAAGGGATTATTTCTAGATCTGTCTGCAGGTGACGAAGCTGCATCCTTTATTCTTAAGCACTGTCAATTGAAGGGCATCAAGCGCGTCTTGACTATCTGCGGGGATGGCAGAAGATTATATGAAGCCCTTTGCAGCAGGACGGCTCTCCCTGCTGGACTGATACAGCTCGTGGACACCCAGCACTGCCTGGAACAGGTTGTTAACTATAATGATACCCTAGATGTAGGCTCTCTTTGACTTTCTAGGCTCTTCACATGAGCTCTTGTAACCTTGCTCTATTTCCCATAAAGCCATACAGCCGAATTTGTCTCGTACACGGCTCAGCGTGTCTTGAAGGAAATGTTTTTCTCTCAGGATGTCCCTGGGCTTGGCATGTCTGCCGCATTAAGAAGACATTCCCCAGATCAACATTAGGCAGTTTCCCAGAAGAACTCCTCTCCTGGCAGGAGTTTTTTCCTTTTATTTGGGGTTCTATCTTCACCCTAATAAACTAGGATAAATGAAAGTGTTGGCTAATGTTTATTTACATCAGACTAACAAAGAAAAAGAAAACGATTGTTCTGAGCCACAAGAATACTCTTCACCTTGATCCTGCCACAGAAGATTAAGTAAGGCTGGTATTTTTTTCTAATGCTTGCTCTGAGCAAGCACACAGTTGGCTATGTCAAAACTGGCCTTCACTGACTTGTGTTATATGCTGGGCTGGAACTTTTTTTCTGAATTGTACCGAGTAAATCATTGTAATTCACAGAACTGCATTTTAAAAGGACACAACACTTATCTCTCCTCTCTCCTCTCTCCATCCTTCCTTCTACTTTGACTGGCTTTTGGGCAAACTTCTAATCGAAATCTTTGCATCTCTCTCTCTCTCTCTCTCTCTCTCTCGGGTCTACTTTCCTCTAGAAAAGACTCATTCTTATAAAAATCATGATAGTTTGACAAGCTGAGGGCAATTACCTGATCAATATCAGTCAGAATGAGAAGCCCATGATGGATGCCCCTTTGGATTGAAAGAAAAGCAGCAGAGACATATTAAATTAAGCTCATCTCATTTGGCCCATCACCAGAAGATCCTGAAGCAAGGTAATTTGACCTTTAAAAAATTGAGAGACCGTCTGCATCACCCCAGTATGAAGAAAGGTCTCAGACAGGGTAATTAGAGAATTTCAATAATTGCTGGCTTCGCAAGAAAGAATTTTTTTTCCAAGTCTTTTTGGTGCTCAAACTAGCAATTAAGGAAAATTAGTGAGCCCATTTCCTCACTTCCTATAGACTAGGTGGGGATATTCCATGAGACAAGGTAGGCATAGGACAGAATGGAAACAAGTCATTGCTACCCTTCAGACACCATAATTCTTAACCTATACTTTTCAACTTGTCAGGTTAATAAATGTTTTAATTATACTTTTAGCTTGATACTTCTTCCAAAGCCAAACAGTAAATCTCTTTAGATTGTGTTGTCATTGGCCATTAACATCGCTAACAAGGTAATAGATCTCAGGTATTTAGCCATCATTACGTCTCTTTGGCTCAGATCATCAGAATCAACAACTCTGTACTCAGAGGAATTAATATACACTCGAATATAAACATCACAATGAAAAGATGACCTCCACCCAACGACTATGCACATTTTTAATGATTGTACAGTTACAGAAATGAACCATGGTTTAAACATTTATTTAAACCATCTCCTTTCCCTGTGACACATCTTAACAGTCTTTTTCTCAACTCTTTCCTCTTCATCTGATTCAAAGATCAGTGGCCCTGAAAACCACAGACAAAAGACACTAGGATTAAACATTTTGGGAACCTGGCATGGGAAGCTCTGTCCATAGAAATCCAGAGTCAGAAAGACCCTTAGGAAATTGTCTTTTTATTCAGTGTTCTCAAACTTTAGATGCATAAAAGTAACCTGGAGAGCATAATCCAATATAACTGGGAAGGGTCAAGTGATCTGCATTTTCATAGGTATCCCCAGGTGATACTATGCTGGCGGTCTATGGACCACATATTAAGAAACAGTACATCTCATTCTCCTTTCTATTAGCCTTCTGGCATTGTGGAAAGTACACCAGGTTAAGGTGATGAAAATCAATCATTCTTTGCACAGGCTACCATGGAATTGGACTGAGACTCATTCAGTCAAATAACAGTCCAAGGCTTTGAGGTTCTGTCACTTGCCTGTGAAGAACTGCCACTTCTCTTCCTCCAGCTAGCATCCCTTTGTTTTTCAGGCCATTCCGTTGAAATGTATTCTACTTGCACAAGTGTTCCTATGGAAAATGACGAGTTTTTTATTTCATTTTTTTACCAACAAATATATGCTCCCCCCTTTTTACATATGACGATAGGTTTTCAGTTCCCTCCTAAGTATAGGGGACTTTTGTTTCCAGGAAGAAGAGAAATTTGCAAATTAATTCATTTCATTCAGAGTTACAGCTAAGGCCTTTGACGTCATCACCTCTGTTCTGCCTCTTGCTCAAGCCCTCCCCCTTATTCCTCAAATACAATAGGCCCACCCCCTCTTTAGGGCCTTTATCCTAGCT